>NC_141824.1:21068330-21421830 GCF_982586985.1 Callionymus lyra
CATTAAAACAGTTGTTCAAAACAAAAGAGAATAGTGCAGAGACTGCCATCTAGTGGACTCTAAAGATAATGACACTGCTTCATGAAGTTTCATCAGACCATCACTACTGGTAACCAATATATATGATTATAACTGCCTGAAACATGTTTTTTTTGCTAATAAAAAGCAGATTTTTCCCCTCCAAGTAACATTAGTCTGTGACTTTTTAATCATGTACAATGGAAAAACACTTTTTTTTTGTGAACACACTTTTATTGTCGGTCATGCTTTTTTTATTTTCACTGTTTTGTTTAAAGGTTGGGCCATAAAGAATAATGTTCATTAAATAGTAACTCATATTTAAATCTTTTTTCGTCATAAATAAATATGTTTCTCCATCAATTAAGTTAGTGTCAGATAAAGCGAAAAATATTTTTTAAGATTGTGAAGATCCTGCCATTGGTTTGACTTTGTAAGTCATTTTAAAGTCTGAAAATAAGCAGCTTATTTGAACAAAGATTAAGTTAATGCGTGAACAATTATGTTTGGTAGTTTGGTCTCTGTTTCTCCTGGAGATCCTCACACCTTCTAAAAAAAACAAACAAAAAAAAACAAAAAAAAAACACCTGCCACACCAACTTCAGAGCCGGTTCCTATTAAACACTCAACTGTATTTTTTCCCACAAAAAAACTTTCCATGAACTTAGATGTCAAATAGCAAAAATTACAGACGGTTATAAAATTCTTCTCTTCAGAGAGAGACATACCTCCGTTCTGCCACTTCACTTGTCTGCAACTCACTTCCTCTGAGAGACGCAGGATTGTTATGTGAATTAACAGATAATTACTTCTGGCAAAGGTTGAAAAAAATATGGCCTTGCTATAACTATCGCAGGCACTTACATCTTACATCAGTGTGCGGCACAAAGTTTCACCATCACACTCCAGACAATGCCGCCTAATGGAGACGGCGGAATAAAAGCAGCTGCTGGTCTCAACTCAGAAGCATCAACGTCAAGAAGGACAAGTAGCTGCAGACGAGCTCCCGCCATGTTCGAGGAGTTTGTTTCTCAACCTTGTCCTCGATTGTTCTTCGCTCTCGGTTTATCCACAGCTCATGCTAGTGTCAGACTGAGTGATTACAGCTTTTGTTCTTGAAGATTTTTCTTTTTAAACGGGAGAAGTAAATGGTTGGTTTGGGTTTTATTATAAAATATATTCTATTGATAAGTACTTGAAGCTATAAAAATGGTTAAATTAATGGAAATAAAGTAACTTTTCATGTGAGAAGGGACCAAAATACTAAAAAAGAGGATATATTTTAACAAGAAAAGGAGTTTTCAATAAATCTATTGTATCATCAGTATGTGTCTGTTTGTACAAAACTCTCTTTTCATTCAAATATTTACATTAAAATGTGTTTAAGCCCCGCCTGCTGACAACAATTAATCTGGAGATTGAATCTTGTTTACCATAACCACACCCACTCTACTTTGATTGGTTAATCACCAAGGTTTGTCATCGCACCTCATCAACCCAGAAAGTCTCCACCTCCAAGGTACTCATTGTAAAAACAAAGCGGGGAGTGATTACGGCTGGCTGGAGTAGTGAAGCCATAACGTCATAATGCTCTCGTAACCTCTCGTTCGCTGGAATTTCAAACCCTGGAGAACTATATAAGTTCAAAACATGGTCATGATGAGAGACTTACTGCATCTAGGACTTCAACATTTGAACATGTGAGTGATTTGAGAGACTTGGGTTTTCACATTCATCCAGTTTGCAGAGTATTAGATTAGATTAGATTTGTAGACTTTATTAATCACTCTTGAGATCTCATTGGTACAAATGAAATGGCAACATTTCCCACACATACATTTTCTTTTGTGTTTAAAAAATAATGAATAATACTTAAATGAATCAAATGCTCTCGTAACCTCTCGTTCGCTGGAATTTCAAACGCTGGAGAACTATATAAGTTCAAAACATGGTCATGATGAGAGACTTACTGCATCTTGGACTTCAACATTTGAACATGTGAGTGATTTGAGAGACTTGGGTTTTCACATTCATCCAGTTTGCAGAGTATTAGATTAGATTAGATTTGTAGACTTTATTAATCACTCTTGAGATCTCATTGGTACAAATGAAATGGCAACATTTCCCACACATACATTTTCTTTTGTGTTTAAAAAATAATGAATAATACTTAAATGAATCAAAAGTCATTTTTTCGAAATCATATTATTTATCAGAATTTAAAAATATAATTATGTATTTTTCAAAAGCAGCTATACATGGTGTCTATGAAGTAAATTCACAGTTACAAAGAGCAGAAGCTGAAGTTACTAGTGTTGCCTGGCGATTTAGGTAGAACTTTATTGATCCCTCAATATATAAATTATATATATACATATATATATATATTTATATAAAATATATAAAATATTTTTACAAGATACATAACAGCGAAAAATATTTTTAATTAAAAATGGCCATGAAATTTAGTTTGAAATATTTCATGGTGCCTTACACATGCTTGCATGGACTTAAATGTTTTGATTGTTTAAGCGCTTTGTGACCCTGGTCTCGAAAAGCGCCATATAAATAAATATTACTTACTTACTTACTTACTTAAAAGGGTGCTACCTTAATTTTCCACTCGATCGCAACAGGTTCCGAAAAACAGAGTGAAAGGTCTAAAGGAAGGCCATCACTTTCTTAATATTTGAGCTACATAACTTGATTTAGTTTCAAACCTCCCTTGGAATAAAAAGTTAGTCAGTCAAGGCAAGAGCTATTGAAATCAGAAGACAGAATAGCTACTTATGTAGGAGAGAACATAGAGCTATAATTTTTTCATCAAAACTAATCTTCAAAGAATGACATCAAGACGTCATTATTGTCAGCAAGTCTATCAACAAAAGTGATTCATCCTCTTTTCCAGTAAAATAAATGTCATTTATTTATCAGTAAAGTATAAAAGATTCCGATCCTTTAGGCTCACTGTCTATCATTGAGATGCCAAACTTAAAAAAAAACAAGATTCTTTTTAAACGTGCCAATCAAAGAACATTCATGAGGAGAAGGTCAGCGTTTCTTTGCGAGCCAAGCGTCAACGTTTGAAAATCAGCTCCATGAGTGCTTCCGTGTAACCTTCGCCTGCCTCTATCAGGAGCGCGAGGCAGGCGGAGCGCCGGGGCATTGCAAAAAAAAAAAATCTCTGCCCGCATTTAGATGAGTAAAAAAAAAAAACTTATTTTCTGCAGCCACCACGTCAGCACAAGTGTAGCGGAGCTAACAGGCGGGTTAAAGCGGGGAGACGGCTGATGTCAGCACATCAAGCCTGAAGCCGGTCAGCTGGGAACTACAGACGTGCTCCAACTTGGCAGTTTTCTCTAAAGTGTTTATCGGCCGGGCAAGGTGACCACGGAGATACGGGAAGGATTGGAACTCTAGGACGCCGTTTTCTATCGTCGCTGCGTGTCTTGTTATTATTCTCGCACGATAGTGTCTAAATATTTGTCAAAGCTTTCATTATTCTCAAAGGGATGCTCAAAAGACTAACCGAAAAATTCATCTTATTCAGAAATAAGGACAAAAAATGTGAATGAATGAAAACAAAATTGTGTTTATTAATACAATTATTGTCATACAAAATGGCTGCCTTGGTGCTTGGTTCTGTTTTTGTATTGCTTATTTTTTATTTAATTATTTTATTCTGTACTGACACAACAAGAACAAAAACACTGGCAATAAAAGTGTTTGATTCTGGTAATTATTAGCATTTTCTCATGCTTTTTTGAAATATTTTTAATTTCATAAATGTCTTCATTTGAGGGAATTTATTTGGATGTTTTGGGGTAGGACTGCGTGAAATATGATAAAGGGTTCTTCAGAAGTGATGGACTAATAAAGCTTCATGAAACAGTGTCATGTTGTTTAGAGGTCAGTAGGTGGCGCCCTCATTTTTTTAAATTATGTGTTGTTTCATTAGAACCGTTGTTAAAAACAAAGGAAAATAGTGGACTCTAGTGAAAATGACACTGTTTCATGAAGCTTCATCAGACCATCACAAGTCTCGGCTCGTGGTCTGGTATAAAACACACCACAATTCATATCAACAACTGAAAGTGTCCTCTGGCTCTGTAGCGGTGAGACGTTTATAGACCTCAGCTCCAGATATGTTTCCTCTTCCTGTCACTTCTTCCAGAGTGCCGAGCCCCGTCGGTGGAATCTGTAGATTGTAGCAGGCAGCTCTGTTCCAGCGGCTCTCTGGGGGAATGTTACTGATCATTTCTCTTGAAAGTTACTGACGACGAGGCGGACAGAAGGTGTAGATATTCTTCCCGAGCTTGTCCAGGCAGCAGACCGGTGAACTGTCCTCCAGCTCTGCATGGATAGAAAAAAGAAACACCATGAAGAAAAATGTCCAACATTTTAACATAAACAGAGGATGTTTCTTATAGCTGCTGTCTTTCTGTCGGTTCTGTACATCCATGTTAAAACAAACGTACACTTTCGAGTTGCACACCTTCTTGTTGTTTAAACATCTTAAACATACAAGAAGAATAATGATCTTGTTTTGTGTCATTTATGTTTCATTTTAGTTATACATAATGAAAACTGTTGGAGCCACATATGTCATGTACTGATGCACAAAAGTTCATGTTACAACTATTCAAACAGTATCCTGAAAAAATATTACATCCTTCGCAGCTAAAGCTGATGAGCTGATTAAATGTTTTGACATCAAATTGTATCAGGAAACGAATATATTGGTTGTAAGATAAGTCTATTGTATCAAATTGTATCGTAATATTGCATTGATTCCTTATGTGTGTCATGTGATCCCTGATGTGTGTCATGTGATCCCTGATCTGTGTCATGAGAAAACCCTTATGGGTGTTACGTGATCCCTTATGTGTATCATGCGATCACTTATATTTGTTATGTGATCCCTTTATTGGTATCATGTGGTCCCTTATGGGTGTCATGTGGTCCCTTATGGGTGTCATGTGATCACTTATGTGTGTCATTTGATCCCTGATGTATGTCATGTGATCACTTATCGCTGTCATGAAAGAATCCATCCCAAAAAGTAAATAATAACACAAACATGGAACGATAAACTACTTTTTACACATAAAAAAGTAAAGATATTAAACATGCTTTTCTCACAAGAACTCACGTCTTCTCAGCCTTCAGAATCCACAAGTTAAATCAGATTTTAGTGTCAGAACAGGTTCGAAGTTCAATTATATATTTGACTCTTTCACACAGGAATCACTGGCAGTCTTTTAAGAACTATTTTTTCTAGCTCAAATCCTTTTAACTGCCACTGTTTTGTTCTCTCGATCAGGACGTGATATAAGAAGACTCTCCTCTTTCTTCCTTCTGACATATCAGCCTTTCAATATGGGCTGAGAAATCCAAAACTTTCTGCTCTTTGATATGAACCTCGTCTCCAGACCACTTATGTATTGATCCCGAGGTCTTTGGCGACTCATCCGACCGGCAAAAGGTTTTTTATTATTTATTAATTTTACATAACGGAGGAAGTCCAGATGTGGTGTCCAGGTCTCCGTAAACAGGATGCTGAGACGTCACAAGTGTTGTCAGTGTTGCTCAAGAGCTAAAGTGCCTCCATGAAAGATGTTTTGTTTCTGGTTGACTTCAAGGAAGTCGAACTTGTCAAGACTTGTTTGGCATCTTTGACTGGATTGTAGGGGTGTGAGAAAAATGTTTTTATTGATTTGCATCACATTTTTTTTCACGATACTGTATGGATTTTCAACAGCACTGAAATTTTGGTGCCGCAATAAAACTTGTGGTCGCTAGACGGCAGCAGTATTTACATCCTTCGCAACTGAAGAAATATTAAAATCCTGCAAGATCCTCAAGATGATTTAGGACAAGAGGACACACCAAATCCAGCAGATAAAGACTATTTAGACATTGAATCGTATAGTGAGTTTAATTTGTCTTATTGAACAGTATGGTAAGATTAGTGTATTGCTTTAAAATTGTGAAGTTAGTGTATCGTATCGAATTGTAAGATTAGTTTATCATATTAAATAGTATTTTGATATTAGCGTATCGTATCGAATCTCATCAAAAGATTGGTGTATCGTATCAAATCATGTTGTGAGATAGGTGTATTGTATAAAATTTTATTGCGAGATTAGTTTATTGTATCATAAGATTAGTGTAATGTATCATGAGTTTACTGTATCGTACCATGAGATTAATGTATCGCATGTGTGTTTTATCATGAGATTAGTGGATAGGTATTGTATTGTGAGATTAGTGCATCGTATCGAATCGTATACAGATATTAGTGTAAGGTATCATGAGATTAGTGTGTTTTATCGTGAGATTAATGTAACATATTATGAGGTTAATGATCATATTGCATTGTGAGACTAGTTTATCATATCATGAGATTAGTGTATCGTATCATGAGATTAGTGTATGGTATCATGAGAGTAGTGTAAGGTATCATGAGTTTAGTGTATCGTATCATGAGATTACTGATCATATTGCATTGTGAGATTAGTGTATCATATCATTAAATAGGTGGATTGTATTGTATCGTTAGATTAATGGATTGTATAAAATGGTATCCAGATATTAGTGGATCGTATCAAATCATATTGTGAGTTAGCTGTATCATATATAATTGTATTGCAAGATTTGTTTTTAGTTACTGTCGTTATGGTTGTAATATTTTATGTTAATTTTTTTTCTTCCTGAATTGGCTTTTTTTGTTTGATATTGTTTCTGTCATGCAATCTAGTTCCACGGTTTTAGGAAGGGACTCCTGCTTTTTTAAATTTGTTTTCAGCTTTGGTTTGTTGTGTGTTCCGAGAGCTCGTCTATATATTGTGTGCTCTGCTTTGGCTGTTTTGTTTAGCTGTTTTAGAGTTCTTTCGTCTCTGTTTTTTCTTTTTTGGTAGCCTTTTATTTCTTTCAGTCACAAATAAAGACTCCAGTGGAGGGATTGACAGTGAATTTCATCAGTTATATTTATAAAATATTAAATAGAATCACGCTCTAGGAGTTTTAAAAAACTCTTACATCATCTGCAAGTGATAATGTCGTCCGGCGACAACTGAAAGAAGACCGTTGAAGGTTTCCGGGCTTTATCAGGGAGAAGATAGCGCTGCATTTGCTCGCTTCCGACCATCTCCTCCCGACTCTTTTGTCAGGCCAAACTTGTCGAAAACCTATAAGCACAAGCACATGACAACTGACACGTCGGTTCAACTTCATTTCCTGTCCAGCAGCAAGATTGAGTGTAAGCAATATGTTCCACAGTGAGCTTGTTTTATCTCGACCAAGGGCTGCCAGGGCTCTGCCAGCTGCCCGTAATTGCAGTGTCAGAGGGGATGTTGTGCGCTTTCTCGGTGGATGTCCACAGACAGATGGACTGAAGATCCACATCGATGTCCTGACGGTGACGGGCCATGATACCTCACATCACGCTGGCACGACAACAAGCCTGCTGCCGTGCAATAATCCGACGCCGTGGCCCACGCGGCTCAGGCAACAGGAGGGGGGCATGTCGCAACACGGGAAAATGTTATATCCATATCGCAAGTTGACAACCATCGTGGAATTTCAATGAATGACAACAAAGCCTCGTTCACTCTCCACTCATAAGTGCGTCCCTATTAATATGCAAGGTGTGCCAAGGTCTCGGATCTGCAACCTTAAAGGTATGGCAGTTAGTCGATGCAAAATACTGAATAATTTATAGGAGGGCAAATAAATTCTGGCCAACAACACAACACCGGGCGCCTGGGCCGATTGGTTGTTAACGTGAAGTTGGTCAGGAAAACTTTAGGGCTGTTTAGAAAGGGCAGTGGCTGAATATCTTACTTGAGGAATTAGTCCGGGGATAGCCGGTGCATGCAGGTGCCAGATCAATGTGAGCCACGGAAGGAATTTAAACAGAAACGGAAGGTAAGAATGCAGATTATGAGAATGTCAGGACGGCGTTTGATATTTCTCTGATGTTTTTCGACCAACATCTATCATCGGCGAGGGTCGCGGAGGCAGTGACAGACATTAAGTTTGACATTTACTCAAAAGTCCAGATCCAGCGAGAGAGCCTTGTGCGCCGGTCCTCGGTGTTTAACCTCTTTTATGCTTTTGAGCAGCTCGCGATCCGGGCAGTTTGGCTCATCACAGGAAATTTGTGAACTCTTATGAATATTTAAGATCCACTCTTAGATTATTGCGGGTGTTTGAAGCGGAGAGGACATCGACTAGACCTCTGCGCCGACAAATGTAGTTAGTGTACGACAGAAGTATTATTTTAACAGCGACTTTTACAGTTAATTCATCTTAAACATCCCGGAGAAGAAACTAAAACAGAAATGAGTCAGTATAGAGTAAGATATATTGAAATTAACATAAATACCTTTAATAAAAATACAAAAGGTACATCTTAACTCAAGACTTTCATTTGAAATATGAGTATATGCAATTTAACCATCCATTAACTCTAAAAAAAAAACAATCTTAGTTCATGGAGGGAAATAAATCCAAGCCAAACATACTAGAGATCTATATCTACACTAAGATTCGATAAGCATCGCGATACACTGCCAGCCATATGATACATAGCGATGAAAAATCGCTCCTCTTTACGATAGGATACGATTCAAAACTAAATTATTCCACATATTTGACCCGTGTGTCTTTTTAGGCTTATCAAATATCCTGATGTTGGTTCACACATCTTTGTACAAGTTTGTTCTCTGGTTACTTCAGTGCCTGAGGATGTAATGGTGTGTTTAAGGTAGTAATGGTCTGTTGAAGCTTCATGAAACAGGGTCATTATTTTCAGAGTCCTGCACTATTTTCCTTTGTTTTGAACAACTGTTCTAATGAAACAACACATTATTTTTAAACTGATGGCGCCACCTACTGACCTCTAAACAACATAACACTGTTTCATGAAGCTTCATTAACCCATCACTAGTTAAGGGTCATTTTCAAGAGCCGATGCATCATGAATTCACCCGCAAAAAAAATCTGTCGCACCTTGAATCTACCGATGGGGCGCCATCTTGTGCACTTGCATCCATGCATGGATGCGAAACAGTGAATCTCCACATCTCTACAACAAACCAATCACCTAAAAGTACCCTAGATAAAACTTCAACACACTGTATTACATCATCATCCATTTTCCACCAAATGTGTGTAGTAAGTTGACATGAAGAGCAGGGGGAGACCTAAGATAAGGACATACTTGCAACTTGCTTCTGTTTAGCTGGAGCAGGAGTGCTTCTTTTTCCAGTGTCCTCTGAATGACCGCATCTGTGGTCTCAGCACCTGCTAAAGGCGCCATAAAAAGCAGGTGCTGTGGGAATGGGCACCGGTCACGGGCGGAGGGCCATTCTGTCGTACATCATTTCACATCATTTCTCACCATAAGTTACTCAGGTGCTTTCCCACATCTGCACCTCAACCGTCGATTTTTCTAAAACCATAAAGAGCCATTTCTTTATAATGGCTTCTTAAGAGGGTGAATCCCGCTTTTTTTTATTTAAAGTTTGCACTTCCTTTCACCCACGAACCTTAACTCCAAGCTGTTGTTTAAATATAGAACTTCTATTCTTAGAATCCTTCTAGTAGCTGATAATGCACCGGTGCTGGCATCATAATGTTTTATCACTCAGTAAGTATATCTGTGATATCATTTTTTGTAAAAGCGGATCTTATAAATTCACTCGCGCGACTATCTTTAGCCTCACTGACGCTCACTGTGCTGACGTGGCCTGACCCGCTCTATCAATTAAGCCTTCCTGTTTATTGGCCGACCACATTCCTGGAAGTCAAACGTGCATCTCGGGATATGCTTAGTCAGCGGGGGGGGTTTTTTTCAGTCTGAGATAGAGATGATTAAATCTTTTTTTTTTCTTGCAAACACCTGACAGCCATTA
The DNA here is from genome assembly GCF_982586985.1 of Callionymus lyra. Taxonomy (NCBI): domain Eukaryota; kingdom Metazoa; phylum Chordata; class Actinopteri; order Syngnathiformes; family Callionymidae; genus Callionymus; species Callionymus lyra. The sequence goes on from NC_141824.1 coordinate 21,078,269, forward strand.
TTGCGTATGCTGTTAAAAATATCCAGTGACTGACACATCATTGAGCTACTGTGTCTAGTGGGTTGTGAAGCATCTGTACAGCAATACCTCATTATTATACTTGATAGTGTAGTTTAAAAAAAAACTAAAAAAAACTTTTATTCTTTTTAGTCATTTTTTGTTAGCTTGATTTGGTTGGTATTTTTGACATAAGTTGGCTTGTTGGTTGGTTAATAAGATCAAAGATAAGCTTATTTTGCGTACTTGATTTAATGCCTCTGCTGGTATCCCAATATTAGAAAAGATATACTAGTTTTGTGTTAGGACAAGCAAATATTTTCTAAAAAGTGAAGTAATTATTATTATTTCCAAAGTTAAACTATAAATTATATTTGGCAACTGAAGTTCTGATATTTAGCTTGATAGGTAGCTATTTGCCTAAGCGGTTAACAGCAGTCCCAATGGTTCATGGCAAATAATAAGCTTCTATTTTCCATTATAACATCGTTTTTAAGGTAGTTATTTTGTGGGCTACACACATTTTGGCTGGTGAGCTAATTGAAAGCTAAACATGAATTGGTTTGGTGACCAATGCTATGCTATTTCATTTGTTTGCTAAAGAATAGGTTTTTAGCTCACATAATTATTCAAAGTTCTATTAGCCAAAAAAGTAGCCCATAAGCTTAGCTTAGGGATCATAAATAATCATAAAGTATAAATAATTAAAATGATAATAATTCTCTATTTTATCTTAATAAAAGTACATTTTCACGAAACTGACTTGGCATTTCATGATTTCAGAAAACATTTAAATAAAAGCGGCCCTCAGATTGACCCATGTGGAACACCAGAAGTATTAAATGACTGATTTGTTTTTCCAAATTATTTTATGCTATTATTTGTTTGATGCTATTGTTCTTAATAAAATGAAAAATGATTGGGTTTAATGAATAGAGTTCCCAACAATGCTCCATTTTTCTGTGTTTGCTCCACCATGCAGGCTTGCACTGAGTAGGATGTGCTCGCTGCGGGAAACACAAGCCGATAGTATCTAATTCCCGGTGTGAAGGACATATTTGTCTTCCCCCCAGTATCCAGCATGTGTAATAATCCCACAGTAGCCTGCTGGAATTTCAACTGCGGCATCAGAGAGCCCAGCAATGCTTTCCGTTGACGTCGAAAGTGTCTCCAATTGTAAATTCTCAAGAGGAATGACACAAATGTGGCTTCTGGGGGATCATTTCTTGCGTGTCCGTTATCTCGAAAATAGAATCATTATCGACTTTGAGCATTATATTGAGCTGAAATATGTGTCTAAAAGGGGAAATACTATCCACGTTGCGATATCAAAGGTAGCCTCTTCATAACACATGAAGACTTTATGCTCAAAAGGTTTAACTTACATCATTGTTGTTGAAATTGTATTGACATTTTTTCCAATAATACATTTGATGAATGTGTTTTGATGTAAATCCGCTTTTTAAAAAAAGGTACTTTTCAGACAGTATATGTCCATAAATTAGATGCTGGTTTTCTTAGTGCTCCAGCGATCGGATCACTAGCTCTAGCAATGCTATTTGGTGTTTGAAGGCTAGCTTGAAATCGGGAAAGCTGACCAACAAGTCAGTCTAGAAGGTCTGCGATTTACTTTAAGTTAACAAGAGCTGTTTTAAATTGGCTTGTTTTTTACTAATAAAGTAAGTGCCGATGAGAGATGTATTAAAAAAAAATTGTGACTTAACTGGCCTCACAGCAAGACAAAATTGCACTCTGGTTTCTTCCCACTGTCCAAATAAGCCATTTAGTGCACGTTATTGATGACTCTAAATTACAAAAAGGTGTAAGTGGTCGTCTGTCTACACCCATTTTCTGAAGGGCTGGTAACCTTTCCAAGGTGTCCACCATAAGGGCGTCAGATAGTAGAGTGGTTGCCTTGTGGCCTGACAAGTTGTCACTTCCATCCATGGTTGTGTGCTTGAGCAAGACTCTTTACCTGATGCTCCTCATGGTTGAATTGGCGTGCTGCGTCGCAGCCTACTCCCATCACTGTGTGATTGATGGGTGAATGCGTAACTTAGTCTTAAGTAGTGTGGGTTCTGATGAAGCTTCATGAAACAGTGTCATGTTGCTTAGAGGTCAGTAGGTGGCGCCATCAGTTTTAAAAATGATGTGGTGTTTCATTAGAACACTTCAAATCAAAAGCAAAATAGTGCAGAGACTGCCATCTAGTGGGCTCTTAACTTTGGGACCCTGCTTCATGAAGCTTCATCACTAGTGTAAGGTGCTTTGGGTATAAAAATGTGTATTATAAAAAAATCAGTAAGAACCATTTTCCATTTATACATCTAGCCTAAACACCAAAAAAGGTAGATTTTTGTCTGCTTGTTTTTTTTCCGAGGGCCACTGATTGAAATGATTTCCATCACCGAATGTGATACTTTGCGTATGTACCGCCATCGGTGCAAAACATCTGGGAAACATCTCCGGAGGGGAGTTGCCCTCTCGCGGCGCTTCGCATTATGCTAAACCAATCAGCCTCGTGCATGTACTGTAGCAGGCAGCAGCTGTCGTGACAGAGATCACTCTTCATTTACACCTCTTTGTTTACCTGATAAGAGCCCAAACTGCACCGTCCGACATCCTCCCCTGCAGCTAGAGATCTGGAACTTGTGTTTCTTTTTCCCAAGATGCAACTGTTCAGCGACAACTACATCCAAGCTTCGAACCGTCGGTCAGTTGTAATGTGAATCTCATCCTAATCCAATAGCTTCAACAGCACATCATGAGGCTCGAGTGTGAATGTTTTGAACGATTTTGGACCACAAGATGAAACTCTGACCTGCTTCTGTGCTCATTTTAATGATCAGCGCTCATTACCGTAACTTCAAACCCCCGTCGGAGCCGATGTTGAGACGTTGCTGTTCATGGCCTCTGTCGAACCGCCGGGATGTTTGTTTGTATTTTTTGTGGCTCCCCGAAACATCAAGTATGCATGACTGGCCTGCGGACATAAAGCCGAGGCTGTGCGGAAAACCACACCACGCTCCAGACAACTGCAGTAAAATGATATTAAGCGAACAGCTACGCCTGTTATCAGACAAACTGCCACTTGATAAAGAAAATAGCTGTTCCCGAGAGGGTGGAAGCTGTTTTAATTCGGAGCACTCAAGCGCCAACGGGGGTTCACTTGTGTAAACATGTGATTCAACATGATTTTAATTTAATTATTTATCTTTGTTTTAACACTTTATAAACACGTAAATCGTGCAGCATATTTTTAGGCTCAACTGGATGTGACGCTGACTATTGAAGTTAATGTGTGACATTAGACTTTTCATATACATTTCTAAAAATTCAAAATCCGACTTTGAATTTCAAAAGACATCAAAAATTTCAAGCACTATTCATGTTGCAAGCATGAATACATTTACGTGAGAAATTACCAAATTTAAACAAATTCGGTATAAGAAATGCGATGTTATCATCCAATTAAACAAGGAGAAGCAATCAATCCCTGCCTTCAGGTCGCGTGAAGTAGCACTTGGGAAGTGAACATTTAAATTATTTATTAATTATTTTGTTTTATAAAATGTATATATATATATATAATATTCCTTTTTTAATATTTCACTTTTTTACACATTGAATGTGTAAAATGTGTCTGAATGTATTTTTGCTCTACAAAAACTGGATAATAAAAGAATAATGAAGTTTTATGTTTTTTTAAGTTGAAAGTATGATTTTGATGCTGTAAAAATTCAGCGATGGAAATTGATATCAAAAGTCTGATGTCAGCCATTTACCTCAATACACATTCATGATGTTGAGATCATGGTTTGTGTCTCTGTCATTAACTGCCAAAAGAGTCTTAATATTCTAATTATTTTGTAAATATAATCAGTTCCACAGTCTAAGCTCTCAATTCCGAGCTGTGTACACAATGAAAGTGGACATCAGCTCCAGATTTAAGACTATACTCAGAATCCCACGTACAGACTGGGTGGGAAATTTTGCCAGAGGCAACATGCCAATACAAGAAACAACATACCCAGTGGAGAAACTCAGCAGAGGAAACAAGTAGTCAGTATTTGAAAAATTAAAAATCTGGTGACATCAACAAGCATTTGGTGGAGAATATTTTTGACCGGATCATGTTGCCTTCTGCGACTCGCTCAGGCGATCGGGTTGCTTGTAGATGAATGTGTTCAAGGAAAAAGGGGTGAAACAGACTTGTGGCCTCATGGGAGCCCCTGTCTTCTCCAACCTTCACTGTCAGCTCCAGGAAAGTCCAGATCCCTTGCCGGTCCAATGTGTTTCAGCTAAGTCCTCCAGCCAGTCCTGGTGCCAACTTTTGCCCTCAGGCGAAAACATGCCTTTTTCCCCCTAAATAGACAACATCACAAGGTGGTCTCTCCACATCTTGAATTTTGGACGTTTGGAACAGCTAACACAAAGACACACAACAATTCACACACACACTCATTCCTACAGACAATTTCCCCAAGTTCCCTATCAACCTCTTTATGTTTTTGGACTGTGGTAACCCTGCTTCACAGCATTAGAGGCGTGGTTCCATTCTGAACGGTAACTAAATTATTTTCATCAAAACATTTGGATCTGCTCAATAATGACACAGTCTGTTCATGTTTGATTTAGAATCAATGGGTGAAGCTCAGAGGAGAAAAACAAAACAGGATAATCGATAAAAGCCAGGTGATTGATCCCCCGTCTGCCAATAGTTGTTGTTTGAATCGGTGCTCTGTGTAAGTATGTGTACGGTCGGGACTGGTAAAAAAAAAAGATATATTTCATCTTCTTCAGTCACAGTTTGGTCCAATTTAATTTGATGAGCTGAACAATAATTTCCCAAAGAGATGAAACTGCTCTCATCGACGTGGAAATTCACAGCGCAAATTGGACTGAAAGACATTTTAATGATGATATAAAGCTCTGACCTTGAGCTGTCATATTTCTCTATAAATGTGCTTAAATATAACGTAGTCGCTGGAAAAAAAAGGCCTTTGGGTGAGACTCTTAACGACTATGGATACCCAAAGTCAAAGAAGCGGCCGTAAAAAAGACCAACTACAGGGGTTGAGAGCTATTACCATGAGAGGCCCCCGATTTTTTAACATAATATGAGCCTGGTTTAAATGTTTAATAGGACACCTAAAGGTAAAACTGTGCTTTTTGCAGCTTGTTCTGAAGCTCGTCTTGAAAAGAACAACGTGAACGTAACCGAACGTTCGTACGAGCCTAAAGCGCATTGTTTTCCGTGTTGTTCGACTTCACCTTAAAACAAATTGGGGTGATGTTTCTCAAAAAAAAAGGCCAGTGTTGCACTTTTGTTGTCTCGGATTCCTCTACCTGCGATTCAGCAGTGTCTTTGTGAGAAGAAGTGCTCCTGTGCTCTTTGCAGGCCACGGGCTGTACAGTAATCAATGTTGATGAATGAGTAGGAAGACTCTCTTTATTCCAGCTCTGGCTGAATAGAAACTTTCCATTATCTCTCACAATGTATTCACTCTATCAAAGTGACAGGGTTGAGGCGAGCCACACTCCATTGCCCTGGCTGGGCCCAAATGTACATTCATCCGTCTACACGAAAGGAAAAAAAAAAAAAGAAAAGAGAACCCCACTAGGATTGCTGTGAGAATCTGCTAAAATAACAACGTATGAACCAATAACATCTATGAGAATCTCCTGAGAACCATCAATCACAGGTGTAATGATACTATTAGCTGCCTTTGTGGAAATATCTACACGGATCAGTTGATGGATGATCGCGTTTCACAAAAGTAGATCTTAACAAAACTCCATTGATTGATGTTTTTTTTTTCCTTTATTCCCTTTTTTTTGTGACCGAACTGTAAATAAAAATCAACACCCATTTTCTCTTATTGATTGTAAAGATTGAAGGAAATTTGGTACCTTATTTTCCTTATTTGACATTTTAACACAAGTCCCAAAGAACCAAACCCCAACCTTATTTATGTTCATATCCCAACACTTACACTTACCTTTACCACTGTTTCTATAATTCCTTCCTTTAATTCCTAAAAGTTGTTTAAACACTTTCTCCTCATCATTATACCCCCACCGCAACATGCCTGGTTCAAGAACAGCCTGAACCGAACATAATATGCATTCATTATTTATTGACAGTATTGTTTTCTCTAATATTTATTTTGTATTATTTATTTTTGTCTTTGTTTACAAATTCTTTGTCTCAATCGTTTTCTTATTTCAATTTTTGTAACTGACCTTTCTTTATTATTTTCCATTTTATGGTAACCCCTCCTGTGGTGCAACAATGATCGGTTCATTTACATAACAAAATGAGTGTCCACAGGTGGTTTCCAGCCGATCGGCTGCCCTTTGGGTTTTATAGGTAGCACAGCAAAATGGTAGGACTTCTAGTGTTAAATCACATTCTTGGGAAGTGCTCATAAAATGATCACCACAGACTAGAAAATTAGAAATTGTCATCATTAAATAGTTTATCAAGGACTATCGACAGAAAGTAAAGGTTTTCATGCTAAATAAATTATTTGTAACTTGTGTCTAAGCTATCGTTCCGTGTTGTGCAAAATTAAAAACAAATGACTATTGTTTTAATTAAAATACTCATATTTTTGCTCTTTTACGTGCTTCACCAATTTGCATCGTCTCTGGGGTATAACCATCATACCCCTCCGTTTCAAGTATGCCTCAGACAGCCCTCGTTTTTAAGGGCTAGCTCCGTCTTACCCCTTCATCCAACGGAGAATTGGGAAGCGCACGGGCACGTGGGCGACGTAGGGATTGGTGTATGATGCTTGGATGATTAGAACATTTTGATGCTGCAGGCAGCTGAGTTCTATGAGAGGGAGCAAGATGAATAAAGCGAAAAGTTCCAAATGCTGCAGTTCATTAAGTGTCCACTTGAGGCTGACCGAAGGAAGTGTTATAAACACAACTCATGATGAGATTTGTGGTGACAATACAGAATAAAAGAATGAAATAGTATGAATGAAATAAAAGAAAATTAGTATAATGCAATAAATTAAAATAAAATAAGAGACATTACCATAATAGAAAATAAAAGAGTCACATATAAAACCAGTCACACTTTGACGGCATTTAAAACATATTTACACCTTGCTTTTAATGACCATCATTTGCTTGTAGCACATTATTCAAAAAAGATGCTACGGTTTTTTTTCAAAGTCTTCATCCTAACTGCCACTGCACTTCACTTTTGTGTCTCGCAGCCCTTGTGGAAAGATGTCCTTTGCCATTATTCATGTCGACTCTCAAAAGAAAAAAGATTGCCCTCCTTTTTCTCGGAGTAAAAAAAAAGGTCACTTCCTCTCCACTGGACAGGCTGTGGTCAGGTCCAGAGAGAACACAGCTCAAGATTCACCCTGTGCTCCTCATGACTAAACCATGAGCTGATTCAGGACATTGAGAGAGGGCAGAGTACTACCAAAGCTCCGGCTGACTCCCAAAATGTCTCCAGAATAATTTGTGAGTCAGTTTAAAAGGGGGGTAAAGAAGCAGATCACAGAAAAATAAAGCATACATTCGAAGTATAAGCTGCGATCCATCCATACTTTCCCCTTATCCCTGTTCCGTCCAGATTCATTCCAAGTTTTTCCAGACTTTTTAAATAATAAAAAAGAAGACCCTTATGGGGTATTGATTCTGGTGGTTGTAAGTCTGCTGCATATTGGTAATAATTTCTCAATCATGAGTTAACTATGGGAAGGAAAAACTACCTTTGAGGCAGAAACCTCAAACAGCACCAGACTCTTACTGCTTCAACTGGCTGGGACCGAAGGAGAGCAAAGGTAGAATTTGAGAAAAATTAGAAAACGAAATGTATATAAAGAAGCATATAAAGCAGATCAATGAATTCTCAACATTTTCACAAAACACCCTTACATTGACTTTCTTTTCATTTGTAGGTAATTGTAATTGTAATTGTAGGTAAACAGCGAAGACGAGTATAGGAGTCTAATACGTCACTTTGTGGACTGGAGTGAGAGGAACCACTTGCAGCTGAACACCTCAAAGAACAAGGAGCTGGTCTTGGACTTCGGGAGGTCCAGTGTCCTGTTCTATGCTGTGGTGTGTTGGGGTGGGAATGTGTCCAGGAGGAATGTCAACAGGTTGGACAGGTTGATCAGGAGGGCTGGCTCTGTGGTTGGCATGAAGCTGGACTCACTGGTGACAGTTGCTGAGAGGAGATCATTGAACAAACTACTGTCCATCATGGATGATGACAGTCATCCTCTGAACACTGTCATCAGTGAGCAGAGAAGCACGAATGCTCCTTACCGGGTGCAAAACTAATAGACTCAAGGACTCATTCATTCCTCGGGCTATTAAATTGTACAATTCTGAGTTTGAGGGCAGGAGTGGAGTAAAAGTATCATGATGTTCTGTTTTATGTTAGTCTTTGTCTTTGTTATTTTTCTTTGATCTATGTTCTTTATATTTAGTTTTAGACTTGTATCATCTTGTTCTTTCTCTTTATTTCTCTTTGTTCTTTTTATTATTTTATTTTTATTTATTTTTTATGAAAAATTGCTGTATTGCTGTGGCTAATTGGAAAAAAAAAAATTCCCGAAGGAGACCTCCTGAGGGATCAATAAAGTTCTACCTAACCTAACCTAATTCACAGAGTAGACAGTTATAGAAGAGATCTTGAATCTTGGTGACACAGGTGACACAGAGGTCAACTTGACAGTCGGTGATGATTGGTCAACAGAGGAGCTGTGATCGTGTGATTGGATTAGGAGGCGTAGCACCTGTTGGCAGTTACAGTGATGAAGAGAATGAATGGAGAGAAAGTTCCCAGCTGAGTGAAAGATCTGGGAGGAGGAAACACAGAAGTTTTCCTCGTTCAACTCCTGCTTAGCTTCATCAAAAAACATGTGATCCTCCTTGATCTTTTGTTTTTGTTTATTTCATTTAGTGTTATTACCTTTGTATGAATTGATTAATCACAGCATCCGTACACTGTTCCTTTCTTACAAAAAAAATGACTTTCCCTAGTAACTACTTACTTTGAAAGTAACAAGCAACTTAAAACATCTTAGATACTTTTTAAAAAGTAACTAGTAATGTGACTAAGTTACAATTTTAAAGCAAATTCCCCAATGCTGTATATGTGTTTTTACAAATGATAGATTTTGTAATTTACTATTTAAAAAACATGAGCTTTTGTCTTAAAATAAACCTAAACTTCTTGCCGGCGAGAATGAAACAAGTGCATTGTCATGGGATCGAGTGGAAAACACCATTATCTCTGTACGAACATCTTTCAGGAAATACTAAAAACGTAGAGTGGCTCTCTGTAGTGACTTAAAAAAAAATGTTTGTCTTTATTGTCTTCATTTTATTCTCAACCTCCCGTGGAAGAAAAGTGCTTTAGTAGTCGGACCCTATTTTTTAGAAAGTTGAGCATTTTATTTCTACACTTTCACACCAGACATACATTTCCATCACAGTTGCTTGCACCGTCGTCTTTAACCTTTCACCCCAATTTACTTTAATTCCATATCGCGCCTGTCCTCTTATAATTATACAAAACATTGTCTCTAATATCTGTGGTGTGAGACGGAGTGCAACCATTAGGGTACTCGCACCGGAGCCTCTCTCCTGTATCATTATGCCTCTGCTGTTGCTGCTGTTTTTTTTACACAAGAGTTGAACTCATTATTTTTTCATGTTTCACTCTCAGGAGAACAAGGTGATGCTCTTCACGGCTAATTCTCTAAAACAAGAACACTGCACAACTTTTGACAACAAAGCAAATTATTTAGAAAAAAATAATAAAAAAAATAGGGAATATGCAAATGTGGCAAAGTGTCAATCATTCTCCATCTCAATCTGTCCGTCTTTCACTGTTCGTCTGCAATATTTTTAAAATTCAACCCGAGTGATTTTATTGAACATGACAGTTCAGGGTTTTTGATTGCACGGTGATCAATAGAACTTGGATACTTTTTTTTATGTTTCTTAAGAGAAACAAAACACTGACAAGATCTAAATCCAGATGCGTTCGTAACTTTTATTACTTCTGATTTCTCGTTGCTTCCACTTCTATTTAGCCGTGCAGGCTCTCTGATATTTCTTTTTTTTTTATTGAGTTAGCAATGTTGGAATATTTCAGAAGAATGTAGAATGAAGAACTTTCAGATTCTTTATTCATGTCATCGAAGAATTGGATACAATAGGTTATCTTGAATTTACAAAAATGTTTCCTGGCAGATGTTTTGGTGATGGAGAGCATCGATACATACAGTAGATTCTCAAGCAACGACCCATACAGCATAATACATGCCCTGATTCACAACTTTCGTAGCAGCATTGATTAAGATTGAAGATGTTATTGTTGGCCCCCCCTACTGTTATAGCAGAGAACTAGGGCTGCACGATATTGGAAATAAGTGTGATTTTCGATATTGGTGTCTTGAATTGCGATATCGATGTTAATGCGATCTTTTTTTTCCTTCATCTTAAAATGTAGCTGCTTGTACACGCATACTCAACAGTTTATAATTGACCTGACGCTAACAACTTAGCTTAGCATTAGCATACGGCGAAAACGGATAGGTTTACACTCGTTTGGCGATCTTATAAGAACGTTAAAAACAACAGATACGAGATGAAAGTGCTTAAAATATGTTGCTTTAGCAAAGGGGTTTGAAAGGGGATGGATTTTTTTTTCTCCGATATATCGTGTAGCCCTAGTGCCCAATGGTTTAGAACATGAGAAAGTTGAGTTTCACACTTTTAACACAGAACATACACAGTCGTGATAAAAATGAAAGCAGTCGCTGTGGAAACATGTGTTAGTCGTGAGTAAGAATTGTTCGTTGTGTCATTCATAATGGTATTCACATATATCTTATGTCACGTTCTTACACCCATACTTCTGATTTCTGGATGCATTAGCAGAGTTCCGAGGAAATCGGATTTACAACACGGCGACAGAACCCTGTTGTGAATGGAGGTCTGACTACAAAGCACAAAGGAGCTTTTAGTTTCGAGTGATGGATGACGGGCGTTGAAGTGACAGAGACGGGAGCATTCATACCTGGTGATGCTTCTGATGAGAGCATCACTGAGACCTGAAAGGATGGACTGAGGACTTGCAAGGCATCATGTATACAGTCAAAGAAAAAACAGGGTAGACATGGGTGGGATTTAAACCAATTATCAGACTGAAAAAACAATATAAAAGCTTGGCCCTAGTTCAGAGCCTTGGGGCACACCACTAGTGACTGTCGAGGACTTATATTTTACAATGTTTATTATTCTATTTAACAAGGTTAATTATTGGATTTGTGGCTTTTAGATTCAGATCAAATTGTCGAAGAAATGGGTAGGTTGTTGCTTATTTAAGAGAATGGTTTCTGGCAGATGTTTTGGTGATAGAAGGAAGTTTTTGACCATATAGTCAAAGAGGTCACAGGGTAGACGTGAGGGGTATTCAGACCAATTATATACATTATTGTAGAATTCATTATTTTATATAAAACAGCTAAAAGTTGAAAGGAAAAAAATGTAAACATTTGGCCCCTAACCTTGGGGCACACCACTGGTGGCTGTTGAGGAATTCTATTTTACAATGTTTATTCAAAAGTGACTTTAAAAAACAAGGTATTTTTGGAGAGTCCCACACATATTTAAAAATAATACAGTAAAAGAGTCTACTTTTGTTTCCAGCTGTGCGTCTCTGATGATAATCCATGTTCGCCTGCTGGGGAGCTGAAGCGGAGCAGTGAGTGACATGTGACGTTCTCTCGCTTCAGTCAGAGTCAGACGTTTTTATCGTGCCGCTGTCTTAACGTCGAAACGACTTTTTTTTTTTTAAAGAGTTCTTTTTCAGACGAGGACAGACAGGTGCAGCAGCGCATCACAAGAAATCAACCTCCCCGTGCTCAACTTGACGTTGTTTTGTTTTGCTGCGGCATGAATTGACGAGTCCTAAACTGAAGCCAATATCCTTCCTAACCATCTGCAAAATATACATTAGTGAATGTAATAAGGGTTTGGTATTCGTTTGTGTGATTCTCAGAGTGGTTTACAGAGACACTGAAGGAAGCTTGATCTTTGTGTTTAGCCAGGCCTTGGTTTGTGATGTAAGTACTTTTACTTACTATTCTGCTGTGAATATATGATCATATATGTTCACCAGAAAGTATTTTAAAGTCTATTCCAATGCCTTGTAATACCAGCTTGTTGCCAGGGTTAGGGTTAATATTTAGGTTCTAAATTATCTTAATTATGAGTGATTCAGTTGTGATGTTAAAAGTAAAAACAAGACAAAAACAGGCATAAAAACACCAAAATCATTAAAAAAAATATGAAAGATAAAAGATAGAGTTAAAGACAATACAAAACAATAAGAAAAAATAATCCAAATTGAAGTCGAAACACAAATAAAAACTATTTTAAAAAGGGCGTATGTTTAAAGATTCTATTTTTAAAATACTTGGGATTCAATTTTACCTTTTTTCAACAGCAGTTGCAGAGTTGGCTGGGATTTCTTAGGTTTAGTTGTTGATCTTCTATGTGCTAGCATGCAAGCTAATATCATAATTGCCAACATAAACTTATGGATACCACAGAAAGTTACAAAAGAAACAAAAGCAGAAGTGAAAACAGTTTTTATCTCCCATATGTGTACATTTCATTCAAATCATATGAAATGAGTTCTTGTATATGTCTGGTCTGTATTCACTGCATTGCTTTTTAATACATGCAGAAATTGTTTCTAATAAAAGCTTATATCAGTTGTTTTTTTATCGAGGTAAACAATTTCCTAACCATTTGTTATGTCGTCTTTCGTTAAAACTTCTCTGTATTTGTACATCTTTGTGAAGCCCTTTGAATGTTCTTTGTGACCATGAACGTACATTAACCCTGGAGAAGATTTTGTAAAGTGCAGGAAACAAAATGTTTCATAGATTGTTTTAGGAAGAAAGAACTTCAACATTGTGGAAACATTTTAACTTGATTTAACTGATGTTTTGAAGTGTCTCTTAAATGGATCTTAGACTCTATTGTATCATCAGTATGTGTCTGTTTGTACAAAACTCTCTTTTCATTGAAATATTCACATTAGAAAATGACATTTAGCCCACCAGAAACACAAGGTTTTTCTGGGGATTACATTTTGTGCGAAAGGCTCTTTACTAATATAAATACCTTACTTACTTACTTTACCATAACCAGATGGCGCTGTTTAGCACTATGGAGGCTCAAAATAATTGTGGATAGAATAGATCTTATTTATAGAGTATAATCATTTTGCTCTCTGCGCACATGAAAAACAGCTGGGTTGCTAAAACCATAGAGCACCTGTTCAAAACTTCCCTCAATAGACCGCTGTGGGTCACTGATACTTCCGGAAACCATAGCCAATCAAAATATTGGAACTGACAAACTTCAAGATGAAATAAACATGTTCAATGTAACAGGTTTTCATTTCAAAGAACTTTCAAAACACCAACCAAACGTGCTACAATCAGTTTAAACAAACCAAGGGTTGTGACCTTGTCATTTGACTTTGATAGATCCATCCATCCATCTATACAGCTATCATTCATACATCTGTACATCTATACATCCATCCATCCATCCATCCATCCACCTATACAACTAGCATCCATCCATCCATCCATCCATCCATCCATCCATCCATCCATCCATCCATCCATCCATCCATCCATCCATCCATCCATCCATCCATCCATCCATCCATCCATCCATCCATCCATCCATCCATCCATCCATCCATCCATCCATCCATCCATCAATCCATCCATCCATCCATCCATTTTGAAAAAGGAATTCCATTAACACACATGCCGTCTAAAGGCGGATTATGAGAACTGAAGGGTGCTTTCCAGCGATCCTTAATACAGTTCATCAAAGTTCATCAAATAACTCAAATTTAAAGTAAAAAAAAAAAAACTAACTGGAAAAAGATCTACCTATTGAATCGGTGGAAGTTCTACTCTATCTGTTTTTGGCACATACGAGAGCTCTTTACCTTAATTCCAAAATCGTGATTGGGGGAAAACCTTGGTCTCTTTCTCCCTGTGCTTCTTGTCCCTCCAAAGATGTCCATAAATATACATTCAGGTTAATTGGTGTCTATTATTAGCCTGTCGCTGGTGCCAATGATTGTCTGTCTCTAGCGTGTACCTCTCGCCCAATAGTCCTGGAATGGTATCAGAATAAAGACTAGCTTTTTCCTCTTCAGTGGTCTTTATTGTTACTAGTGGTATTATCATTTTTGCTAAAAGTGTTATTGTTGCTTATGTTTTGTCGGTCTCAAAGGGCCCTAGTCACACATTTTAAACCAATCTATGACATTAAACAAACCTTGCATTTATTAAATATGTTCTCTATAGAATGGCTACCGTTGTGGATGTTCTCAGGTAAAAACTAGGTTAATTCTTCGGAAATACAGATAAAACTCATAATATTGAGAATTAGATACCTTTTTATCGATTCAAATATATTTCTACTGAACTATGTAAGCCTGTAGGTGGCAGTCATGTTCTTAAACCATATCCAATAAAACATGTACACAACGATAAAGATAGTTCTCATAAAAGATCCTTCAAAAATATCTGTGGATCCAGGTGGCAAACCAAAAACCAAAATGTAATAATCATCTCCTTGTTCCAACTTATCCTGTTTCATCGTAATAAGTCTGTCCTTGATTTGTCTTGTACTTTATCGTGAAATCAATAGACAAATAAAATGTTGTTTTCTGAAATATATCAAGTAATTGCAGCACAATTAACCCTGGAGTTATCTCAGGGTCAAGGTGACCCAAAGGCTGGAAAACAAATGTGTCAAGGTGTACGACATCCACCACAACGTATGTATTTATGGTAGCCAGGGAGGTCGACAACACAAGAGATACCACAAACATTTGATTTTGAGCCTTTGGGTCACCTTGACCCCAAGGAAAGATAAGGGATACAACAAAAACATTTGATTTTGAGCCTTTGGGTCACCTTGACCCCAAGGAAAGATAAGGGATGCCACAAACACATTTCATTTCAAGCCTTTGGGTCCCCTTGACCCTGTTATAACACGAGGATACCACAAACCCATTTGATTTCAGGCCTTTGGGTCACCTTGACTCTAAGATAACACAAGGAATATCACAAACACATTTGATTTCGGGCCTCCGGGTCACCTTGACCCTGAGATAACACAAGATATACCACAAACACATTTGATTTCGGGCCTTCGGGTCACCTTGACTCTGAGATAACACAAGGGAAACCAAAAACACATTTGATTTCGGGGTCTTTGGGTCACCTTGACCCTGAGATAACGCAAAGGATACCTCAAACACATTTGATTTCGGGCCTCCGGGTCACCTTGACCCTGAGATATCACTAGGGTTAAGGTCCAGATAATATACTTAACATATTAGCATTGTAGTGAGTATTGAAGTACTTTATTTTACCGATAATTATTTCCAAATCTCTTTCCAAATATTTCAATTCGTTGTCACAGAAGAGATGATCAGTAGAAATGCCTTCAACATGAAGACGTGAAAAATATTAGATTTGAATTCCAGGCTCCTTTTCCTTCGTTTAATTAGAAAGCACATGAATGAATCACTCTGCCAAATCTTCCCCCTCTTCATCTTCTCCATGAATGATTGTTTGTTAAAATAAGTCTGTTGTTTTTCACGTCCCGATGCCAGATGGTGCGATCCAGAAATTGCGGTAAGATTTGAGCGAGAAAACAAAAGGAGAAGAATCATAAAACGTCTACGTATCTATGGGAGGCGTAATTAATCAAATTGGATTTGAGATAATAAACACAGAATCACTGCTGTCTAATGAAAAGCACCTGGAGAATTCTGATCAGCGGGAAGAAGGCATGAAATGACAGTGAGATGACATTTGGAAGCTTTTAGATATTCTTCACCACGTCATGTGGAACTGTTGGACATTTGTCCTTTCGCGGCAGTAAAGAAAGATTATTACAATTTTCCGGCTCATAATGCACATTATCTGCTTATTGGGAATCAATCAAAAACGTCCTTTTTATTTCCTTTTTGTTGCGTAACAGACCCACATTGTTGTACCCTATCATGGCGTACTCACCATGAACCCATGTAGAAGGACGTATAGAAACTTCAAAATAGCTCTTTAGACCAGTTAACGCGGCATGTGGTGATTATTCATGTGGCACTGAATCGACCGGGACTTTCTCTCTGGTTTGCTTCTCTTCCGTACGACCCACTGGGAAACAGACAAGAGATCGTGGGGAGTCGTGAGCAGTCTTGACACCTTTTCATTTCACCTGCCACAAGCACTCACAGCACAACTAACTGCTGCCTTCATACCTTTCTATTTTCAGCCTCAATTCACTTGAAGACATCCTCCATCCAAGCATCCATCATCCATCATCCATCCATCCATCCATCCATCCATCCATCCATCCATCCATCCATCCATCCATCCATCCATCCATCCATCCATCCATCCATCCATCCATCCATCCATCCATCCATCCATCCATCCATCCATCCATCCATCCATCCATCCATCCATCCATCCATCCATCCATCCATCCACCCACCCATCCATCCATCCATCAATCCATCCATCCACCTATCCATCCATACATTTATACATCTATACATCGATACATTTATCCATTCATCCATTCATCCATTCATCCATTAATGCATCCATCCATCCATTTATACATCCATCCAGCCACCCATCCATCTATACATCTGTACATCTATATATTCATCCATCCATACATTTATGCATCCATCCATCCATTCATCCATCCATCCATCCATTTATGCATCCATCTATACTTCCTTCCATCCATCCATCATCCATCCATCCCTACATCCATTCATTCATCCATACATTTATGCATCCATCAATCCATCCATCCATCATCCATCCATCCATCCATCCATCCATCCATCCATCCATCCATCCATCCATCCATCCATCCATCCATCCATCCATCCATCCATCCATCCATCCATCCATCCATCCATCCATCCATCCATCCATCCATTCATCTATACATCCATCCATCAATCTATTCATACATCCATACATCTATACATAAGAAATCCATTCATCTATTTATCTGTACATCCATCATTCATCCATCCATACATACAACTATACATCCATCTATCCATCCATACATCCGTTCATCTATACATCCATCATTCATCCATCCATCTATTCATCTATTACATCCATCTATCCATCTATTCATACATCTATACATCCATCATTCATTCATTCAATTCATCATATGTCTATACATAAAAAAAATCCATCCCTTCATTCATCAATCTATACATCAATCCATCCATCCCTCCATACATCTATACATCCATCATTCATCCATCCATCTATTCATCTATTACATCCATCTATCCATCTATCCATCTATACATACATCCATCATTCATTCATTCAATTCATCTCAATTTTCAATTCAATTCAATTCAATTCAACTTTATTGAAAGTGTCTTATCATAACAAAGTTATCTCAAGACCCTATACAGTTGAAGTAAGACTATTGTTGATTAAGGAAAAACAGATGCCAGCAATTCAACAAATTCATCCATCCATCCATCCATCTTTCAACACTTATTGGGGTTGCTCAGGTTTCCGGACAGTTCAGGATGTCCAGAAAAAAATCTACCAAAAATGTTGGAGGAAAATTTATTATATTACCTTTTGGCTCAGCTCTTTCTTCACTTGACAAACCCACACAGGGACCTTATGACTGAGGAGCGAGACCCCAAGACAGGTAAATTATTTCACCTAAGTAAAGATCTCTCCTCTTAACAGGATATTTAATTCCTTTCATAATAAAACGAAAACATGTGGGTTTAATTGTCTCACAGCTAGCATGTCTCTGTGTCATGTGTCACTGTATCACACATTTTTCTTTCACACCAAGGTTCAATTATCGCACTACGTGAAATGAGCAACAGCGAAGTGATCTATTACCTGGAAAGTTTAATGGGTCCTGTCTCTGATTTTCCTTCGACAAGCAAGCATTTAAGAAATGTAAGTTCGGGGGTTTGCTGGTTGTGGCAGACATTTTTTCTCTGGCTTCAGCTTTTAACATTCTGCTGCGTCTCTCCTCTGGAATTCTCACTCAGTCAATTCAAACTGATGGCTCAACTGATGCCTGACGAACATTTACACTGACAACTCCTCAACATGTGCGAGGTATCTAGGACTGTCAGCTCGGTTAATGCTGGCAGCTGGAGTCTTAACTAAAGGTCTGGGGGGGAAAGAAGTCGTACGGGTAATAAACACTTCATTCCCTTTCACTCGTGTGAAACTCTGATTGTGGCATGATTTTTCGATTTGAAGTGTTTTAGTCAGAAGTCTGGGTACAAACGTATGCAGCACCTGAGATGTAAGCACACTGAAGCTATTTGTGTTACCTACAGTCGAGTGCCAATTATCTGCAATAAAAGCTGGCAGGATGCTCGGAATCCTCCTCAAACCCTCCAATCTGTGTTTGGATCTAATCAGAGACGAGAGCCAGATATGACTGCTGTGAAAAGAGACGTCGTTCTATATCTGACAGAGACCACCTTCGCCTGAACTGCGCTTTAGCTCTTGCAAACGCTTTCATCACGGATCCTCGGGAGGCCAATTTCCATCTGCTTCCAGTTTTGTTACCCAAATTGAACCCACTTGCTTTGGCGCCCGTTTGTCAAACACAGGTTTGCCTGTCTGTGACATCAGACTGTCGCCAGGTGGGGAGCCAAATACTCGCTGTAACGCTGACATAATGTAGCAGTTTGATTTATTTATCTATGTTGTTGCAGTGTACAGCGTTATCTTGTTCTTTACTAAAGTTATGTCCAAAGACCACCTGCAAAAACTGGAATATCGCATCTGTAAGCCATTATAATTTTGTGTAACCCTGAACCCGTCACCATTTATTTGTACATTGAACATCCCTTAATCCCGAGCTATAAAGAAGAGTACACAATATTTGCAATATATAAAGAAACACACAAGCTGCATTGAATTGTGATGTATATTTCAAGGGAAACGTTTGTACAGCACCGCTGTCATTGATTGTGTTATCCTCTAAAGCAGACTTTTGAAACAAAATATCTTCCCAGATCACCGCGGCCTCAAGTGTATATCAACAATAAACAAATCTGATAGTACATTTTAAATGGAATATGTTCTTGTAAGAGAACAAGTGGAGATTCCAGCCTGAACTCTCAGTGTTTTCTCAGGAAATCATATTTGGTTTAAAGTAGTTGGTTGTTGAGTTGCGATATGCAATAAAGTCAGGGCCGAGTGGTCTAAAGCAGTGTTCCCCATCTGTCCTCTGTGAAAATGTGTAACTGTGTTGCACAAACAGAAACGAGTAAAAACCTGTTATATTGATTATTACTGCCTGGAATGTGTTTCATTTTGAAAAAAAAAAATAGTAAAACACAAATTCTTTGGAAACAAAACTTCCCATTCCATATAAATAATGCTAAGAACTCACACGTTGACACTCAAGCCTCTGAGAGCAGGAGACACGCACAAACAGATCACCACCGTCAGTAAACAATCAAACATACATAGAAACAAATACGAAAACATCTTGTTGTTACCAGTCCAGAGCTCTTGCTGATTCAGCGTTATTGTGACATGTTGTTTTTTAGCTAGTCACGCTATTGTATTTTTTACTTTCTATTATCTGAATGTCGTCATTGAACCGGTCAGCGGTACAAACAAGTTTGCAGAGCCCTGCTCTATAGGCCCAAGGGTCAATATACTGGTTATTCTTTTTGAAACTGAACATTTTGCTCCCGCTTTAAAAAAAAACACATCCGTGGCTACCAAAACAGGTTAGGTAGAACTTTATTGATCCCTCAGGAGGTCTCCTTCGGGATATGGTTTTTTTTCCAAATTATCCACAGCAAATACACCAATTTTTCCTAAAAAATAATCAAAATAAAATAAGAACAAGAACAAAGAGAAATAAAGAGAAAGAACAAGATGATACAATCTAACACTAGATAAATACTACTACTATACTATACTATACTATACTATACTATACTATACTAGATAGTCAGTGACACTAGATAAGTTTTTGGGACAAAACAATTGTAAAAGTGTACCATTAAAAACAGTTAAATAAACATTAAATAGTTTTGCAAACTCTTGGTGGGAAACACCTGGGCCCCCATGCCTTTGAAAAATCCTTCTTTTAATTTCATCACTTTGGATGAATCAAACTTGCGTTGCAGAATAAAAGCAGCCAACAGCATCAAAAAAAGTTGAAAAAAGTTTTTTCTCAATAATAAAACACAAAGCAATTGTTCTCCCTAATCACCTCTCAGTAGCAGGAACAACTAAGCCAAAACAAAACATAATGATGCAGACTGAGCTAAAAAAAACAAAAACAGAAATAATTACCCAATTAAAGGTGTGAAACAACAGAGCAGAGGCAAAGTCTCAAGGTCAAATACATTTAAATGCAAATACCAAAAAAACGATCAGCGTGGAGGATGTTTGTTAACGACCGCCGACGAATGAAACCATCTGCCACGGTTTAAAAAAAAACAAAAACACCAGAGATATAAACGAAACTGCTGGGCCGGTCAATAGAGGGCACCGGAGTGATACCGTGTGAAGAGAAACCAGCTCAAATATCGACAGTTAAGAATCGTAAATAAAGTAGTGACTTTTCAGCCAGAAGCAATAGTACCTCATTTAACTGCTGTCTACTTTTCTTAAAGGCATTTTCAAAAGTTTGTCTCTGTACGAAGTAGAAAAAGCTACGAGTTTTTTGGTAGCTTTATCTGCAGCTTTCTACACCCACTGTCTCTACTTTTCTATGTATCTTCCTGTATAAAATTTGCAAAAAGGACACATTAAAGTTATAAAAGAACGTATGAATAAATAAAGATGTGTAAAAGTCAGTGGAAATGATCTCAGGGGAATAAAATCCGAAATAATAACGGATGTTTTATGTGCATCTGTTAATGGAAGTCCTTACCAACCGTGCATGAATGCATGAGGGATAAAATAGATTTATTACATTTGATTACTTCCCTTAAATATTTGATTCAAATATAGTTGAAATCAAACCTTGTAAAACTTTCGTTTATATTGTAGAAATATAAATTCAAGAAAAGGCTAAAATCAAGCGATTAAAAACACTAATAAAAGCAACAATAAAATTCCCAAACCTCGGATTATTAGGAAAACAAGAGGAGAAATGAACTCTCAATCAAAGTAATCATAACATTTACATTACTTGAAACACATTGTAACAGGTGAAGAAAAAACAGGTTATTTCAAAGGATAATCTGAAATAATATATTTATTTAATGACTTTACAAACCATCCATGGGAAGAACAACATTGATGTGAAGAACTTCTTCTGGTGCTGAGATTTTAGGAATTTTTTTTTTTACACGAAAAACATGTACTGAACAACACGGTTTGCTAAGATATAGTTCCAGGATGGCTATAATGGATAAGACACCAACTTGTGTATGTGATGCGAGCGTGTAATCAAAATAAAATATTCATTTAAAAATTGAACAATTTAAATGTGAGGTTAATGAAAAACATTGTTGGAGATTTGGTGCTTATTTTAAGTTTTGGCTCAGATTTAGTTCTTGGTCATAGTCTCAGATCTTGATTTTATAATCCATGCATTTGTGTCTTCTCATTCAGACTACTGTAACAGTTTATTTTCGTGTCTAAACAAGAAGGAGCTGTCTCGACTGCAGTTAATAACTCTGCAGCGAGAATTCTGACCTGCTCTAGTAGAAGAACTCACATTTCCCCGATCCTTCAAACTCTTCACTGGCTGCTAGTTTCTTTCAGGGTCAATCTTGTTGATCTGTTGCTCCTAAGATTTGGAACAATCTTCTTCTCTCTCTGTGTTTGATGGATCTACTGACTACTACTACTACTACTTAAGAAACATCTTAAGACATTTTTATTTGTACAGGCTTTTCGCTGATTTCCTTGGACTCCTGTATTTGTCTTATGTGTCTTTGTCCTTTAAAGTATTTTTTTTAACTATGTTTTATTTCATCTTCCTCTTCACCAGGATACATTTTCACATTGGAATATTATCCAAAACTGTTGCCATACTAGAACTTTTAAAATTAGGGTTGTTGCTTTAGCCGTTCCCAAAATGGTGCTTAAAGAACTAAAGCTCAATTTGTCCCCACATAAAATTAAAGTGATAATTTGAGTAATTAAACAAATTAAGTACAGGCCAAAAGTTTGGACACACTGTTACAGGCTCGTTCAAAATTCTTGCAATTTTCCGGTCTGGCTGACCTTCGTTTCTCTTCATTTAGCTGATTGGTTCTTGCCATAATATGAATTCTAACAGTCATCCAATAATGTTGGCTGTGTTTTAACCTTTTTTCTGCACAACACAACTCATAGAAAAGTCAATAAATTCCTCAAAGTAACTTCAAACAAGACACACATGTGAAGTGAAAACCATGTCCCCTCTTGAATTCATCAGCAAAACTTCTGCAAAGCAGTCCTTGAAGAAACTAGTCTATAAGACATATTTTCAGTTAAATAGGTAGATAACTCAAAATGTGAGTTTTGACGTATTCAGTGATTATCGACAATCTAGATATTCATGAAAATAAAGAAAAAAAACGATCCTGCGAATCACTGTAACGAATACATTTTAAAATAAATGTTAAATGTTTCAATTTTTGATCAAAAGTTTCCTTAGAAAGGTTGACACCAAATTAAAGACCAGATTGACACATGTGTTACCTTTCGCTCTAGCTGCTACCGTTTATGTTACTCAGCTACTTCAAGTTACTTTCAAAGTAAGGAGGTAGTAGGGAAATTAACTTTTTTTTTTTAAATAAGGGATGAAGGCAAATTTGTTACATTTACGATCCAGTGTAAGTTGAGACAAAACACACATAAGTCACTATTTTTCTTAATTTTCCTATTGATCACAAAATCCTATTAAATAAAAACAAAACATTAAACTTAACACTGTTTTAAAAAACACATTCAAGCCAAAATCCTAATACATAACTCAAATAATTAATTAAACCTGTTAAATAAGTAGAGTTTAAACAGTGAAATCTCATCATGCATCATTTGTGTCCCAGAGGAGAAAAGGAGGTTAACAGTGCAGAGACCGCCATCTAGTGGACTCGTAAAATAACGGCACTGCTTCATGAAGCTTCATCAGACCATCACTAGACACAACAGTTTATGTGAGAACCATTATGGTATAAAGCATCTGTACTCATTTCTAATGACACAATTGTCATTGTATGTTTTCCAAAGGCATTCATTGGCAGATGCATGCACTCTCTCAGTGCTTCCTGTCCTCGTTGTGACTCTATAGATTTGCATCGACAGGTTTCTTGTTGATTTTTTTTGTAACAGTGTGAGTCGATTGTCGCAATCGTATTAGTAAACCAAACATTCATAATTGAAACGGTTTATTTTGACGATTCACTGAAGCCTTCAAATAGTCGACGGAGCTGTCACGAACCTAAAAGCTCATTTACATTTTGTTTGCGTTTGTAAAATGACTCGAAATTAGCCTGTAATTAAATCTGACGAATTCACACTCGAGTGCAGACGGCGAGCGTTTCATCAGCTCGTCCACGGAAATCCATTCGGTCTCGTCTTCAATAGAGGAGGCGGAAAAATAATGGGAGATACGCTGGAGCGGAAAAAAACAAAAAAAACACACGCCATCCAGGATCAAGTTTACTTTTCCAGAAAGTAAATGTTGTTTATGCCAAAAGCTGCTTACCAGCCTGCAGCGGGATGTTTGGGTGGAGGTGATGACATCCTCTCAAAGAGATGACTATAACCGCCTATTTGATTAAACTCCCTCACATTAGGGGTATATTTTTTACAAGTCAACTCGATGCGGCCGCCCCTGACAGCGATCGTATATTTGACGGGTCGCCTTTTAACAAGTTTGACACAATAAAACGGTGCAGCCCTTTTTATAAGTTATATAAATCCGGTTATCAATCTTTCCACACCCACGGAATCTCAAGCGCTCTTTCGCTCCACTCTGTCTTCGGCTGCCAGCTCCGGCTCCGGCGCGAGGCCTGAAAAATCACTTATCAATAAATACATGCACCTGCTATCAATCAGCAAATATGTAGGACGCCGTGCACGACAAATACTGGGCTGCTGAAGTGTGTTCATCATCAGCCGGCCGTGTTTGTTTCAGTGGCAGCTGCCGGTAAAATATGCGGTTTGGATTCAGGGCGACTGTTGAGGCCGGAGTCGGTGATTTGTTCATCAAAATAATAGTAGTGACAGAGATAACAGGGTTTGTGTTGCAGTCCTTGAGCTTTAAATGCTAACACTTCAAAACATATTAACGATTATGCTACTGTATTTTCCGCTCTATAAGGCGCACTTAAAAGCCTTTACATTTCTCAAAAAAACGACGGTGCACCTTATATATGAACATTACCTGGTGGGTGACTTGTTTACAAACACTTTCATGACTCTGCGCCGACTGAGCCGACACGCCATGGATGGGATTAAAAACGCACGTCACATCATGGCAGACGACTATGGAGTCAGATTACTGCCACCGTTTTTAGCGAGTATGTCTTGGTTGTTGTACACTCAAAATAACTCTGCTGCGTGCTCAACCAGTAATACAAGTGCGTTCAACATGTCATACACGTGCACTGTAGCTGTCATACACGCGCTCAACTTCACTGCTGTGCACTCAACATTTTTTCTGCTCACAACACCAGTCTCACGCGCTGCTGCTTGAGGCCTTTTAAACATCATTTGAACATCGTTACCATGGGAGTGAACGGAGTTGTCAGAACGCTTAATAAAGTTTGACTTTATCGGACTGTTTTGTTGACATTCCCTTTAGCACAGCTTTATCTAGTGGATGGATAACGCAACCCCAGTCAAATGTTTGACTGTATCTTTTATTCTTTGCGCCATATAATCTGGTGCGCCTTATTTATGAAAACAGTTCTAAAATAGGCCATTCATTGAAGGTGCACCTTATAATACGGTGCACCTTATAATACGGTGCGCCTAATAGTGCGGAAAATACGGTACTCATGAATACGTGTATCATAAATCCATCCTGAAGTACTAACTAACATATGGTTCATTGTGACTACTATATACTCGGAATAGCTGGATTTTAAGACTAAACAATACCTAAGTTATTGATTATTAACAGGAACTAAAGAAGTATTTAAAGATTATCTTTGGTAATAAACTAACTTTTCTCTGTGTACCCCTTATTAGGTTGAAGTACCATGAGATAAGTAATTTAGTATTAATAATGTCCGTTTTAAAAAATACAAATACATATATATACTAATATTAATAGCATCCTTACTAAACAAAAACAAGTACATGAATGTGTACAATACATTAACTGCTAATACTTGTAGATTATGTTTTTTTGTGTTACATTTTTTTGGACGTTATACCATTATCATTAGGTCCACTGCAGCTAAAGGAAGTCAAATCCTTGGAGTTACAACTATGACTGACAACGAGCGGATATAGTTGACTACATCTGCTTTTAAATCTGATATTTAGACACGTTTTTCGGTTTATCCATTCAACCAAAAAAAGGGGGAACAATCACAAGATATCAGTACCCTAAAATCTTTCAGAAAATGATGCAAGTGTATTGAAATATATCATATCACGAGTTGAACCTATCATATTGATTAGTGTTTTACCCCAGTAAAAAAGTACTCTATGTTAAACATTCTCAACATTATAATGGTGAAATACTTGTCAATTAGGTATAAAATGCTGAGACTTGAGACTAGAACACATATTCAAAATTACAAATACTTATTTTTGAGTACTTAGGTTAACTAAGCTTGTGGTAGTGTGGATTTTAAGTCGAGCCACACCAGTGGTAGTTTTTACCCCGAAGGGAAACCACATTTCCCATGAGCACTCGCTAAATGCCCCGAATCGACAAATTTTCTGTTTCCAGACTTCCATTGACTGAATGACGGATGGATCCCGGTGAGGTAATGAATCAGATTGTGGATAACGAAATATGATGCGTTATGACGACCCCCCCCCAAAACCATCCTACCACAACCAGCGCGATATGTAGCATGTTCACACCCTCTCCAAGAACTTTTACAGTGAAAATAAAAATCACACAAAACCCCTAAAGTCACTGTATATGAGTCATTCAACTAGTTTTAAGTTGATGTGTCATTACCAAAACTACCCAGTGCTGCTTTAATTACTTCAGAATGTCATCTCATGCCCTACTTTGAGACCCCTGTTTTATGGGAAGTCCTTAATATCCTTCAGGTGCAGATTGCAAAATCGGCAAGACGAAAAACAAGTTTAGAAATGGTGTTAATTGAAAGCATCCATTTCCAATCCAGTACTACTTAGTTGCTGTTTGCACGGAGACGGCCGGAGACACAACAGAAAGCCCATAATGAAACCTCAGACTGGAAAGATCATCACACGGATCGATGAGGAATACGAGGCTAAAAAAAGAAGGTGTGATTAAAAAGCAGACTGATAGTTAAAATGTCTCAACTGGACTCAAAGGGACTGGGAATGAGTCCAGATAAATGTCCAGATTAACTTTAACAGAACTTGAAAGTTGCTGCCAGAGAAAACTTATTTTTGGTCTTTTCTAATTTTGGCATTTACATCAAAATTGCTTCTGTAAACATAACAGTCGTGACTCTTTGTTTAACGCTTTTGGATGGATGCAGAAAAGTTTCCTGAGTAATAGTTTTCCTGTATCAGAAGGTAACAAGTTTACGTGGAGTAAAGTTATTTTAAAGTATGTTAGTATTTTAACCCTGGGACATAGTTTTAAGTCCAAGTGTGGTTATTGTTACATCTGAATGTCTGTGATCTTTAAAAAAACAATGTAATTAAAGATTCCTTTTACTTTTACCTTTGGTAATAACCACAGGACGTCCTTATCCTGCTCTAGTAGTTCAGAAGTTAACATATACTGTAGATAAACTTAGTAAGAAGCAATTAGTAATGAAGCAAAACTATTTTTTCTTTAGAGACCACGTCATTTTTTTTACAGTCAACGTGTGATCAGTTTGACAGTTTTCTAATAGGACACATTGTTTCGTATGAAGGATGGTAAATGACGTAAATATAAAACAAATGTATAAAGAAATGTTTAAAAAAAATGTAAAAATGACTTCAGATTCTATTTTTGTCGAAGAATGGTGGTATTTCTATGTGTATATATATATTTATTCATCTATACATTTCATCTTTTATTTATTTTTATTATTATTATTATTTAAATAAAGTAGTGTGAATGTCTGTAGCAGCGATTGGTTGGAAGAGAGAAACAAACCAAAGTGAACGATGCCAATAATAAAATATAAATAAAAGACGAAATGTACAAATACATAAATAAATAAAAGAATAAATGTCTAAATATATAAATAAAAGAATAAATGTCTAAATATATAAATAAATAAAAGAATAAATGTATGAATAAATAAAAATAATAAATGTTTAAATATATAAATAAATGAAAGACGGGATGTATAAATATATATATAAATGAAAACATGTATAAATATATACAAATAAAATTATAAATTTATAAATATTTAAATACAAAAATGAAAAATGTATAAATATATAAATAAATAAAGGATAAATGTATAAATATATAAATAAATATAAGAATAAATGTATAAATAAATGAAAGATGTAATGTATAAATACATTAATAAGTAAAAGATGAAATTTATAGATACATAACTAATTAAAAAAAAGACAAAATGTATTAAAAAAAAATACATGTATGATTACACATTTAAATAAAAGCAATAAGAAAATAACTTAATGTAAAAATTAATAAAAGTCAAAATGTATAAATACATTAATGTTTATAAACAAAGCAGCATTATTTGACAAAAATGTAATCAGAAGTCATTCATTTCTTTTTCAAATTTTTATTGTATTAACACACTTATTTATTATGTATACATCTATATATTTATTTATACCATTATTAAAAAAAAAAAATCTTGCAAACATGTGAAAAACTGTTGCTGAAAACGCGTAGAATGTAAGTGTTTTTTTTTTTTAATCGTTGCTTTTCTAAGGTTAATAAAACCCAGCATAGAGTTTTTTTCACACAAATACATCACACTTAGTGAATCTCTACCTCGTGTGTCTAGATCAGAACTATTTCTAAAGAGATGTCTTTAAATCTCAAGGTACACAAAGACATTGAGCTCAAGATCTCCTTTGCATCCTGAGAGAGATATGAGAGGTAAAAAAAAAAACAAATCTGTGTTTTGATGTGGCTGCTGCCGAACGTATAGACGCCACAGATGAACACAATTGTCGGCTGGTAACAAGGTGTGTGTGTGTGTGTGTGTGTGTGTGTGTGTGTGTGTGTGTGTGTGTGTGTGTGTGTGTGTGTGTGTGTGCGCTCGACAATTATAAGCGGATCAGACAGTCTGTACGTCGATGGCTCGGCTTTTGTTCCTGCGGGCGTAAGAGAAACTACACCGCCGTGCCTCCTTCCTTTCTAATTAAGTTTCTTTGTTGCTTTGGGATTTCAGGCTTGCTTGTCAAGACCACCCACTGGAAATGAAACTTGTCATACTTTCTTCAATGCCACATTCATTTTGACGAGATAAAAAAAATCCAGCGAAGACTCGCTAAGATAAAGCTGTCTGAACTCTCCCATTATGTGCCAAGTGGGACGCTGAGATTAAATCTGCTGTTGACTCGTGGGTTTATCAGCAGTCACACTGCCCTTGGCGAGGCCTCCTGTTGTTTGACTTAAGCACCGCTTGTGGCCATGTTTGTCTCCCTTGAAAAGATATTTGCCTTCATAATTGAGATGAGAGAGTTGGCATCCAGGCCTTGATGTCCCATTTCAAGGCTATTTCTTAGCAATCAGCCGAAGCAAATGAAGTTAATTCTCGGAATGCAAGATTACAGCCGGGAGCGTCATGATCGCGCCACGCTCCATCTTTGTGTAAATACATAATCAAGCTGTCATAGAAATGAAAGCTCTCGGGGAGAGAAAAAAACACAACAGCCTATTACATGGTAATTAATTATAAAAATGACAATTGTAGTATAATTCGAGCAGCAACGGGATTGTCAGTTCTTGCAATTTTACAGATGGAGATGAACCTGATTGGAATTGTCATCGCGCTGGTGTCAACAATCATTACTCTTGGAGGCTTAGTTACAGATCGCAAAGAAAAGGCTTTGTATGCTAACCGAGCCGTTGATCAGAATATACATCGGAGTGTGACAACATCAGAAAACTTTAGATGGAAACTGGAAGCAGACGGCCAACTCCGACTCAAACATGAAGGGTGTCCTTAAGAGAACGTACACTGTATCATATCAAACAGTAGAGCAGGGTCACCAAAGGAGTCGCCCTCATGCCTGTTAAGAAAAAAGATAATACAGCAATATATATATATATATATTTAAAACGTTAATGTATCGATATTCAACAGCACTTACGATACGATATATATTCCGATACACTAGCATCATTTCTGAAATGATTTGTGGGCTTTTAAATTCAATACATTTTTTCATCATAGTTTATTTTGAGGTTTATATTTACCGTATTTTCCGCACTATTAGGCGCACCGGATTATAAGGCGCATCTTCAATGAATGGCCTATTTTAGAACTGTTTTCATAAATAGGGTGCAGCGGATTATAAGGCTCATAGAATAAAATATACAGTCAAACGTTTGACTGGGGTTGTGTTAGGCATCCACTAGATAAAGCTGTGCTAAAGGGAATGTCAACAAAACAGTCAGATAAAGTTGAGCTTTATTAAGCATTCTGACAACTCCGTTCACTCCCATGATAACGATGTTGAAATGATGTTTAAAAGGCTTCAAGCAGCAGCGCGTGAGACTGGTGTTGTGAGCAGACAAATGTTGAGCGAGCAGCAGTGAGGTTGAACCATGTATGACAGCTACAGTGCATGTTTTTTGAGTGTACAGCAACCAAGACACAATAGCTCAAACCGGTAGCAGTAATCTTACTCCATAGATGTATGCCATGATGTGACCCTGTGATGACAAAAAATTATGCAATTCCGCCCACGGCGTGTTGGCCTAGTCGGCGCAAAGTCATGAAAGCGTTTGTACACATGTCATTTTTTGAAAAAAAACGGCATATACATTTAATTATTAACAGTAAACACACAAAGTTTTTATTTTTATTTTTGAGTTGGATTTAAACTAACGGCCGCAAGATGGCAGCAGTCATCACAAACTCTAAGGCTAAAGGAACCATCAAATTGTTCGAGATACCGGTGCTGACTGAGGATGAGGGGATACAGTGGACTCCAGCTGCTTTTAAAGCTAATATTGGGATGTATTTTTGGGGAACTCTGGTTTTATTAATTCAATCAAAAGAGAGTGGAACAATTACAATATGTTTTCCATGACCACACCAACGCTGCTGTGATTGGTCAAGCATCAAGGTTTGTCACGCAGCATCATCAATGCCGGAAGTTTCCACCTCCAAAGGGACTAGTAGTATAAACAAAGCAGGGCGTGATAACAGCTGGCGGAGGAGTGAAGACATAATTACGTCATAATGGACTCTCATAACCTCTTGTTCGCCGAGATAATAAAGTGATAAGTTCAAAACATGGTCATAATGAGGGACTTACAACATCTTGAAGAGGAATACTTCAACATTTGAAACATGGGAGTCAGGAGAGTTGCCCTTCAACGATGCCTACATAAACTGACATTTTTTCTAAAAAATCTTGCGAGGCGTGAAGAAAACCTGGTCGAAAACGTTGATAAATGTGCTGAGAGACAAATGAAAAGTGACGAATTCTCCGTAGCAGAGGAAGTGATAGCAGAGGACATTGCAATGTGCAAACTGTAAAACAGGACGCGAGATAAAGTTAAATTAATGTGAATGACTCCGTTTTTTTTCCCCAGACAGATTCAGAATTTTTATTACCGCCATCAATCACAGTGTCCTTAAAATGCTAATTTGACATTGCAAATATGATTATTGTACTAAAAAGCCTCCTGCGATGATAGACAAGCCGCTCTGAAGTAAGCCTGAGTCTCAAAATATAGCCGGTAAAGATTAAAGTTGCTGGCTGCTCCCGAAGTGGAACAATTCTAATTGATTTGGCAACTCTTCAAACCCCCGCCAGCCAAATTCTTTCTGGGGAGAAACAATATTGGATTCTTTTGAAATCCTTTTGTGTCTGACTTGTCGTTTTGCTCTAAAGTTCGTGTTCATTCACGCTATGCTGGCTCAATATTGCCCCTTGAGGGTAACAGGATTTCAGGAGATGATTGCTGAACTGACGAGCACGCAATCGTATTTACTTGTGTTGTCGTGTTTAGTCTGTCGCCCTGACCAAATGCAATGAAGGTAGTAAAGGAGCTGTTGAGAGTGGAGATAGAGACCCCCGATTATAGATGTAGACAATTATGCAGGGAATTCTAAAAGTGGCAAAAACCAAGATTGATGGAAATTCATTTGATGGGAATTTCATTATCCCAGTAAGAGACATTATTGTATTTAGAAAATAATTTCTGAGCGGTAAATGATTTTGACAACCCGTCTCAAATTAACAGGTTCTTGTTTTGTGATTTTATTTTGTATTTTTGAATACTATTTAAGATACAAGAACAGATACAAAAAAAATGTACAGCGACTAAGATCTTTATCAAACTTTATCAGTGTAAATGCAACCCTCCGGAAAAATAACAAATAAATTAAATAAATGTATATGCCCTTTTGTCCCACTTCCTGGTTTTATTGTGAAGTCCTGATCTGTCTTATCAACTTCCTCTTCTGCTCCTGATCTGATTGCCCTGATTCGTGTCACCTGTGTCTTCGTCTCACCTGATGCCTGTTCCTCTTATTCGTGGTATGTTTAAAAACCTTCCTTTGTCTTTAAGTCTCTTTTGTAACGTCAAATTCCACTGGTGTGTGTTTAACTTAGTGTCTTTTCAGTTCGTTTGACCGATGTTTTTGTGCCTTTTTTTTAAACATTTTCTTGTGCATGCTCTTGTGTTAGCCTTTTGATAAGTGTTGGGTCGATGAGGCGTCATGAAGCGTTTCTACACATGTCAACACTGTGTTGATACTATGTCACTGAAAACTGACCTTAAAAAAACTGACCTTAAAAATGCCTACAGGCGACCTTGTTGACAACTGACACTTATTTTATGAGCTAGTATATACAATTCATTGTATTTTGTATAAAAAATGTAAAAATGTATCATAATGTGATCATGTGAGTGAATGTTTTACAACTGAGAATGTTTGTGGACTGGCATTTATATAGAGTTTTAAATTGGTTTCTCTTTTTTGATATAATTCCTCCTGCGGTGGAAAATAAACGCTCACATGGAAAAGATGCCTCAACATTGAGTAGGTGGATTTATTTAAATAAGATGATTCTGTCGAACAATTTGACATTTAACCTGCAGAAAACAATATGAATAGTAAACTAAGGTTCACTTTAAAATAGAGGAACTTTTAGAGGAACATACAAAACAACAAGGAAATTGCAGCAAAAACCTTATTTTCCGATACAATATCAAATTGTTCCCATGTGTATTTGGAGGTAGATCTAGAATTCTGGTTAATAAACACACATGATTCCCTTTAGTGGACACATCCCGTTGACGGATACGCTTCCCAATAAACACAGTTTTGCGCATCAGTGTTAGTTCAAAACGACCTTGGTATCGGTATCACGTGACTTTCTTAAGTGTGTGATACACGCACCGACACATGTGTCGCTGTCTGAGCTCGACATATGCGTTACCGGACCCATCACTACTAGTTAATTCATTAATCCTGTTTCCTGCCACAAGTTCTGACAGAAATGAAAGAAAAGAAAAACTGGACCAAAACTTCCCAATAATTTTGAATGGAATTGATTTGAATTCACAATATACCAGATAGGATGAATCGAAATGTTTATTAAGTAAAGAAAAAAAAGGGTGATCACCAATTTATAAAAAAAATTAAATAAAATTAGAAAACGTAAAATCAAGATAGAAAAAATAGTAGTTGTAATAGTTGGTACATCCTGGACTCATGCTAGTTAACAAAGTCGATCTATCTACTTAAATTATTTATGTGGTTAAATGTCCAGAAACATCACTTTACAAACTCAGATTTGAGAAAACTTTTACTTCACCGTGTCTATAGTTTAGTTGTGTATCTTGGTACACAACTGTGCCTCAGGTGCGTTCAGGTGTGGCCAGGGTTGTTCGAGTCCTTGCCATTTCCTCCCTTGACCACAATCGATCATGTGGACGTGGAGAAATAAATATTTAAAAATGCAGTTTCCGTCCTCAATTTGAGCTCTCCGACTTTGCAACTGTGACTTTACCAAGACACTGAGTTAAGACGGCGATTTTCAAATGGGGTTTATAATCTGTTGTATCGAGAATTTTGCCAGCGTCTGAAGTCGATGCCAGCGAGAGCATCTGTCTTAGCCATTTTGGAGTCGCTGCCAGTGGCTGGCAGTTTAGTTACAAGGGCACTTGAGCCGGCCAAAGTATCGCTGAAGTCTCTTTCACAGCAGACAGATGGATGTGAGTCATGAGGCGAAAGTGTCCGCCAAACAGCGACCGATGGAACGGCAGACGGGCAGGAACCTTGTAAAGCCTCAAATTAGCAGTGTGGTTTCACTGTCATTTCCGTTAAATTGCTTGGTTTTCATGTCGCGATCGTGGAATGACGTTATCAGTTCTGGGCGATAAACATGAGTGAGATTGACAGTCTCGACCACGATGGAGCCAAAATCATCTTCTGATCCACTGAGAAAATTGTAATGAACATTCCGAGGTTAATCTGTACGTCGAATTATTGGAGAAAAAAATTATCGCAAAGTAAAATATGAAGCAATGAAAATTCATGGAGTAATAAAATAAAGCAAACAATTTTCTCCTCAAATCAGATAAAACTCGACCTCAACGTGAATCACTGGTGTCGTCAACGATATAAAGTTTACTAATGAAGCATTGAGAGCGACTCAAAGATTAAAGATCGTCATAAAAATTGCATTAGGACAAAGAAAACATTCCAAATCCATCCACACAAATCACTTTCATCTCCAAGGTTAATGATAAACTGGTAATGAAAGATGAATTGAGGAACTTAATGATGACATTTTAAAATGTAAAGGGTAGAAGTGTAGGGCTGGTGTTGTGCGAAAGTTTGATACAGTTGCCTTCACTCTGATAGTGGTTCCTGAACGATGGTTTTTTCAGTAAACCATTTTATAAAGGAAAACATTTCATTGACGTCCACTTTTTCTTAAAGAAAAATAAAATAAACAAAAAAAGACTTGGTTGCAGGTAACAGATTAGAAACTCGGCACCGAAAGACAAAATATGTTTTTCAATAAGTATTTCAGTCGGTGCCACTTTGATACCTAGTCCTATAGAAGAATGACACAGAAGAACACATCAATGGATTTAACCCTTGTGGTGAACCGGAGGCCCGGAAACAAATGTGTTTGAGGAATCCCTTGTGTTGTCTCTGGGTCAAGGTGACCTCCATGGCTTCCAGTATTACATTTGCAGTGGTGGGCCTTTGGGTCACTTTGACCCTGAAATAACACAAGGGGAAAAATGAAAGAATAATAATAATAAAATAATATGATTTAATACACCATTAAATAAATTACAATTAATATACTTTTGATGTATCTTGACTTAAATAGCAATAATATTGACTTTTTTTTATTTTAATGTATCCCGGTCCAATAGCTCCTGTAAACAAAACAAATGCATTCATAAACGTGTCTGATCGCCTCGTCAAGATTACTTTTCCACAACCGGATTATCCAGTAATGGAACCATCCAAATACATACTAATGAAATTCTTGAGGGAGTAATTCTGCTTAAAGGCAAAACTTATCAGTTCTCCTGATGTATATATTGAAATCCTTTCGGACGTTCTATTCAATTAGACCTGGATTGTCAAGAGCTGCAGGGAACTGATCGTCAACCGATGTTGAATAATTGGATGAGGACAATAATAGGATTTAATATATTTCTTTGTCCTCTGTGGCAGATATTTTAATGGACGGTCAGACGCCGGCACCAGGCCATTAGCCAGATGGGTCGGAGCAACTTAATCTCCAAACGGTGTCTTCCGTGGAGCAAATGACCTAATTAGCTTCATACATACAGGACACAGCGAGCTGCGAGTCACAAATGAAAAAATTAAATGCTGCTTCTTTATTAGGCGTAATTATTTGGGCTTGTTAGAGGTGGCGCCGGAGATAAACAGAAGCAGACTCACCTTGTCAAGATGAATATTCTCAAAGATTTTGAAGCCGGGCTGGAAATATTCCTCTTTACTTTTTTTCGTTTGTTATTCAAAATATTTGACCTCTTTTAAAAAAGAATAGAAAGATCTAAAACGCGGAATATATTTGACGGATACGAAAGATCAATGATGAGCTCAGTTAACCTCCAGTCGTTCCTGAATGATGCCTGAGGCACTTTTTAAAATACCTTAAGTTGAATATATTTAAGTCAGATCGGACTAGACCTGTTAGATGGACTCAGCCAAAGACCACCACAAGACCTAGACCAACAAAAAACCGAGACTGACACAAGTCCTTGACCAACAAAAGACCAAGGCCAACACCAGACCTAGACAGACAACAAGACCAACACATGACATAGACCCGCACAAGACCTAGATAACCACAAGACCTAGACCAGAACAAGCTCTAGACAGACAACAGGACCAACACAAGACCTAGATGAACACAAGACCTAGATGAAAACAAGACCTAGGCCATCACAAGACCTAGACCAACAAAAGAACTAGACCAGCACAAGACCTAGACTAACACGAGACCTAGACCAGCACTAGACCCTAGATGAACACGAGACCTACATCAGCACAAGACCTAGACCAGCAAAATATCTAATTGAACACAAGACCTAGACCGACACAAGCTCTAGACCGACAAAAGACCTAGACCAACACAAGTCCTCTACCAACACAAGTCCTAGACCAACAACAAGACCTGGACCCACACAAAAACTAGACCAACACAGGACCCCTACCAACAACAAGACCTTGACCAACACAAAACTTTGACCAACACAAGACTTTGACCAACACAAGACCTAGAGCAAAACTGATGGAATCAACTTTCCAGATCACTACCAAGACCAAAGCAGAGACAAAAACAGAAAAGTCAACGGTACAGTAGTTTTTAATTAAATTTAGTTTGGTCGAGTTACTATTAAGACATAGTACTTTTCAAAAAAAACTTTCATTCCACAAAAGTATGTTTTTAAGGACAGTAATTAAAAGCTCCAATACAATGTGTTTGAAGTACATAATTGCAAATATAATAATGTGTTTGGTCGATGCACAGTCGCGGGAATTAACTAGATTTTACATTTTATAACAACTTTTAACCTAGTTTTTTTTATTAGCCATTAATCTTGTATTGTACAGCTAATAATAGTCATCGTCATGTGAGCACAGTTTGAGTTGCGTCTTGTTTAGTTTCCGTGACACGATTAAAAACGTGTTGAAGATAATATTATTGAATAATATTACAATATAAACAAACAGATGAATCAAACAGTATAACATCTCAAGCCCAAAGACCATCAACCAAAGTAAAACGATGGACCTTGAGACCTACGATAATCTTTCTTTTCCAAGTAGAAAACATAGTTCTTCTAAAATACTCCAATACTCTTTATTTATGGCAACTAATGTGTTGATTTAAGTGTGTCTTCATTTGATCTTGGACTCTTCATTTGCTTCTGCTTATAATTCTGATAGATTTTTGGCTATATAAATGGATAGATAGATAGGCAGATCGATACTTTATTGATCCCCCGAAGGAGAGATCAGCTCAAAATGCTGCCACACAGGAGAAAATATCTTTCTTGCATGCTCCATAAGTACAAAAGGTTGGTTGCCAAGTCTCACACAAAATTCCACAAAATTCAAAAGATCCATTGCGTTTCGATGGCAACTTTATTTCCAATTTGAGGGAAGCAGTGAGCACATTCTGAAACGGTTACTTTGTGAGGCCTCTTGCGTCACCACATACTGTATGTCACCAACACAGAACTTTTGTGACAGTTTATTTTCGATACATGCTTCATGAAAATCATCACGGATTACTCGACACAAAGCCTCAACACCATAAGATGCACCACTACTTAAGGGACAAGTTGTGTTGTTTCACACACTTTGTCACACAATTGTTGCAAAAACTTGCGGGTTCTTCCTCAAAAACATAGTGGAACTGGTTTATTTTTTTGTTTAGTACAACAATCAACAAATCATTTTCAATAGTAAATTGTGCTTCACCTGTTGAAAGCAGTGATTGATGAAGCTTCATGAAACAGTGTCATGTTGTTTAGAGGTCAGTAGGTGGCGCCATCAGTTTAAAAATGATGTGACGCTTCATTAGAACAGTTGCTCAAAAAAAAGGAAAATAGTGCAGAGACTGCCATCTACTGGACTAAAAATAACGACAGTTTAATGAAGCTTCATCAGACCGTCACTAGTTGAAAGCAAGTAGCAGAACTTCAGAGAGAGACTGTGAAAGAAATCTTGTCTCTGTGGTATTCATAAGTGTAACCTATAGAAACTTCTTAACCCTCTTGTAACATCAGGGTCAAGGTGACCCGAAGACCCATGAAGAAATAAGGAGTCACTTTTGTGTTGTTTCTGGGTCAAGATGAACGACCTCCACCACTGCATAGGTATTTATGGAAGCCAGGGAGGTTGTTTATCTTGACCCAGAGACAACCCAAGGGATACCTCAGATGCATTTGTTTTCAGGCCTCCGGGTCACCTTGACCCTGAGATAACACGAGGGTTCAAAAGTAATCATCATCCGCTAATTAATGTTTACTTTGTGACGTTTTAACTCTACAAAAAATGTACTTTAGGAAAGCTGAATACATGAATTAATTGTCCATTAACAAAGAAAATCAAGACAATTAAAATCCTGAGTTCAGATAACATCTCCACTAGTCGAACTATAGGCTATTAACCTTGTTGTTGTTTGTCTGATTGGAGAGGGAACATACGTGTCTCATATGAGACAATATCTTCCATCTGAGTTTCTCCCCCGGACAAGGTGACTTGTCGTCTCCCGCCTTCATAGATCTGAAGAGCATTCAAGTCACATTTGCAGCCCTCAGGCGCAAGTGTAAGTGTGAATGATTGTTGCGGCCCCGTGATTAACTGTAGAGCCGTCCGTCGTGTCTCCCCGCCTTTTGCTCCTCGTGTGCGAGGATTGTCTCTGTGACCCTGAATAACAATCGGAAGGTGACTTAATTATTTATTTTCTATTGTTCATTTTCCCATCTGACTGACGCAGCTTTGTGCGATGGAGCGCTGTTCACTCTTTCCCGCGATGCATCATTCTCCCGCCGACTGATGGAGCTTTACTTCCCATCTCATTTGCCCACGCCTGGAAAATAAAGTGACCCCAGACTGGTGCTTCTTAACTTGAGTTAATGGAATAATTGTCTACAAAATGAAATATCTCAAATCAAATTCCAAGGCACATAAACAAGGAGTTGTGTGAAAGTTTTAGTGTCCATATAAACCGTTTGTTACTGTATTTGAACAATCAATACATTTGGCTGGTCTCGGTATCAGCTTGTCAGTCAACATTCCTGCGGCTGTCAGGGAACACTCTGGAAAGGTCATGAGATGCCAGTCACAAATTCAAGTGTTTTTAGACAGTATGTACTCACCAAGCTAGGTTAGGTTAGGATAGGTAGAACTTTATTGATCATTCATTTTTTTCCAATTAGCCACAGCAATTATTCATAAAATTAAAGGGAAATCAAGAGAAAGAACAAGATGATACAATCTAAGTCTAAAGATAAAGAACATAGATCAAAGAAAAATAAAGACAAAGGATACAAAGATTAACATAGAATAGAACATCATGATGCTTTTACTCCACTCCTGCCCCAAAACTCAGAATTGTAAAATCTAATAGCCAGAGGAATGAATGAGTCCTTGAGTCTATTTGTTTTGCATCTGGGAAGGAGCATTCGTGCACTCATTCTGCTTCTCTGCTCACTCATCTCAATCTAGCGGTAATTAAACTTACTAATGTGTACTATCAGATCAAACGCCTTTCGCGTTTTTATTTCTGTTGCATTTCGTTGTATTTGTATTTTCATAAGCACATAAGCTTCGGTACAAATTTAGTAACGGGGGAAAATAAGGAACACGTTGGAGGAAAAAGTTACAGGATTTAGCTTCAAACTCACCTTTAGACAACTCGGGTGCATAAAAAAGTTCATTTCAGCGAATCAAGCAAGCGATAATCATACGTACAGTTTATCGTCTTAATGCGGAATGTGAAGCTAAATTGATTTTAAAATTCTTCAAATGTGAATTGTTAGCATATTAATACCGGCTAAGAAGCTAATATTACTAGTGTTTATGAAAAACATATTGCTAACTTAAGCGATTTCTAGACATGCCTCCCATACGACTATTCTTGCCTAAAAACAAACATTTTCAAACTGGTTTATTAACTGTAATTTTTGTTTTATAGGTTTTGTAGCATTACTCTATAAAATACTCCTTTACCCTTTTACCTCTCTTCCTTTTATACTGTTGTCCTTGTGTTTCTTACTGTAGGCGCACAGAAAAAATTAAACCAACTATTTTAATGTGTCTCGCAGATGCTTTACATTCAAAGTTGCTAGATTGGAGAAAATGTTTTTTTATAGTTTATTTCAATCTCATCTTGTCTTTCACATCGGTTAAAGGGATGGTTCCACCAAGATTAAAAGTTCATCCATTTTTACTCACCGTCCCTCATGAAATATATATGAAAAGAACAGTTATTATTATATTTGCCCCTTATTATTAATTTTTCTGAACAGATTTATTCCCTATTAAAGTCATCAATATAGTTTGTCTTTACGATTAATCTAAGGAGCCTAAAGGGATCAAAGTTTAAACTACGTATATTAATATATATTTTCAGATTAAACCTGAAGGATAACAAGGCACAAAGATTTTGCTTTTTATTTCCTGCGAAAGAGTTAAAAAGATTTAAATAAATATAAATCTAATGTGTCTGCAACTTGGATTCTAATTCACTGCAACTTAAAAGTGTTCTTTAATAACATAGCCAATGTTTTAAACAGTTCTTTGTTATTAAAAAGTAAAGCTGTATTCAGAAATATAGTTTTCGATAATGTAAATATGTTATTTGAAAAGATGTTTACCTGGATTGTTATCCCTTTGCTTTGTTTGCACATAAACGCATGATATTTAGTTGTTAGTGTCCCCACGACAAAAATGTATAAAAAGAACAGAAGGAAAAAGATTGATTCAAAGATTATGAGTTATTTATATATTTACACTTTGAAAACGCACTCGGTTTGTTTTGACAGATGCTTGTTCTGGGGTAGTGGCCAAAGCTCAGCTTGATTTTCTGGATTGTCACGCAAGACTTGTGCTCTACGCTTTGTTGTCAGGCGGACGAGATTGTTCACTTGGCAGTCATTCTTTGGGAAGTAATTATGTCGGCTCGCGGAGATGCGTCTCGTCTCCTTGGTCGTGGAGGCGGACGAAAGAGAGATGTTTTTGGGGAATGATTTGTGTGTAAAGCCCAGATGTGGGTTTGTTCTTTCCTTAAATTGAGAGTAAAGTAGTTTTTGTTTGCACAAATGTGTGTCGGTTTCCAGCAAAACCCCTTTTTTTTTCTCCCTTAATGTGTAACTTTGCTGTAAATAAACCCATGTTTGCACCAGGGCGGCGGGGGGCCCTGTGGGGTATTCAAACCAGACGATCAAGAATCCCTTGAGGTTTGACAAGCCGTGCCCTTCACGCCGGAGCTGTTAATTATGTTTTATCATTATGGGATGTCTTTACTTTCCATCTTAATAGCTTAGCCCTTTCCACTCCACCACTTAGCAAATACAGAAGATTAGCGGCGGCGTTTGAAGGCACCTCTCTCGCTCTCTCTCCCACTCTTGGCAATGTCAAAGTCATTCTTCACAGGCCACGAAGAGGAGGCGAGGGACAGAAATGCTATTTTCTCTTATCAAGGCATCAAATATGCGAGTGTGATTAACAAAGCAGGAAAAGTAAAGTAGGAAAACATCTATTTATTGTTGCCGCGGAAGCCTGTGAGCCATCAGATTAAACCCGGGCAGGTAGTTAATAACCACAGAGGAGTTTTGTTCTTTTATTCGCGTGGCACCAACTCGGTGATGAACAGATTATCCCTCTGTCTACATTGTCATCGCTGCGTCTGCCTTTTAATGATGGTGATATTAATATTATCCTGAGCGCTGTTATTGCTGGAATTAGTCAGGCCATCCTTTCATTTGCTTCTGCTCATTCCTTGTTGGAGCATATCACTGCTGACTGCACAATTGGGAGACACTCCGGAAAGGTTGCCGGTTCATCAATGACCACACACTCCTTCCAATACATTTAGTTATATATATATTAACCTTTTGTTGCTCAGATCGTCTCACTAGGAAAGGCGACCAAGAGACATCCTGACAAGTTTTGAGTTTGATTCTATCCTTGATAACTCTTGACAAGACTCTAGAAATATCGATCGACTGCTTCAAAGTCTCCAAGTCTACTGTCTACACTGAGAGCTCTCAAGATATATCTCCGGAGTTTTTTCCTGTCTGTGTAACATGTTAGCCTTTTAGCTTCTGCTACAAACAAGCTTCAAAT
This sequence comes from Callionymus lyra, assembly GCF_982586985.1. Lineage (NCBI taxonomy): Eukaryota > Metazoa > Chordata > Actinopteri > Syngnathiformes > Callionymidae > Callionymus > Callionymus lyra. Next base: position 21,120,027 of record NC_141824.1, read on the forward strand.
ACAGACTAGTTACGTTTGTTTCCGAACAATTCCACTTGTAGAGGTGTCATAACTAGATAGATATTACATGATATTATGGAGGTAGTTGTATGTTTTTAGGTTTGTTTTTTTGGACGAAGATAAAGGCGAAGACAATTGAGCTCCAGTTACTGCATTCAAATGTTTTTTGTCTATGACTCTAAAAAGGAACAGATTTCCCTGAGTCAACATAAGGGTGAGTAGAAAATGAGTGAAGTTTGAATTTGTGTGAACTATATCTTATGAAGTCAATCCATGGACTGTCTAAGATATGGAAGTAATATCTAAGATGTTACGTGTTTGTTACTAAACCAGGGTTTTGAAGCCAAATTCTAAAATGTATATTTAATACTCAACTACCCTGTCAATTAGTTTTTTCAATTCTATAAAACTCTTTTTCTGGCTGTATGAATGAATCAGATTCCAACCATCTGATTTTATAGCAGATTTTTGGCACATCTACATAGGGTTTATTCCTCAAAACTGGATGTTGCAACCCATCAAAATTAAAGGAATTTATGTTGGCCCTGTTGTTAAAGTGATGTTAAACCCTAACCCAAAATTCAAAATTCTCTTGCGAGTGTTTCCTGTCTGTGTAGCAAGTTAGCCGTTTAGCTTCTGCTACTAATTTACTAGCTTAAAATATAGACTTGTTTAATTATTCAATTTTTTTGACAAATTTATCTTATCAAGACTTCTACGCAAGAGGGACGTTACAGACGAGTTGTACGGAAGTATTTCGATGTTTTAAGTGTGTTATTTTGGACAAAGATGAAGACAAGTGAGCGGCAGTCGCTACATTAGGATGGACATACATTTCTGCTAATGATTCTAAAAAGGGAAAAAGGAAAACAATCCCTAAACCCTTCGTCGACATGAGGTTTAGTAGAAAATGAGTGAAGTTTGGTCAAGCATCTGAGTGACCTACACCCGTTAAACTACGGGCAACTTGCATTAGTACATTAACCACCATTGGCTTCGGGGTCCTCTGGGAAGTGCTATATGATGTAGTCGAGGAGATTAAAGTCTGGGCCTCCCTGCTAAAGCTGCTGCCCTCATGACACGACCTCGGAAAAAAAGAAGACGAAGTATGGCATGAAAGTTCAAGCCAAGAACAACAAGAATCAAACTAGGTCACTGACCTCAAGTCGAGTGAGCAAAAAGCAGGAGGAGATTTGATTCTTGGCCGTAGGGGATTTATGATATTTAGAGCTCGGTCTACCATTGTGAGGCCCAAATATAATGTACTGCCATAGTTTTCTCATTATATATATTTTCTTTTTGGACAACTTGCCACTGAGTATAATCACGCTTGACACCAGCACGTGTTGAAGTGTATCAGGTTACCATACTCGACACAAAAATGGCAAGCCCCTAAATCTAGAAGTAGATTGTATGTTTGCTAGTGTTTATTGGAACAGATGTTTCCTGAACCAATCAGCAGTTAGCGGTTCACACACCTCTGCTCCGGCAGCTGGCATCACCTCTGAGGACGCCTTCAATCATCGGAACCTTCCATGTGTCAAAATTGAATCCGAAATACTGACCTTTGTAACCCGGCGTCACGCCGGGGATCTGTTCCGCAGGCTTCCTCGCTAATCTTGGCTCAAGTATAAACCGAGATTTTATTAGCATTGCCGCGTGCGCGCAAAAACAAATCCCCATCTCAGGCGCATTATTTTGAGTTTTCAGGACGCGTCGGAAAGGGATATTTAGAGGTGAGTTTAATTAGAACTCCCTTCTGCAGCTCTGGAATAAAGAATAGTAGCTCCAAGACACAAGACAGCCGCTTTTGTAAGCTTGTCATGGTTTTGATTTCTCGACTCCTCCATCTTTTTTCAACCCCAGGAAACGAGCGCTATCATTGACAAGCAAACAATATTGGTTTACACACGATCATGTGCTACCTACATTCACTCCCTGAGGAGGAAGTGTCGGAATTAAATGGCGTCCTGTAGAAGTGGTGTTTTTCTAATTCAGACTTGGAGGGAAAATAAATCTGTTTTCGGTTAAAAAAAAAAAAAAAACAAGTCGGAAGCGCGTTCAAAAAGTAAGAGAAAGCAATCCATGCCTTGTGGTGAAACGGCCGACAGACGACTCGGCACAAAAGACGAGTAATTATCGGTCATTCACGGACTGACCAAATGTTTCTGCAACTTCACGCCGAGTAATGGCCGAGCGCCAAATGCTAATTCAGTCTTGAGCTGCCTCCAGAAATCTATATAGTAATGCAGGCACGTTCTCCTTTGCATATGGGTTCAAGTGTGGGTTGCCCGAATTAAGTTACGGACTTGTATCAATTATTTTCTGTAGGTTTTGAAACAAAGTAGGTTATACAGAAGTCAAGTATGCGAAGTGAACATTCATTATCTGCTTAATTTTCAACTCTTTCATTCATTTGTTATTTTAGATTAGAAAACAGATGTTTCGTTTGTTGACTTGTTCTATAAAGGGACCACAATTTATCTTCATAAGAAAACTGGAAGGAAGTTCTCATGGAAAATACAAGGGGCTCATTTCCAAAGAGATTTATTGTCTCATCCGGTTGAGATTATTTATTTATTTAAGTAGAAAAATACAAAAAATGTAAGGGAGAACCTTGTTGTTGCTGCTGCAGTTTAGGTTAAACCTGGTCAATCGTCTGAGCGACTGAATATACAGGAGCCGGAATTCATGATTCAGTGAGTCAAAGTAAGTTATCTCTCTGTCGACTTAGATGGGAAGTGTCATTCTTTTTTTTTCTACTTCATCCCATGTCTAAACAAGAAGAAGTTGTCTCGCCTGCAGTTAATAATAAACTCTGCAGTGAGAATTCTGACCCGCTCTAGTAGAAGAACTCACATTTCCCTGATCCTTAAAACTCTTCACTGGCTGCCAGTTTCTTTAAGGATCAATGTTAAAGTTCTAGTTCTTACCTTAAGACCTATTCATGGTCAGGCTCCAGCTTAAATCAGTGATGTGATCCAGCCTTACACCCCAGGTCGGGCTCTAAGGTCTGTGGATCAGAATCTACTGATGGTTCCTTAACACGCTTGCGGACCAGAGGAGAGAAATCCTTCCAGACTGTTGCTCCTAAACTGGAACGATCTTTATCTCTCTCTGCGTCTACTGACTTCTTCAAGAAGCATCTTACTACCTTTTCATTAGTGCAGGCTTTTTCTTAATTATCCTGGGGCTGTTGTGTTGGCTCCATGTTATCTTGAACTTCAAGGTCCTTACCATATCAAATAGAATTATATTTTTCAAATCAATTTGGTACAATTGTGTTGTTATTGTTCTGGTTCCTGTCGCATCACGCAAGCAAAAGTTTTGAAATAAAAACATGTCACTGGCCAAACGGTACGTATACTCTAATATTATGGGATTTTTAATAGAATTCCATTTCTTTTCAGGCTCTATTTAAATTATCAGAGGCTCATTATAGCATAAAGCTTCTTGGTGGACGATGTCCCAAAACAGAATTTGTTTTTGAAAAACGATCAAAATGAGAAAAAAATATATATATTAATAAATTGAGAAAGTCAAAACATAACCTACTAGAAAATAGCAAAACATACATTTAGGTAATAATATATAGATAATTATTTATATTAACTATACATGTTTATTTCTCCTACATAACCGCATGAGATAATATTACACAATAAACTTAAATTGTTGTCATTACCACAGTTTATTTCGATGACTTGCACAGAATGAATAATTTCGGTCAATGATAAACATTTCATTAGTTTAAATCAGTGATCTTCCAAGCACTAAATCAACTGTTTTGATAGACGGCTGTCCAATGAAATATTTTCGTGGCATAAACTAAATTTGTGATCATGTATTACCACTGCTCAAGTAGTTGGTCTCGGTCGTCTTGAAGCTAGTACTCGCTTTCATTCTCGAACTCGCAGGGGGTCGCAAGGATCAATCTTCTGAATACTGTTTCAAAAGTCTCAACAAAACTCTGGTTTCATCTCAAGAGTTTATTAACCTGCCGTGGTCGTCGACGACGACTCATAGACTGACGCTGATTTAATTCACCCGGCCTTCATTTTCTGCTCCCCTCCAAATTATCCCTCGCTGATGACTCATGTCACGGCTGAGCGTGGATCCCAGCTCTCGGTGACGGCACTAGAAAGCGATCCTTCAACCCGTCCCGTTCATCAATCTCGCTCGGTGATGAACCCAGACTGCCTTGAAAAGTTGTGCGGCTGACAGCCTCCATGATCAGCCGTCACAGCTGGCTGTCTGATTCATACCTAAGCCTCACATCCAGAGAGAGATGAAGAGATGGAGGGAGAGGTCACCCTTCTGTTCTGCTTCCATGTCGGCAGCTTACAACCTCTCAGCCGCCCTTCAAAAACTCCCCTAGAGCCCCGAGTCAAATATAGAATAATGTAAACCTGTTCAACACGGGTTCTTCAGCAGCTCCGCTGGCAGTGGCCGGATTTAATTTCTGTTTCACCTTGTTGTACTTTCAGGAGAACTCATCACTTTCCTCGCGCAGAGTGGAAGAATATATATTTAAGCTACTTTTAAAATGAATATTTTCCATTAATGTTTTATTATTTGACTTTAATTCTAACATTTAAAGGGTACGGTTTTCTCTGCCTCACCTTGACATGATTAATTGCCTGCTTTTTATGGCTTTTAATATCGTATATATATTTTAAATGTTTTTTTAATTTAATTCATATTGTGGAATGTTGAATTTTCATGATTACATTAATTTCTTCATAACTTTGCCCTGATTTCGTTTATATTCTCACTATTGTGCACAATAAACAACTCAAAGCTACATGATTAATACATATCTCTATTGAATTATTAGGTTTTTTTACCTTTGTATATGCTTAATTTTTTTTAAATTTACATTTATAAAAGGCTTCCCAAAATGAATATCGTTACACACCTGTGTTAAGCTTTTGGCTAGCCTGGGTTCTTGTGTAGGTTTCTTTTTTTGTACTCAAGTTTCCTCCCACAGTCCGAAAACAACCCAGTAGTACCATTACATTGTCTATTTCTGTGGCTCCTGCAAAGAGAATAAACAAAAATATATTATTAGTGTTATTGTCTCAGACGATGAAACAAACTGATTTCTTTTGATTAAACTTTAATATGACAAACATACTTTTAATTTCCTAAATGTCAGTTTTTTTATTTCCCTTTCTGCATTATTTATAAGTCACAATAAAAGTGTTCATTAGCAAAAATGTTTTGTTTAATTATACCAACAGCTTCTGAGTGTTGTTACGTTTAGTTTTTTTTCTTTGTTTTTATCCTCTTGAAATTGGATTGGAGAACTGCCGCGCCCTAAAGGCAGGCTTAATTGTTTAAATGAAGAAAACAACTGAGGTGTTTTTCTTTTCTTTTTTTGGAGGGGAATTGTTCAAATCAAACAGGGATTGTGAATCTGGTTCAACTTCAGCTGCCAACTTTCTGCTTTAATGCATTGGTGAGTGCGCAGTTGGCTTGTTTCACCAGTCGGTGCTACACGAGTGATCCTGCGAGGCCGTGGTGCCAAACAGAAACTGAACCGCTGTCGTCATGTGCAATTTTTGGGGACATTATTGGAGTATCTGTATGGAAAGTCACACAGAATAACTGATATACTGCCGTGTCTGTTTGAAATTTTAAAGACGGTATAAAGTTCTTTCATGTCCTTGGATGCAAATCAGTCGTGTTTGTATTTTTTGCTTGCATGGTTTTCCTTTCGAAACTCTGTCTAGAGGATTCCTGAATTAGCCGAGAATAAATTAAATAAAGTTGTAACATCCAGATGCTCATATACCACGACGAATTGCAAAGAAAGAGATGAATGAATGTAGAGAAAGCATCTGAATTGCAAGTAGCAGGAAAGTAGCAAGAACAGCAGTGTTAACCTTTTTTTTAATCAAAGGAAAAAGTTAACAAAGATAAGAGTGATGCGTCAAATATTACTGTAAAAAGCTCCCAATAGATGGGTAACGTGGAGTTACATCCTAATCGTCATGTTGTTACAATGAACACTTGTAGCCAATCAGCCTGAGAGTTGAACTCTTTTGCTCTTACGAAGTCGACTCAGTCAATAATCGGGTCATTTTTCCAGACAGGATTTATCTTCGTCCACATCCCTGGCCGGGCACTTACTCTCCACCAAAAGGCTCAGACGGGGGGTTTAACCCTATGACCCTTTTTTTTAACGTTGAAAATCCTTACTGGAGCAGTCAGCGTCTTTCAATAACAGCCAGAACTTTAGAAGAGGAAACTTTGGTCAGGAAACTTTGTATTGACATGATCAGAAGTTGATTTTTATCTCCTTTTGTTTTTAAGGTATTTTTAATTTAATTATATCTACTGTCATGTCATTTCATGTCTAAATATGCTTATAATTGATTAAAATAAATAGTATATTAATAAAATTCCGGATAATTCTCTGTAAAGATCTAGAAACAACATTTATAAATAACCAAACAAAAATTATATATTCATATATATAATAGGAATAGGAATAAAACCAACGTACAAGATTAACAGTGAAAGTTTAATTCACTGTTTTTTTTAATGTTATTTAAAGTCATGTGAGATGAGCACCTTGGCAGTGGTATGCTATGTCTTGTGTGCTTTTCTGTGTTTCAAATGTTGAAGTCTTCCTCTCCGAGATGCAGTAAGTTATTACTTTATAAAGTTCTCCCCTGTCTGAAATCACAGCGAACAAGAGGTTACAAGAGCGGAGTCCATTATGACGTAAGAATGGGCTTCACTCCTCCAGCCAACTTTAGTTCTGCCCCACTTCGTTTATACAACGAGTCTCTTGGAGTTGTAGACCCCCATGATCGATTGATGTGCGGTGACAAACCTCCATGCATGACCAATCACAGCAGAGTGGGTGAGGTTATGGTCAACAAGATTTAATCTCCAGAAAAGTGTTTTCAGTGGGCGGGGCTTAAGCACATTTTCTAATGTAAGTATTTCAATTAAAAGATAGTTTTGTACAGACAGACACATACTGATGATACAATAGAGTTCAACATCTATTTAAGACAAACTTAAATCAACACATTAGTTTGACTTTATAACATCAACTATCAAAGGAAGGAACATCAGGTATGATATGCTTTTATTCATCCCACATTAGGGTAACTAGGACAAGTATTTATGGTGTAAAACATACAGAGAAAATTTAAGGTATCCTAATATGTCATTTAAAGAAGATCCAAATGAAGACACAGTGACCTTCACTTCAGACAAAAATCTCAAGCCTTGTAATTTACTCCACTTAATGACTTGTTCATAATATATATTTTTAAATCATCGATGTCCCGACAATACTACAGGAGACCATTAGCTCTCGCACAAGTTCCTCCGCCCCTTCCGCACCAAGGAGGACTGAAGGTTATCCATCTGTCTGGCTCCATTTTTCCTGCGCTTTGTTGTCGACTTGCTTTTCCAATATGTGAGGAGAGTCATTCCGTTCAATACGCCGGCACTGCTGCGCGGCACAGTGATAAATCACAACACGGAGAAAACAGAACTTTATTTGCATTCTGCTTCCATCCACTTTTTGAAGCTCGAGATTTGGAATTCAATATTTTTTCCTCCCTGTCTGTTCGGCGCGAGGCTATGATCTCAAAGCTTAGAGCTATCAACCTTTTTTTTTTTTTCTTTTGGAAAAGGGAAAATCCGCCTGAATCTGTTGAGATCATTTGCATAACCACATAAACGCCACTCGCGGCTTCTTTTTTCTTTTTTTTTTTTTTTCTTCCGTGGCTCAATAGCAGACGGCTTTTTATTGAACGTCTTTTAATTCGACTGAAAGAAGCATTCTGGTTTCTTCCGTCGCCATAAGTTATGGTGATTAAGGTGAGGCCCGAGGGACGCAACCCCCCCCCCCTCCCCACAACCAGAGTTTGGAAGACGAACAGCAGGGCATGTGGCAGGAGTCGGACCAGCTCCCTCCTGGCTCGGCCAGGCTGCAACAAGAATACATCACGTCAAAGGGGCCATGGCTTCCAGCAAACTCCAGATTGCTCCGTGTGCAAACGTACACACACACACACACACACACACACACACACGGTTCCTGCTCCGAGGGCTGGCCGCGACCACTTGACCGCTCTCAGGCGAGGCGAGGAGGGTATATACTCCCCATGACAGTGGCACTCTGTCGTCTTCCCGCCGACGGAGCTCGGCCCCTCCAACTCTGCTTCACTGGCCCACATCGAGCGCCGTGTGCGGTGACCTTCATGTCCTGCACTGATTCTGGAACTTTTTCACCATCCTGTCGGAGCTGGAGCGCCCGTGATGAAACGTACGCAGTGGCTGAAAATAACCGCTCCCAAAAACAACAACAATACACATTCTCGCACCTGTCGACAGAGAAACAGGACAGTAGTTCCTGCTGTTACCACTAGAGGGCTTTGTGGTGGCAAAAGTTGCTCACTGGGTATGAATAGCGCTCAAAATAATTGTATCTCATTAATGTAGTAAAAACTCACTCACTAAATTGTATAAATCTCAAATAATTCCTGGAAATTATATATTGGAATGGCACACAGTTAAAGGGAGCCAAAATTAAAATTTCAATCATTTTCTACTCACCCTCATGTTGTTGTTTATAGGCAAAAATATATATTCATTTTTATGTAGCTCAGTTGTCTAGATCTTTGTCCAAAAAGACACTTAAAAACATCCAAATACCTCCATACTGCTCATCTGTAACGTCCATCTTATATTGAAACCTTGACTAAAGAAATGGTTCAGGAAAAAGTTAAATAAGTCTATATTTTAAGTTTGTTTGTATCAGAGGATCACATTCTCTCCAGTTGCAAGTTTATCCTCATTCAAACACACAAGTTCAATCTAAAAATAAAGACTCAACTCAGACTGTGAGGCTTCAATACAAGATGGATGTCACAGACGATCAGTATGTAAGTATTTGGATGTTTTTAAGTGAATTTTTGGACAACTGAGCTAAAATAAAATAAACATACATTTTTGTCCATAACTCTAAAAAGTAACAGATTACTCTGAAAATAATCCCAACCCTTAGTCGACATGAGGACAAGTAGAACATTTAATTTTGAGGTGAACTATCACTTAAATCCCAACCGTTATGATCAAATCTTCTTATATTTACTTTATGGCACTTTCTGCACATTAAAGTATAGAGTTCACACTGAGGCTGCGACGCAACAAATCTTTGACAACAATCCGTGGTCAATCATATCCGGAGCTCCGATGGAACCAGCAACCTCTCAGGTTGAAAAAACTTTACCACCTTATAGTTGAAATAAGTCACTTGTGGAACCTCTGAACTATACACCTCCGAGTGAGGCCTTGTGAGTCTGTTTGTAAGATTGTAAATGAGTACAGCTAATGAATTAATCACACATCAGAGTGAGTCTATTCGACATAAGGTGCAAGGCAGGAAATCATTAGGAAACTCAGTGGGCATTCCATCTCTGGTATGACTTGTGAAAAGAGACATCAGACCTGGTCTGCCGAGTGAAGTAGAGGAACTGAATAACGCACGTCAAGTAAGTTGGAATCGATACCAAACGTGGCATGTCAAAAAAAAATGGTACCATTAAATTTAAAAACAGTGTGAGATCCTGAGAACCTTATGTCAGGAAAGGTGTAAACACATGGACTGAATAACACTCGGTCCGTGAGACAGGAGACGATTTTACTGGGTTGTGATAATAATTTACAGACGTGATGAGACACCCTTTCTGTGAAGACGGCAACAGATTTTTCGCCTCAAGTATAATCCACCGAGAACAAAACGGAGGATCTAATGAATGAACGGCTAATGTATTCAAGCTAACAAATGTGATAACTTATAAGTACATGTCACTCTCTTTAATAGACGCTAATAACATTTACAGCAGCTTTACTTCAGGAGCTTCTGGAGTTTTTTTACCCGACCGCCTTTTCGTGTTTGTGCAGTTAGTGAGCTAAACTGAGTTTAATGGAGGATACAGTTGAGCTAGAATGACTTGAAAAGGGTTCATTAATTTGATAGCTGGATAAAACACTGGATTTGTATTCAAGTCTCGGCAGCAAAACCAATTGACCACACCCACAACACTTTTTATTACGTTTGAGTTTATTGGTTTCGGAAAGAAACCCCTAGAGCCAGGCATCAAACTACAAACACTGTCCTCACCAACTTATTGTCTTATTTTCTGTCACTCCTTTCTTCTAAATGGACGCTTAGTGCCATCAGACTTTTTTTTAATACTAATCCCGTGCGAATCCCAATGTCTGTGTTTGTAATTCTGAATGCCGCATATGTGCCACTGTAACGGACTTCTAGGCACTCGCCATAGTGTTAATATTTACTTCCGCTGTTTTATTTTGAAGAGGTTGAAAAGGAAGTAGATCGAGTTCGTTGTTGTTGGGGATGTGTTCCACATGATGAAAGTAAAGAAGACGTGCGCGCTGCACAGCTACAAACTAAGTTCCAGCCTCGTTGTTTCCCCACACGATACACTCGGTTACACTACGGTAACAGTGTCTCTTCTGTAAGAATAATGTTGTGGTAAATTTATGTGCAGGGCAGCGCTCTCGCTGTTGAGCGTCTGCACAAGTTGAGAACCGAAAGAAAATAAACGGTTGTCTACTTTAGCCTGAAGCTAGCAATTTTTTTTTCAACATGTTGAAGGACTCAATAAATAAACTGAACTGGGGCCACTAGTGGTCAATTCTTTTTAAAACAGGTCCACAGGTTGGCAAGTTGGTAACTTAGAAGTTAGCGTTTTTTCTTCTTCACATATTAGATACAAACTTGTTTTTTTTGTATTTTTTATTTTATGTTTTATGTTTTTATTTTAATTTTGTGCCATTTTTCTTAAATATTGTGTGTTTTTCTAAATGTATAGTGATGAGCTGGTGAAGCTTCATGAAACAGTGTCATGTTGTTTAGAGGTCAGTAGGTGGCGCCATCAGTTTAGAAATTATGTGACGTTTTCATTAGAACGGTTGTTGAAAAAGTGCAGAGACCGCCATCTAAAATAATGACTCTGAAAATAATGACAAAAATAATGTTTTCCTTATGTTCTGATCAAAATAAATATTGGTTAAGAGAAAACTAATGGGACTTTGGCCAATGTTCGATGTTTCTAATTAATAAAATGTGTAAAACCATAGATGGGGGGGGAAAAAACATGAAATATTTTTGCTTTAAACAGTTGAAACAATCAAAAAGGACTGAAGTAAAATGAAAAACAAGTTCAATAATATTTGAGGTGAAAGCCAACGCATAAATGTATTCCACACACATACGAAGATGACATTAAACTCAGTCGCGCTTGTCTCTGTCAACAATCCTGCAGCAGTTACACATTCGTCTTTGGAAAAAAACCAGAAGGAAGAGCTTCGCAGTAATCTATTCTTGAAGTAATCAAAAAAAAAGAATTAGGGTCTCTGCGTCAGCCCGAGAGAGAAATGCCTCCACGCTAGAAATGTTCTTCTGATGATGAAAAGCAGTTTTCAATATATTTTTGATGCCAGGCTCAGAGCTAAAATCAATGTGAAACGTAGAACTGAGATCTTTCACTTGTTGGCGAGGATTGAATGATGTTAGTCAAGGCCAAAATCATCGGGAATGGCTGAGTTTATTGCCACTGTTGTTTTTATGTCTGATAACTCACGGCTCCCATTCGAATTCCAAAAACTTCACATATTCTTCAGGAAAAAGACAAGACCTCCCAAATGCCTCTTTTGTTCCTTAAAGTCCTGTCCCATGTTCATATCAACAGGACGGAGCTACAATTCTTTTGATATGTAGCTAGAAGTGGAATGATTTGCTGTGCAGGGCATGAGGGAGGTGGTGGGAAGAAGCTGCAGGACGGGCATCAAACTAGTTGTGTTTTAACAGAACAATATTAATGTCATGCAGTAGATTTAATACCATTTTCTCCTTTTTTTTCAGAACAATTAACATTGATTTACTTCTACGTGACCCAGAATGAACTAATTTTCTACTCACTCTAATCCTTAGTTAACATTGGAATTATTTTCAGAGCAATCTTTTCCCTTTAAGAGTTATAGACGAAAATGTTTGTTCATTTTAATGTAGCGACTGGAGCTCAGTTGTCTTCGTCTTCTTAGAAAAAGACACTTAAAAACATCCAAATATCTCCATACTGCTCGTCTGTGACCTCATTCATGTATTGAAGCATCGACATGAGGAATTGTTCCTGATAAACCTAAACAAATCTATATTTTAGGATTGTTTGTAGCAGAATCTTAAAGGCTGATATTATACACAAATAGGAAGTACTCCGGGTAAATATCACAAGCACTTCCAATGTACACAGTAGCGCCAGTGGCTACATTTAAATAAAGTAAGTAAGTAATTTGTATTTATATAGCGCTTTTCCAGACCAGGGTCACAAAGCACTTAAACAATCAAAACAATACTCATCAAAATATATACTTTAAAGGTCAAGATAAAACTGAGAACAACACAGGAGTTCCAGAAAATCAAGGAAAAGCCTGAACAAATAAAAACGTCTTGAAGGAAACAATGTTTCTTGAAGGAAAAACTTTTTTTCAATCTGAAAAGGAACAGATTACTCTGAAAATAATCCCAATTCTTAGTCGACATGAGGGTGAGTAGAAAATGAGTGAATTCTAAATTCTGAGTGAACTATCACTTAAGGACCGGGTCAGGTCTATGTATTTTGGTTTGAAAGAGTGAGCGAGGAGTGATTAGAGGGGGAGATTTAAATGGAAGAACAAAACAGTGACGTGGTCTTAATGGGTTTTCAAGTCTTCATTTTGTTTAATATCTACAAATAATAGAAGAAGAGAAGACCAAATGCACAATGAGAATTAAACTAAAATGTTGTTTCTTTTTTAAATGTTGAAAGGCATTTATTTTTAATGGAATAAACAAAGTGTGTTATGGTCATTGGATATCTGGCTGAGCATTGGTGTCCTTGTCAGAGGCGCCACAGATATTATTCTGCATGACCTTAGTCTGTATTTTAGATTTTTGTATTCACAATTAAAATGATCCAAAGATTCTTTTTTTTATAAATTTGTTTTCTTTAAACATACAAAATTATCAATGCAAAAAAACAACAAATGAATTGTTCAAATTGTCATTTAGTCTGTCTAGTTCATTTTTTTTCCATTTCTTCTTTTCTTCTTCAAATTATTACTTTGTAGCTGAACATTTCCATTTTGTAAATTCCAGAAATTATATTCCTCCTTCCATTCTTCCATCCTTTCTTTTAATGTTGCCGTTTCCTCCTTGTACCAGTTCTTGGTAATAGTTTTCTTACAAGCCACAACCTGAATTTTGACATTTGTCTTCCTTCAGTATGGTATTTGAAGAGAAGTTGGAAAGAAACATTTTTTGAAAGTAAATTGTAACCAAGTATTTGGACAATTTGGAAAAAAAAGTACTTCCTCCTAAAATGTTCTTTTAGGACACAGCCAGAAAATGTGGCAATGCTCAACAACAATTTCACCACATTTTCACCAGCAAGGTTGGGATACAGATACATTACTTACCATTATTTACCATTTTTATGTTTAGTGTATTTTTTCCTTTCTGTTCAGCATTGGGTACAAGGTTGATGTTGTCATTGTCTTCACTGACCTTGATCATGACCCCTTGTATTCTCTTTTCTTTTAAATAAACATACTGGTTTATTTCTGGTTGATAGTAGTCTCGTACTTATAAGTATCTAAAATGATCAACCTCTAGTATTTTTTGCTTTAATCCACTGTCTGAATCCAACGTCAAGGCAGTTCGGTGTAAATTGTTTAGCATATCTATTTCTTTCACAAGTTTACATTTCTTGATATACAGTGCCTTGCGAAAGTATTTGGCCCCCTTGAACCTTTCAACATTTCGCCACATTTCAGGCTTCAAACATAAAGATATAAAATTTCAATTTTTTGTCATGAATCAACAACAAGTGGGACACAATCGTGAAGTGGAACGAAATTTATTGGATAATTTAAACTTTTTTAACAAATAAAAAACTGAAAAGTGGGGCGTGCAATATTATTCGGCCCCCCTTACTTTCAGTGCAGCAAACTCACTCCAGAAGTTCAGTGAGGATCTTTGAATGATCCAATGTTGTCCTAAATGACTGATGATGATAAATAGAATAGACCTGTGTGTAATCAAGTCTCCGTATAAATGCACCTGCTCTTTGATAGTCTCAGGGTTCTGTTTAAAGTGCAGAGAGAACCATGAAGACAAAGGAACACACCAGGCAGGTCCGAGATACTGTTGTGGAGAAGTTTAAAGCCGGATTTGGATACAAAAAGATTTCCCAAGCTTTAAACATCTCAAGGAGCACTGTGCAAGCAATTATATTGAAATGGAAGGAGTATCAGACCACTGCAAATCTACCAAGACCCGGCCGTCCCTCCAAACTTTCATCTCAAACAAGGAGAAGACTGATCAGAGATGCAGCCAAGAGGCCCATGATCACTCTGGATGAACTGCAGATAACTACAGCTGAGGTGGGAGAGTCTGTCCATAGGACAACAATCTGTTGTGCACTGCACAAATCTGGCCTTTATGGAAGAGTGGCAAGAAAAAAGCCATTTCTCAAAGATATCCATAAAAAGTCTTGTTTAAAGTTTGCCACAAGCCACCTGGGAGACACACCAAACATGTGGAAGAAGGTGCTCTGGTCAGATGAAACCAAAATCGAACTTTTTGGCCACAATGCAAAACGATATGTTTGGCGTAAAAGCAACACAGCTCATCACCCTGAACACACCATCCCCACTGTCAAACATGGTGGTGGCAGCATCATGGTTTGGGCCTGCTTTTCTTCAGCAGGGACAGGGAAGATGGCTACAATTGATGGGAAGATGGATGGAGCCAAATACAGGACCATTCTGGAAGAAAACCTGTTGGAGTCTGCAAAAGACCTGAGACTGGGACGGAGATTTATCTTCCAACAGGACAATGATCCAAAACATAAAGCCAAATCTACAATGGAATGGTTCACAAATAGACGTATCCAGGTGTTAGAATGGCCAAGTCAAAGTCCAGACCTGAATCCAATCGAGAATCTGTGGAAAGAGCTGAAGACTGCTGTTCACAAACGCTCTCCATCCAACCTCACTGAGCTCGAGCTGTTTTGCAAGGAAGAATGGGCAAGAATTCCAGTCTCTCGATGTGCAAAACTGATAGAGACATACCCCAAGCGACTTGCAGCTGTAATTGCAGCAAAAGGTGGCGCTACAAAGTATTAGCGCAAGGGGGCCGAATAATATTGCACGCCCCACTTTTCAGTTTTTTATTTGTTAAAAAAGTTTAAATTATCCAATAAATTTCGTTCCACTTCACGATTGTGTCCCACTTGTTGTTGATTTATGACAAAAAATTAAAATTTTATATCTTTATGTTTGAAGCCTGAAATGTGGCGAAATGTTGAAAGGTTCAAGGGGGCCGAATACTTTCGCAAGGCACTGTAGATAGATAGATAGATAGATACATCCAAATAAAAATAAATAAATACGTAATTCAGAAGTTGCCAACCAAAACTTTATATTAAGCATGAGAGAGATCTGTTGTAGCATCTCATGGTAAAAGAATGTCTTAAAACATTAGCTTTCTAATTTTCTTTACAATATACACACCAAATATTTCTAGTGGAACGTACATGTTCTACATCTATGACTATATTTGCAGATGTTTCAGATAAAGGATATCTAGAATGCTGATGCGTTCGAGGTCTGATCATTCTACAAAACGTGGAAACGAGCCAGAAAAAAAAAAGACTTTCATGTACACAAATTAAAAAATGATTTATATCTTATCAGTCCCACTCTCCTCTGTGTATTACATTAAAGACTTGAGAAACACGATACTGATGTATTTTTCTTCCTTTTTGAACAAAACTTCCTTTAATCTGTTTTATCCCAAAAATGGCTTCAAAATAAACCAATATAAACCTTGAATCTTTCCTGAATTCAAAACCACTGAATCCTGTTTTTCCCCGCGGACGTGGCAGGGCACAGTAAATCTGGGATTAACTTGTAAAGAAATTGTAATTCCTCTTGTGAGTCCAGCAGAGATGTTTCTGTTGGCTGCGCTGGGCTGTAATTAACACTCTCGGATGTTGCTCGCCGGGATTTCTGTGTCACCAGTCGCTTCAGTAATTAATCACCTTCATGCATCTTCCTCTGCGCTAGAAGTCGCTGCATGAAGACTGACACTTTTATTTGGTGGAATTATTATTCTTGTTTTTTTGTTTTTTTTTCTAACAACGCCAGCGTCATTACTCCAGCAGAACCCTCCACCACTCGACTGCAGCCCAGATTGCTCACAGGCAGAGAAATCCCTCCTTATGAGGCCTAATGAAGCGTCCCGCGCTCCCGTGGCAGGATACTTAATCTCGCCCGCCATGGCGGTGTTGTTGCAGACCAAACCGAGTGTAAGGCAGGTCGACCTCGCGGGTCCAGAACCTCGCATCAGGAGCAGGGAGGTACCATCTGTTCAAAGTAGAGTCGCAGTTGAATAATATTGTTTCGTCGCCCCCGACAGTAATTCTCGATGACTGCTTTAAATAGAGAAGGTGTTTCTTTGTTTACCGCCTTCTTGGTTTCTTTGACAGACTTTCTACCTTTGAGACACACCCGTGACTAAGTGTAAGTGACACATGAGACATTTCTTATTTTATAGTTAGCTTTTATTATGAGTGGAAATTATTCTCTTTCTGATCTTAAAATGTGACACATTGTCGTGTGTTGATGCATCTGTTTTCTCAGTGAATTTCTTTATAAAAACATAGTTTAGCCCAAAAATTCTTTCACAGAATATTAAAAAAAAAGGATTTTTTTCAAAGGTTTTTTGTGTTTATTCAATTCAAAATGGAAAATGGGGTGGAAAAGAGTGGTTTTAGCATGAATTCAAATGGAAAATGTGAAAATTAGATGCAGTTAAAATAAATAATAATAAAGTTGGAGATCTTGTGTAAAGTGTACATTTAATTTTAAGTTGAAAATATATTATAAATAAATGGTTAAAAAAAAAAAGATTTTAAACACATTGTTATCTAAAAAAAACATGTGGGAAAATGAGTGGTTTTAGCATGAATTTAAATGTAAAATGTAAAAATGAAATGCAGTAACTCAGTGTAAAAAGAGGATTAAAACAAAAAAGTTAAGGTTCATTTAGGTTTTCTGTATATATTTAATTTAAAATGGAAGATTTGAGGAACACATTACTTTAAAAGAGTATAAACGCATTATCAAGAAAAAACATGTGGGAATTTAATGGTTTTAACGTTGATTTATTAACTATAAAACGTGAAAATGAATATTAAATGCAGTGAATCTTTGTTTAAAAATAGGATGTAAAAAAATAAAGTTAGATATTTAACGTGTTATTTTCGTATTAAATAGTTGCACACAACAGATGTAAACATCGAAACAAGGCTTCAGGGGTTAATTTCCTTTCTCTCAAAACTTTGAATATTTTAAACATTTGCCACCAAAATGATTTTTGTTCCATAACCTGATGTGTGTGTGTAGAAGTCGTCTGTTGTGTTGTTGTGTTGTCCTTCTACGTCCCTACCTCGCGAGAAGTCGCTTCAGGTACAAGCATGAAATGAAGAGGACTTTAAAACATTAAAACCACAGAGTTAAAAAAGAGTTTTCTATTCCTAAATTAATTTGTTGCAAATCAGTGACTGAACTTTTTCTGAGCCAAAGACCTAATTATAATTGTTCCCAACAAACCCCTCAATCACAGCAAACAAGTCCAAACTGAAATTAACTTCTCTGAGAGAATATAATTGAGGCTTTCTAATACTATTAAGAGGTGTCCAAATATTCTGCTAGGATTATTGATAGAAACGTTAAAATATGATGTACAAATATATTTTTAATTAGGACTTTAACCAGCAAACAGTTGGCTGATATGTTAAAGACAGAATCAAGTCATCCCTAACAACAAAAGTAAACACTGTTTGTTGAGGTGGGAAGATTAAAGTAGCGACACACAATGTTTACAGATCAAAGAAGTAGTAGTTGTAGCAGATGCCAATAACGGCTACCGTGTATGTATTCATTAGTGTAACAGTATTTTTAAAAATGTCTTCAAGTTCTTGTTTATACAGCAGTCGTCCATCTAACAGCTGTAATACATAATATAATACATTATAAGTTAATGTAATGGTGCTTGATTTTGTTATAGACAAGGTTGTTGTAGTTAATTGAAGCTAGATGTAGTAGTTAAGAAAGCAGTTAAAAAGCAGGAGAAAATTGTGGTTTCAAACCTGAATTATTCATGATTTATTTTGTATTTATTCCACAGTTGCAGAAATAGTTATACAAGGGTCATATTTGTAAAACTTGTCTGTCTTAAAATTAGTAGGTGGTTATAGTTGTATTAGTAACTATGGCGACGGACTGTTGTTGCTGTGGCAGCAGTTGAGGATAATATATACATACATACAAAATACATCTTTGTATTTTTTCATTTCACAAAATTAAATGATCACATTGTGAGCGATTCTAGGAGTAGTTTTAAAAGTACTTCTACCTAAGGTTGTATTAATTGGAAATAAGTAGTTTTTGAACAAGTAAATGTTTAAAAAAAAATAGAAAAAGTTCTTGCTAACTGCTAATGCTAACTGATATTGGAAATAGCTGCTTTAAAGTGCTTTAACATTAGCAGTGGTTATAATGCTTAATGTAGTTTAAATTAGTA
This sequence comes from Callionymus lyra, assembly GCF_982586985.1. NCBI lineage: Eukaryota > Metazoa > Chordata > Actinopteri > Syngnathiformes > Callionymidae > Callionymus > Callionymus lyra. The sequence continues at coordinate 21,138,715 of NC_141824.1, forward strand.
GTCTCTGGAGTGGTACTGTTGTAATGCTACATGTTGTTTGACTGAACATTAGCAGTAGTTCTGATGTAAAGATAGTTTGAATTATTAAACTAATGTAGTTTAATATAACATTGACAGTAGTTTTGATTCTAAATAAAGTTTGAATTAGCATTAGCTGCAGTAGTGCTTGTTTATTTTGGTAAAATGCATTTAATTAAAAACAAAAATAAATATTTACAATGGTATTTTAGTGTCACTGAATAAATGATGGAACAAAAGTTTGAAACTTTACTGCGGAAATAAACTCTTCTTCTCTGCTCGAATCCTAAAGTTGTACAAACGCAGGACGATCCGCAGGCTCTTTGTTTTTTAATATTGGCCATATCTTATTTTTATGGCTGTCAGAGGAGACGGAGCTGACGACGCGTGACATATTCATCAGTTTTGCACATGTTACCCAGCTGTTGCGATTAAATGCATCGGTGCATGTAAACACAGTGTTAAATCACTCCCCATGAAATCCTCCATGATTAAAATCTGCCTAGGAAAAGTGTGGCGAACGTGAGCACCAATAACAAATAGTGTCGATTTTTGGAGACAGAAAATACGTTCGGAGAAGAAGCCGGTAATGATGGGGTGTCACCGTCCCTCGCCGTTTTTCCGTGGGATTTGCCAGACTGTGAACAGCAAGTTTGATGTGACGAAAAAGAAACACAGAGAGATGCACAGATGGCGAAGGTCATTACGTGATTGATCGGCATTGTTTGCGTAAAAAAAATCATCAATTGCACCGAAAATCAGGAGAGATACTTTCCACCACCAGCGCTAACGACTTTCTGTGTCACGCTCCCCAATTATAGCCGCCATTTCCAAACGGATGATGAAGACTGTCAGAATTGAAAATGCAAAGTAACTCAGACATCCAGACGACACATGTTCTCCGCCGCGGGAGCCAGGGCGCTCTTGGCTCGGGTCGGGATGGTCCCGGCCAGCTCTTCCTGGCACCGCCGGCTCTGTGTCCTGAGCATACTGATTCTCATATCAGGGTTTATTTACATCATTCTGCCAGAGAATACTCCCGGTTTAATGAAGGGTGGTAATGCATTTCTATAACAATGTTCACCCCTCCACATGCCAACATAAACAGAGCGGTGCGATGACATCTGGTGAAGCGCTGCCTTGACTCTATAATCATAAAAAGAAGAGCAAGACGGATGGTGGTGCTGCTGTCAGAACTCCGGGGCGCAGAGGAACTGTCCGCTTTTTTACTTGTACTGCAGAAGCTGCCCAGACCTAACTATCACTACCAGTACTTTTATTGTTGCTGCTACTGCTTGTTACTACCATTCACAACTTTATCGAAAACTAAGATGAAGGATAACATGACAAAAAGAACAATTAGTACCACTAAGACTTCGAGACATCCGAGACCAAAGATACTACCAAGACCAGAGAATGCCTAGAGTTTCTTTCAGAGCCTTTTTTCGGTACCTTTGTCAGGTTTTTATTTCTGTGATAGAAGCATAACCCCTCATGTTTACACAATTTAGCACCAAAATTATACTGACTAATATAAATCCGACATAGTGTATTTTGTGTACGTAACTTTTGAAGTGTACTGCTGTGTACTGGAAACCCAATTTCCTGAAGGTGATCCACAAAAGGATTCTCTATATAATAACTGTAACTTTCATATATCTATCTATTCTATGTTAATCTGTGTATCCTTTCCTTGTGTGTTTTTATCTGTGTTCTTTATATTTGCACTTTGTCATCCCTTGCACTTTGTTGCAATTGTTTCTATCTGTCTGCTGTGTACTGGAAACCCAATTTCCCGAAGGAGATCTCCAGAGGGATTAATAAAGTCTAGCGAAGTACTTTTTAGGCACCATTAAGTACCAGCACAGTTTCAAAAGTACTTATTGTTTAAAAAAAAAAAAATAAAAGATACCCATTTCCACTCACAAATTCGCATAAAAGCAAAAGACAGTCAGAATGAAGACTAAGATGTTTCCAGAAAGAGACTGGATTCAAATGCACAGTTCAAATGGTACATTGTTGTATTTCAGAAACATCAACACAGAAGCAGCTTGTGTTCAGAGTTTGCACTCGCTGTAACTTGTTTGTGTCAAGTACCACACAGAGACAACAATAAGTGTTTACATACTTTTTTTTCTGACTTGCTGCTGTCTTTGTAGCTTTTTTGTTTGTTTGTTTTGCCCGAGACAGGGCGGGACAACGACTATTGACTCCTGAGATTAAGACAAGACGAAGACCTAAAGATTGGCCTTTTTTGTCTCTATTTTTCTTTAGACATGAAAATAAACGGCAAAATAAAAGTAGCTGTCTTCCCTGCAGTTAATACAAAAATCTGCAGCAAGAATTCTGAGCTGCTCTAGTAGAAGAACTCACATTTCCCGGATCCTTAAAACTCTTTACTGGCTGCCAGTTTATTTCAGGATCCATTTTAAAATTCTCATTCTTACTTTCAGATCTATTCATGGTCTATTCATAAGCTCGGTTTAGGTCTTAGGTCTATGACTTAGAATCTACTGATGGATCCTTAACACACTTCAGGACCAGAGGAGAGAAATCCTACCAGGCTTTTGCTCCTAAGCTTTGGAACGATCTTCCTCTCTCTTTGCGCTTGATGTAGTCTACTGACTCCTTCAAGAAACATCTTAAGATATTCTTTGTGCAGGTTTTTAATGTATGTTTTTTTTAACTGCGTCTTGTTTTTGATTGTTTAAGCTCGTTGTGACCCTTGTCTTTGAAAGGTGCTTAACAATATATTACTTTTACTATTAACTATTACTTGCTTACTGCTCTTTTCGCTTTTAAAGCTATTGCTACTTGTGAGGAGAAACCACTACTATCAGTGTCAGCCATAATAAGCATCTACTGCTACTAAGCCTTCTTTCATCTTTTAAAATTGCTCGTCATACGGAGAACCTGCTACGTGACTGTTGTTTATTTTCTGGGATGAATGAAGAGCCTATTATGCCTATAACTCTTTCTGTCATAGCAGTTTAAACTCAACACGTAATCTTTATCTGTAGCAACTGGTACCTTTCAGTTTACCGCGCCTGTTTCTATTACCAGAGCTTTGTTGTGATTTTCTTTTGCGTTCGCTTTCTAGACAGTTTTGAGTGGTGAACATGCAACTCCACAAAGCTGAAGGTAATGGTCGCGTTGCCTGAAGGGAAGGCTGAGTGTTGCCCGAGGCCACTGCCAGGAGAGACTGACTTAAGATTTCTGAGTAAAGGACACTTATAGACCAGGTGTCCCTCACAGAGAAACAATGACCGTCGCTGCCGTCTCGATTAATCTCTGATGTCTTCGCCATGAAAAAAAAAGAGGACGACAGCCGCCAGAGACGCGCTCTGCGTTGAAAATTAGCTTGCATCAATTATTCAAACATTCACCTGCTGGCGTCTTGCTTATAAAATTCATGGCCGCTTCTTTTCAAATCCCTGTGGGTTGTTTACAGCTGTAAAGAAGAAGGAGGGTGACCTCTGTCTGTGTTATTTATCTAATCATCGTGCCGCAGCGGAAATATGCGTGTGACGCCACATCGAGGTTAAAACTGAAAAGAAATGGTTCAGGATCTGAGATTGTAAGTTTGATTCATCTTTTTTTGTATGAGTTCGCTTCAGACATTTTTAAAATGTAGTATACGCATCCGGTTAGATTTGTGGCGACACAAGTAGAGTTTCAAATGGCTCGCGGGCCGAATAATTAGTGAACAAATCACAGATAAAGACTTGGTTAAGGAGCCAAAGAATAAGTGAGCGAATCAACACTAAAGACTTGGTTGAAGAGCAGAAGAATAAGTGAAAAAGTCACAGCTAAAGACTTGGTTCAGGAGTCAAAAAAGAATTGAATAAATCACCGCTAAAGACTAGATTCAGGAGTCAAAGAATAAGTGGACGAATCACAGCAAATGATTTGGTTCAGGAATCGAATAATAAGTGAACGAATCACCGCTAAATACTTGGTTCAGGAGTCAAAGAATTAGTGAATGAATCACCGCTAAATACTTGATTCAGGAGTCGAATAATAAGTAAACGAATCACAGGTAAATACTTAGTTCAGGAGTCGAAGATTAACTGAAGGAATCACAGCAAATGATTTGATTCAGGAGTTTAAGTATAAGTGAACGAATCGCAGCTAAAGACTTGGTTCAGGAGTTGAAGAATAAGTGAATGAATCACCACTAAAAATATTGTTTAGGAGCCAAAGGATAAGTAAAATAATCAACATTAAAGACTTGGTAGAGGAGCCAGAGAATAAGGAGATGAATCCCAGACAAAAGATTGAAAGAAGAGACTTTTGATTTGATCAAAACTGTAGGAGTTAAAACGTGTATCTCTTTTCCGTCTGAACTGCAGCGCTCCACTTGACGACATCCCGTATATATCGCTCTCCACCACAGTCCATTGTTAGACAGTAGCCAGCAGGTCTGATGTGATCCAGCGTTTCCCCCCCCGAGGACGTGCTGCACACAGTCAGCCTGTTTTCTCTTTACTGCGAGTCTGTCAGTGATGTATCGACCATAATTCAAAATGAGTGGAAATGCGTGGCTTTTTGTTCTCGTCTCTCACCATGCAGACTGATGTCTTTTTAAGTGAACGGGCTCTTGCTGTTTCTTTGATATCAAATGGTGCAGGATTGTGATGAAAGACAAAATGGATCACTGGAACACTTTTTTTTATTTTATTTTATTTTTTTTGCAATGTGACGGACCTTCTTTAGCATATTGTTTGTGTCACAGTGTGTGTCCGGGGACAGACACCTCGCCTATAGCGACCACGAGTTAAAAAGTGTGAATGTTTTTGATGAAGCTCGACGTGAAGGGATTAGACAGAGGTGAGTGTAGGAGGCACTTCGCACTCCACCCACCGTTACACATACACACAGCCGGAAGGATGTAGTGTGAGATTTCATGTACATTAGCCACGATGCTGCCGAAGCAGCTTTGACCTAAAGTACCTGAGATTTTATTAAACCTTTTTTTTTTTTTTATATATATATAGTCTGGAAAGACTCGAAACTAGAAACGAACTAACTTAATTCAAGCTCACATTGTTGCTAAGATACAGAAACCTTTGCAGTACTGTTTAGAATAGTATTAAGGGAGAAAATGGGTTTCATGGTGGGTTCTGAACAAAACATCCTTAACACAACCAACCAAATTGAATAGAAGGCATTTATACAGGATATTATTTCTTCATATTTTTGGTGAGAACCTGTCAACTTCTGACTTAACTCGCAAGTGACTTTATAGAAGGAAAGAAGCACTTAAAGGGATAGTTCACCCAAAATTAAAACATCACTTTCTACTCACCCTCATGTCGACTAAGACCAATAAATTGGGATTATTTTCAGAGTAATCTGTTCTTTGTTTCAAATGTTAAAGTCTTCCTCTCCAAGATGCAGTAAGTCTCTCATAATGAGGAGGTTTTTAAACTTCTCCCCTGTCCGAAATCTCAGCGAACGAGAGGTTATGAGAGTTCTTTCTTTATACACAATTCCTTTGGAGGATGAGACTTCCGGTATTGATGACGGGCAGTGTCAAACCTCGATGTTTAACCAATCAAAGCAGAGTGGGCGTGGTTATGGTAAACAAGATTTAATCTCCAGCAAAACCAGGGCTGTGTCCCAAATACAGTTAGTAATTTAAGTGCAAAAGTGCGCCCTAATTAGCATTGTGTGAAAATGTAGTGCGCAATGAGCACTCAATTGGTGCACTCAAAGGGCAAGAAAATTGAGTGTGCATCAATGCACACTTTCCACCCTCAACGGCCGCCATCTTAGTGACGTATGTGACGCTAAATGAAAGCTACGTCAGTGAAGATGCGTCTTCGGAGCAGATACTGGCGCAAATGTTTAAGAAAACACTAATTTTACCCCAAAACAATACTACACAACCTTATTACTTGTTTCAATTGGTGAAAAGCGCTGTCAAGTATTAGCGATACAGTTCCAACGGCTGGTTGCAATCAGCGTTAAAAAGTAGTAGAAGAAGAAGCTGTCGAGTCATTTTCGGTAAGTGTGTAGCGACAGTGTTTGAAATTACACATTAGTAAATGTCGAAAATTTGCCTAGTGGCCAAGTTAGTGCATTATCTTAATGTGTACTATAAACCAGTGCAATCAGAGAAGTGCATGATTTGGGACACAGCCAAAGTGTTTTAGGTGGACAGGGCTTGAGAAAATTTCATGTTTTAAATATAAAGACATGTTTCCTTCCTTTACTTCGTTGTTTAAGAGTCATGTCCCAAATCTGATTCCACCACTTAATCCAGTTGTGGAGTCATCATTTTGCACATTTATTACAAAATAAATTCTTAGTTACAATTCAAATAATGGACGTGACAAAATATATATTGGAAACATATTCAGGGATTTAGAATAAAATTAAATAAAATCTAAACTGACGTGAGCAAGATTTGTTTCACAAATTGCAAAAGGTCGGATTAGTCTTGGAGCTACCATACCATTGTCGGGGAGCGTTGATACGCGGCAGATGATAATCGTCCGTATGAATTAAAGATAACACATAAGTGTTAAAAGATTTTTACACGACTCGGCTCTTCAAGGGATTGACGACGGAGGGATCAATGAAGGAAGAAATCGGAAACCTTTGCAGCCGCGTAAACGTACGTGAATCCCATAATCCCCGGTGTTATTAGTTAAAAGAATCACTGTCAATGTGGAAATGGCAGCTAAATCTAAGGTCAGGGAGAATAACAAGGGTGGGATTTGGTGCAGCTGATACTTGACGCCGACATATTGAGCAGCTCTGGTTGCTCTTTCCGGAAAAACCTCCCGGGTTCATCTGGGAGCAGAATCACGGTCGCGTTTATAGGGCAGCAGCTGCCACCTCGCTCTCGTCGGGCTACTTGGCTTCGGGGAGATTTGTTGGTATTCACTTCTGGCTGCTGATAATCTGATATCCATTTCTGACAGAGCGGCATAATGATGATAATTCTAAAGAGCTTATCCGGGCCTGCTTCAGTAGACCCGTTAATTTAAGATCGTGGCCTCCTACTCCCGTACAATGACGAGTCGTGCGGTGGGCGTGCGACTGTATGGATGTTTCTGATCCCACGGATTAAAGATCGGGACGAGGTGTGCCGCCGTGGGGTCACACTCCATATGCACATTGATCCGTCCGCCTCACTTTCATTGACTGTACAATCACTTTTTTTTTTTTCTTCTTTTCTAAAGAATCGAAGAAGCGCTATGGATTCTCTGAAGCCAGAAGGTTTTGAGTTTCAAGCCTCTGTGTGACGGGATCAGCTGCCTTTGTGTCTTTGGCTAATTTGATACTCGGCAGGGGGTTTCAAATTAACAGGATGATTTGCCCTTTTGAGGAATATTTCGAAAAATATGTGGCGCACATTTTCAGTCTCGTCAGAAAGCTGGTTAACTAAAGTGACTTGAGTTAATGAGTTTTAACTCAAACTTGCTACTTTGTAAGCAACAAGCTCTGTACATATAGAAGTGAACCATTTATTCTGTTGCCCTTTTAAGAGATAAAAAAATAGTCAATTTGCTTGTTAGGAGTTTTTTGCTTGAGTCCCAATTTGACCAAACATACGCTCTAAAACTCTATCAGTTAATACCTTGTGTCAATCAAAATCAAACCCATGTAATTGATTGGATATTGCTGTTTTTTTGTCTCTGGATTAAAAAAAAAAATTTAGTTTTGCGCACCTATTTTGGTAGAATTGTAACAAACGTGTATTGTAGTGATAATTGGTGATGGTCTGATGAAGCTTCATGAAACAGTGTCATGTTGTTTAATGGTCAGTAGGTGGCGCCATCAGTTTAAAAATGATGTGACGTTTCATTAGAACAATTGTTCAAAACAAAGGAAAATAGTACCATCTAGTGGCAAATAATGATGATGTTTCATGAAGCTTCTTCAGACCATCACTAGCACTAATGCCTAGAGTGCTAGTAATTAAAAGAAAAACACAAACATACTGGACAACAGTTTTATTTGAGTACACAAGCATAAACAAACGATTATAAAAAAAAATAATTTTTAAATACCACTATAAGTTGTTCCTCTTAATTTTAATTTTGAATATACTTTCCTCTAGTGATGGGCTGATGAAGCTTCATGAAACAGTGTCATATTGTTTAGAGGCCAGTAGGTGGCGCCATCATTTAAAAAACTATGTTTTGTTTCATTAGAACAGTTGTTAAAATTAAGACTTAATTAATTAAATGTAATTAATGACACTGATTGATGAAGCTACAACAGACCATCAATATTTTCCTCCCACAGATGTTTACTGTTAAAGTATTTAAGTATTTGTCGGTGTGAGTTGAAAATGATAAACACAAAATAAACTTTTCATTTTTGTTTTCTGTCCTGCTGACCTTCAAACACTCTTAAGACTTTTAAGCATTGAAAAAAAAATACTTTTGCACTCGATGATCTTTCAGTTATCTTAATAATTCAACTACATTTTAATTAACAAACATTTCCATCATCACAACAACTCTTTTACACTGAACCTTTTCTTACTTCCAAACATTTCGCTGAGACCTTCTCGGCCAGTCATCTATCAAATGCAAATCTGCAGCTGACACCGTCATGAACTGTATTAAAACTCATGCATTCATAATTATATTCACACAAAATATGAGTTGCTTCATAAAAGGTCACTCCAATGTTTTTAAAAGAAAAATTAATTTGATCGCAAAAACAAAAACCTTGAAAGTTAAAGGGCCCCGGTTATTGGAATTGAACTCGCTGACACGCAGGAAAATTAATGTTTGAAGTTATTGTCCAGATATTTGCACATATAATGGGATGGATTTAATGCGGAGAGAGTTTGTCTTATTAGAAATCATTTTTTAAATTAATTTCTAAACGGTTGTCCAATCATATTATTATTAAGATCATTATCTTGTCCTTTAATGATACAGTATGTGCTCTCTATGTGTCCAAACCATCTTGCAACACAGTCAGGGATTTTTTAACTGTTCAAGTTCTGTACTTTACATTGATTATAGCAAATCAAAGAAGTGACATACAAAGATGAATAATGTGGCATATAAAGTACATATATTAGCTTAAAATAATGTTTTTAAAAAAAGAGCTGTTTAAAAAATAAACTTAAAAAGGTGTTAATTAAATTATAAGTACATTTTGATTTTGTAAACCTGTTTTTTTTTAGTTTTTTTTTTAATTATTCAGAAGAAGAACATATAACCTAGCGATATGTATTTTTCATTTTCATTCATTTATTTGTTGATCTTGAAATAAAATGACTGACACAAAATTATTTTATAATAATTGTTGATAAACAAATGAAAATAAATCAAAAAAGTACGTGGAAAACCATTTATTTAGCTTAATTTTAGTGGTTTATAAGAAAATAACCTATATTTAGTCATTTTATTGCATAAAACAGTGAAGAAATTAGCTACATTTAATGGCTATTATTCAGAAAACCCTGCTTATTGTGGAGTCCATTTCTTTGAAGAAAGTACTACTATATTAAAAGCAAAGTCAATAGGTGAATATAAAGATTTAAGTAGCAAAAAGAAAATCATTTTCATCATCTTTCTAGGTCTTTGGATATTACTAGTTGTTTTTTTTACCTAGTAAACAGGAACTTCACCGCCAATATCTCCCTCCTCCACAGAGCAGAGTGTCTTCTCCTCCTGTTTTGAGAATATTGAAGTAGAAATGTCGGACTGTTGTGAGGAAAATCCACTCGGCCGCATGCAGGAGGACGCTCGAGTGTTGTTCCATCGCCATCTCGCTCGGCTGCTGAGTGCGAGTGATGTTGTTTGGCTGCGACTTGTCGCGGTGAGTCACCGCTGTAGGTCCCGACAAGCTCAATAGTTCCAGTGAAAGCTCCACGTTCAAGCTGAGCCGATGATACAGTCTGGTAGAAGTGTAGCGATTCCTGAGCCTCTGTCTTCCTTGTCTGCACTTCCTCAACCTCCCCCCCCCCCCAAAAAAAAAAGAAAAAGTTGGCCTCCGTCCTTTCTGTCATGAGTCATTGGTTCTTTTCAGAGCTGTGAGACCTGTTCCATCTGGCGCTGAGAGAGCACATGAAATTGAATGAACGGGAGCGCTTGTAGCGAAACAGAATCATTTGTGACTGTTGGTGGGAAAAGATTTGCTTTGACGAAGTGGCGCAGCGGGTTCTAGTGTCGACGCTCGTGATCGGAGAACTACTGAAACTCTCCTATCGACTTAATTGTTAGCGTTGAATCTACCTGCTTCTCCACAAGTCACCCATTCAACCTTACATGATTATCTTCACTTCCATACACCTTTACTTCAAACGCACACTGTGTAACTATTATGTATCCCTGCCAACCTACTTACAAAAGTACATGAACATCTTCTATTCACTTACAAACAACAAAGTCCAGGCTTTGAAATAGTATTTATAAGAAAAGAAAAAGATTCTAAATGGATCAAAAACATTTATTCTGTTATTCTCGCCTGCCTAACATCTTACCTGCATATTTATCACCAACCGATTGTCGGAAGTACACCTGAGCAAAGTCCAATGAACAATTTAATTTTGTTAATTATTCTTTACTAGTTTCGCTTTTAGCTTATTTGGAGTATGTCTAGTCCCCGTAATTACCTGAGTTACAACAAGATATTTAAGTCAAAAATAGTTTGTAATGATGTAAAATGTCTGTAATTTTATTTAAACATAAATCAGATAATAACAAACACTTAAAACAACCTTTTTGGCTTCCATCACATTAAAAGGCAACTTATGTGTTGATTTAAGTGCGTCTTACATAAATGTTAGACTCTATTGTATCATCAGTATGTGTCTGTTTGTACAAAACTCTATTTTCATTGAAATATTAACATTAGAAAATGTTCTTAAGCCCCGCCCACTGAAACACTTTGTTTTTCTAAAGATTAAATCAACCCACTCTGCTGTGATTGGTCAAGCATCAAGGTTTGTCACCACAGGTCATCAATCTCTGATGTATCCATCTCCAAGGGACTCGTTGTATAAACAAAGTGGGGCGTGATTACAGCTAGCTGGAGGCGTAGTGAAGCCATTATTACCTAACAATGGACTCACTCTCGTAACCTCTTGTTCGCCCACATTTCAGATGGGGCAAAACTTTATTTAAAGTAATAAGTTTAAAACATGGTCATGATGAGGGACTTACTGCATCTTGGAGAGGAAGATAAAACATTTGAAACATGTTTGTGAGTCAGGAGAGTTGAGTTATCACATTCGTTTCACCTTTAAGGCCGTTTCTTGTTTATTTATTATTCTTATTAATGTATTCATTAACTCTAGTGAGACCTTCGACTCAAATATAAATGCATAATTAATATCATATTATATTAACCTTAATTAATGACTACCAGACAATATAAATGCATATTTAATTTGATCATGCTAGTCCTGAGCCATTTTCCTGGTCTAAGTGATTGTTATTGTGGCTAAATAGTTAAGTAACAGCTCAGACTTTTACCCTGATTCGACCTCGCCTGCACAAAAGAAGCGTCTGATCCTTTGATCCCTTTGTCCGGTCACACCTACAGAACCACACATTAGTCCTCCTTCTCCTCACTAGATCTTGGCCCAGATGCTTATTCTCTCTTGGTTCCGTCAAGTAAAAGCTGCAGGTGTCAGAAATAATGGCGCTGCCTGGGCTGTAAAAAAAAGAAAAAGAAATGCGATGAGTGCACTTTCTTTCTCTCCAAAAGAAGGTATAATGAAGTACATGGTCCATGCTCCCCGTGGGAAGTGTAATTTGGTTTGCACACCTGACAGTGCGTGGTTCCGTTTCCCCGGGAGCACATACACGATTTAGTTGTGCTGCTATTTTGGTTCGACCTAATTTGACATTGTTCCCTTCACATCAATGACGGTTTTTAATGCATCCCGCGGTGCATCAAGGCCCGACGTGGGTCCGGAACCTCAGGTGGAGGAGGCTGGACCAGCAACTGTACTAGATCCGTCCACAGATCTCAGATATGCCAGAACTACCACGAATTAATCTTAGTTTTCCATGTTGGGCTGTTAAAGATAACACGAGTCACATCATCTGTCTTTTTTTCTGTCCTGTCTGTCCTTCTTTTTTAAGTTTATCAGTCTTTCGATCCCTCTGTCTTCAAGTCTATCGGTCTTTCGGTCCATTCGTCTTTCAGTCCATCTGCCTTACTGTTTATCTATTCATCTGTCTTTTCGTCAATTAATGAATCTATTGATGTATATTTCTGTCGTTCCTTCTTTTTTTCTTTCAGTCTATCTCCGTTTCCAACAATCGATCCATCCATCAATCCATTTATGTATTTTTCTGTTTGAACTTTGTCCATCTTTTCATCTATCCGTCTTTCTGTCGCTCTGCCTTTCGGTTTATCTGTCTTTCAGTCATTGTTCCATTCCTCCGTCTGTTTTTTATTCTATCAGTCTTTTAGTCCTTCCGTCTTTCCTTCTATTGCTCTTTGCGTCTGTTTTTAAGTCTATCTGTCTTTCCAACTATCAATCTATTGATGTATTTTATGTCCGTCTGTCCGTCAGTCTGTCCGTCCATCTTTCTTACCATCCGTCTTTCAGTCTATTGTTCTTTTCGTTTTTCTTTCTTTCCTTCTGTCTTTCTGTCCATCAATCCATCTATTAATGAATCAATAGATGTATCCTTCTGTTTTTCTTAATTGTTTAGATTATAAACAAAAACTAAAAGTCCAGTTTTCATTTTCCTAGTCTCACTTTTACAATAACAAAAAATATATATAAGACAAACGTTCGCAATTAGATTGACTGGTACAAAGGCATACTAATGAAAAGTACAATTAAAAAAATAATTTAAAATCAAATTAAAAGTAAAGGGAGAATGTAAAAAAAAAAAAGCACTTAAATAATTATAAAGTTTTTCCAATTTTAACCAGTTTCTTGTACGTTACCTCTCATTCATGCAATACTTGTACTGCCACTACACCAGGCATTTCCACAGGTCTATTATTTCACAATTACAAGTCAATATTAAACAATACAAGCTTTTTCATCCGAACAACTCGGCAAAACTTTCAATAAAACTCCTCGATATCCGATCATTTAGGCGCCGGAGCATGAAAACGTCCTCCTGCTCTCCGACTGTTTAATTCCCGGCCTGTCAGCAGAACCATGAACACATAATCATGATTTAACTGCGTAACAACACTCCAGAAATATTGCGACAAATACCGTCTCGTCTTTACACCTTTTGTCAGGCTTGATTTCTCGCCGCAGACAAATAAACCGCAGCGCTCCCACCGAACCATTATAAACTTATGGCTGACTTATGACGAGAGTGATGCTGCGCCAGCCTTGCTTTTTACTGCAGTTCATGGTTAAAATGATGTTTGGGCTGCAATCTGCGATCCAATATCTGCCCGGGCCTGTAAAACCCGCCGCAATTCCACCTCGCGACGGCGTTATGGGATCTTCATCTCACAACAGATGTGACAGTAATGCGGGCGCAGATACTGCGAGTGCCGGTGTTATAGGTTGGGTATAAACCGCTGGCCGGTAAGTCGTGCTTCACCTCTACAAGGATGTAATCTAGCAGCAGGCCGTCTCCCTCCAGAGTCGTTCCCGGCTTCCACCAAAAGAGGAAAATATCTATAATCCTGTGAAGTTAATTTTCAGCATGGAGCAAACACAGCCTCTCTTGTGGTCACAGTGTCTCCAGAGTGCGTTTTAGTCTCATTAGCTGCGGAGAGCAGAATATAAATGTACAGCGTTTTTTTTTTTTCAAATGTTCCAGCAGAGGCTTTTTTCTCCCAACCTTTGCACCCTTTTTAGAGCTCTCTGTTTTTATTATTTTTTTGGGGGGAATATATATGGCTGGGTTCAGTCGCCACTCACTCTAATGCTTCTCTGCAGCTGCAGCGATGTTTGTTTTCCAACAGCGAGAAAGCATCAAACATACATCATCGTTTCTCAACTTCCTGCTTGTCAAAAAAAAAGCAGCTGCGGTCCGTCCTTGCATCTTAGAAACGGACCCAAAGAAAAGGTGGAATTAACATCCTGTTGACTCGTCTCCACGGGGAGTCTTTCATTAATGGAGGCATCAAGACGGAGTGAAGATGGATAGACGGTCATTTGGGTGGTCGGATCGATGGACAGCGGTTGATGTTATCAGTGTGATGGGTGAACTGATGGTGTGAAGGAGGGAAGGATGGGTTGATGAACTGCAGGTTGATACACAGATGTTTATGTGGTTTGGATTTTTTTTTAATTACATTTTATGTCATTCTTTTTAACTTGATTCCCTTCACATCTTTTAAATTTAATCTAACTAGTTTTACCTCATTATTTTCGCTTTTCTTTTTTAAATATATACGTTTGAAAATCATAAAGATCAACTAATGTGTTGATTTAAATTGAATAGATGTGGGACCTCTATTGTATCATCAGTATGTGTTTGTTTGAACAAAACTCTCTTTTCATTGGAATATTTACATTAGAAAATGTCATCAAGAGTCGCCCACTGAAGATGACTTTTTTCTGAACCACGCCCACTCTTGTGTGATTGGTCAAGAAGTTTGTCACTGTGCATCATCAATTCCGGAAGTCTCCACCTCCAAGGGACTGGTTGTATAAACAAAGCTGGACGTGATTACAGCTAGCTTAAGTCAAAATGGACTCCACTCTCGTAACCTCTTGTTCGCTGAGATTTCAGACGGGGGAGAACTTTATAAAGTTACAACTTCAAAAAAAGGTCATGAAGAGGGACTTCTTTTGAAGAGGAAGACTTGATTGGGTCAGAAAAGTAGGGTTTCCACATATGGGTGCCTTTTAAATATATTTAAAATAACATTAAAACTTTTTCATGCTTTTTTGTGTTATTCTTAACAAAGAAACATGTTTATGATTTGGTTTATCCATACGCCTAACCCTTGTTTGACCTTTGAATTCAACTTTTCTTTGGACAGTCAAGAGATTCTACTACACTATAACATCCGATAAGCAATACTCGTTATGAATATTGAAATACTTTTCTAGCCAGGATGCCAATATCAGACTGTTTTTTTTTGTTGAGACATTTCTTTTTTATTTACAGACTTATTTTCATCTCCACACTCACAACATTGGCACGTCAGCGCAAAAAGCCGCTGATAACACTCCAGCCTTCCATGAATGTTGCAGTGACAAACCTAGCAAGTCTTATCTAAAGGTCTTCACCCTTGGACCAGGCCAAAGACTGGATTAGAACACTCGTGGAAGAAATGGTATTTATTGGTATTATCTCGGTTCACGATGTCGGCCAGACGTAATTAACTCCTCTAGTGAAGAGTGAATGAGGTTACAGGCCTTATCAGGTGGAATTGTGGCTGTGAGCTGTTTGCCTTTTGTCAGTCATGAAGACCGTCTTATTGATGACTGGAGTCCAGGAGGCTAAATCGATATTACAGTTTTTAATGGCAGACGTATATCGGTGGCGAACCTTTGTCCGTCTTGCCTTTGGGCAAAACACGCCTTCTAATCTACTCGAGGACATTGTTTGGGAATCGTAGCTACGGCGGCGCGCTAATGACGGACGTGTGTTGAAGGATCAACAGGTTAAGAAAAAGCTATTAGCGAGTCCGTCCTGGAAGTTTCGGCTTTTAAATCGACAGCGCTATCTGAGGAGCAAGAGAAGGGGAAACGGTGGTGAAGTCACGATGACAGATGAGGTGTTTGTCCTTCACTGAAGATATCTTCGGCAATCTGGTCCAAAAACCGGCAGATTACTCTTGATGGATGAGCAACGTTTACGGCCAACACGCTCCATTCCAGGGATGCCTAATGAGCAAAATTCCATGCTTCCTCCTTATCACTTTGTGAGAGACATGTTGCATTTATAAGCGTTGGCTCTCACTCATCACTGGCCAGGGCTTCTGCACGATGAGCAAAGCTTTTAGCTTCTAGTGCTAGCGCCTATTGCTACGGATACATGAATATATGTGAGATGTAGCATAATGAACGATTAGCAGTTAGCATTCAAGTTATGTCGTGTACCATATGTACTTGTATAAAGGGCTTTCTTGTGGGGGTTGGATCTTGGATGAAACAGGAGGTCGTCGGAAAAATCTCAAGCCTTTTCATTTAAGGTGGATTGAAAGCCTGGAGTCATTATTTTTACCACTTTATGGTCACTTAGATTACTTGGGTCGCTAGTCTTATAAATCATTGAGATTTTTTTTGTTGCCAAAAAGTGTTCTTGAAAATTGAAGCCATCAAATTAAGGTCCCCGGTTGGATCGGTCTTCCAGGAAAGGTACTGTGAGAAGTGTTGGAGTCGAGCCAGGTGGCCATAAAAAAACTGCAGTTCTAAGATTTGGCGGGTGACCCAAACCTACCGACGCTGAAGTGTTGGGCAGCATTCCACTAGTGTTAGCGATAATGAGCTGTATGGACAAAGTCTCCAGGGATTCCTGCCTTTGGTTCCTTTTAAACAGCCTGGATCAAGCAAATATTGTCTTTTTTTTTCTATTTTTTTAAACAAAACGAGCAAACTTACATTTTGAACTTGAGATCGTTTTTATTCTCGCACTAAACTATCAGTTTTGTATTTATGCTTGACTGGTTGAACTTTCCAGTGGGTTCCAAGTTAAAATTGAAAAAATACGGCTTCTCCACCACTACTTATAAGTCCGGTAACATTTGAGTAAGTCAGAAAAGTTTCACATTAGTTTTCCTTTAAACTTTTTAGAATAGAATATAAAATAGACTGTTTTTTTACTGTTGCTTTATTTTTTAACTAAATTTAATCTTAAGATTTTTATATCTGCAGGTTTTTCCTTGATTTTCTGGAAGTCCTGTGTTCTCAGTATTATCTTCACCTTTAAATTATATATTTTATTGAGTATTGTTTTGATGGTTTAAGCGCTTTGTGACCCTGGTCTGGAAAAGCACTATATAAATTCAAATTACTTACTTACTTACTTAATTAACAAAGAACAAGTTCAGGATTTTAATTATTTATGTACCCACACCTTGTTTAACCTTTAATTCCAGTATTCTTTTGACATTCAAGAGATTTTACTTCACTGTTACATCAGATCCTTTGTTGTTTTCAGTATTATCTTCACCTTTAAATTATACATTTTATTGATTATTGTTTTGATTGTTTTAGCGCTTTGTGACTCTGGTCTGAAAAAGCCCTATATAAATACAAATTACTTACTTACTTAATTAACAAAGAACAAGTTCAGGATTTTGTTTTTTCATGTACCCACGCCTTGTTTGACCTTTAATTCCAGTATTCTTTTGACATTCAAGAGATTTTACTGCACTGTTACATCAGATACAAACTTTAGGAATTGTCGTAAAACTTGTATAGCCAGGATGCAAACAAAGGATTATTTGGGGTCTTTTCAAACATTTTCTTTGTCTTATATCCAGTAGACGATTGTCTTCTTTTATCAGTTTTCTATGTGTGCTTGACTCTTTGAACTTTCCAGTGGGATCCAGTTGAAAGTTTTATATATAAGGCTTCTCGACCAACCCTTGGATATAAGGGTTCCTTAAAATATTGATTGATTCACTCCACAAATAAGTCCAGTAGATTCTAGAAGCTGATACACAGATGTATCTGTAGATTTAAGAAATATTTAGCGACATATGAAAGTTAAATATAGTTTTATAACACTGTCATAAACAGGGATGAGTACTGATAAACGCACTAGTTCTGACATAAAGAGTGGTAACAAGACTGAGAAGCAACACAGATTTTGCTTTCTGTATTAGGTTTTTCTGTCGTTTTCCCTGATAAAATGTATTTTAAAAAGACATCAAACATTAATTTAAATATATATATTTATGACAGTAATTCACAGCACTCTCATCAAAACTCAAGATGTTTCACGCACAGGTAAATTATAAAAAGACGTTCAAAGTTTGTTTTTGTTTTTTTCCCTCAAAATGTTTGAAAAACGTCTTTTATCTGAGTTCAATGGTTTTATCCACATTTTGGCCACTGTTTTAAAGTAACTGTATCGATAAAATCTAATTGATGTCCATCCGTAGTCTTAAATAGTTTTCGTTACACAGAATGCATGTGTTACTGTTAACACAGTTAATTATTCCTAATAATGAAAGTTCACAAAATAAAACAGTGAATTAAGAATATTTTAATATTATCATGATGTGTTTGGAAACATTCAATGCATATAATTAAACATCAAATCAACTAAACAACATCCATGATATTAGAAAATCTTAAGATATATATTATATTTCACTTGAGTATAGACCCTATAAGGGTGATAAGTACAGTCTTAACGAATAGGTCAAAGTGTTGCCAAGCAGGATTAAGATTTACAAGAATATTGAAATAAAATATACTCAATGATTTGGTTTAATTTGGTCTTTTATTAGGTCAAGTTTTGACACGTTTGGCTCTGAACACACGGTTCAAGCGCTCAAACACCAGGTGGTCATAATCCAGGCGATCCCCGCTGGTGGAGTGTATGAGAAACGGATAAGTAATCCTCGTGATGCCTCTTCATACATATGGATATCTCAGCGGCGTCTGAGAGTCTTTGTTCGATCTCATTAGAATCAATGTCATCTCCTCCGTCCAGTGATTGGAACAGTTTTGCTCCCGCTCCGAGATAAGAGGAAGTTGAGTTTAGTGTGAAGTGGTAGTCTGGAATATCTCATCTGCTAATCATCACGCTGGTCGGAGCCGATGGAAAGCAGCTGTGAATCGTACGCTTGTTATGACGAGCTCCAGACTGTAGCTGAAGCGAAGTTATCAGACGGGTTTTCTATTGATTCCACAGTCACAGGCTACCAGACAGTGTTGTTATTTACACCCCCCTTCTGTCCGATGGCTGCGGAACCCGCGGCCGGCGTGAAGGTGAGCGAGTGTCATTCCTCCTTCGATCGGGTCGCGACACGTTCCGGAAAGAGCGACTGCCCTCGGAGCGCTACTTTGATGATAGCTTGTGATGGCCGGCCCAGGTGCCAGAATAACATTAGACCCGCTGGACAGGTGGCGCTGGAAGAGAGGAGGGCTTGGAGGTGCAATAATTAGGGCCGTGCCAGCCAGACCCCCATCTGTTGCCCTCCACACAAGTCTGATCCATTAAATTTCAAGTTTTGTCACAGGTGAGCAAGCAGCGGCTCCTTCGAGCTCAGGAAAGCCTGGAAGAGGTTTGCATCACCTGCTAAACTTTTATTCTTCGGGAAGAAACTAACTGTAGTTTACAATTAAGATTGGCTCAGTTTTGGGAGACTGAAAGTTTTTCTCCCCTATAGCGAGTTGTGTCAGAAAAAAAAAAAAACTTTTTAAGGACACCTTCAGCCTGCAGACGCTGTAATTGGAATGTGTCGCAATAATTCGATGCCTCATAGCGGTTAAAAATAGTGAAGGACTTCACCGTAGAGAATACTCTTGGATTATTTAAAGTGAGAAAACAATCGTTATCCAATTCACGTGGTGACATTTGGTATTGATCCGTATTTAAGATGGTTTTGTTTCACCCGTTCAGTCCCGGAAAAAAAATGGAAGATATCCAGAGCGGAGATTCTTTAACTGGTTTCGCTCGCTGAAGGTGTCGGAGTTGCTGAAGTGTGGCAGCGGCACTTTGGGTCTATTGCTGATCGTGCAAATTTTTCTAAGGTGTCCCATTAGCACCTCAACGATCTGCTTACCCTGATATACACGGCCGACCAGGGCAAAATATATTATTTTCTTTTGGCTTTGTAGAAAATAATTAGTTATACTTTGTTCCCCTGAAACGTAGTGGCTCTTCTGAGGGTTTTTTCCTGGCATCCAGAAATGGCTCAAACTGTCTCTGGTTGGTTGAGCAATTTAATCAAATAGGTGTTGATTGCAACATTGAGCCATAGAAAATGAAACGAAACTCTGGAATGGTCTTTGGTACCAGCACCTATATCCACCAATAAGAACCTATGGGATATATTCAATTTGATTTAAAGTGTCACAACATAACAAAGTTATCTTCTCACACTTCACTGTTTCACTAAGTCTATATTGGAGAAAAGAAAAACAGATCCCAGTGAATCCCAGTGTGAGGAAAAACTTACTTTCAGAAGGCGGAAACCTCGAGCAGAATCAGACTCAGCGTTGACGGCCTCCTGCTGTAAAGGAAGGGGGGTAGACGGATAGATGGAGAAGCAAGTGAGGAAAAAAAAGAAGGATAAAGAGTAGGACAGAAGAGTGCAAGGAGGGTCATGCTTAGTATTTCAGTACCACTAGATGGCACTCTCCTGTACCATATTTGAATGAACCTTCTCTTTCAAAATTAGGGTTTGAAATTGGTTGGTAGCTTCTGCTACAAACGTTTGTTGTTATTTTCATTGGAAATTTGCTGAGGCACTAAAATAGAACTATTTCACAGAAATGTGAACGATGTCATTTTATTCTTTTAATAAACCATGTGCTGACCACAGCACACGAGTGTAATGTTGCTCGTAGTTGACCAAGGGGCCGCTCGGGGACTTGGTGTGTTTGCTCGGACACATAAACGATAGAGGGAACATCGAGGGAACATTACATACAAACGTATGTGAGAAACAGTCATCAGTCATTGGATGGAAAGTTGTTCTTTTAGCAGCAGTTTCAGGATAGAATGCAAAAAAAAACAACACAAAGTACAACAATGATTTATTGAAACGCATCAAATTATTCAGTATGGAACTCTACAATATCAATGAAATGCCTGACAGGAGACTCAACATTTAGCTTATAACGTGATTTATGTGCTTGATGAATGGTCATGACCCTCATAAACATGCCTCCATCGAGGGCCTGACAAGCTTGAGAATGACACTTGTCAGCGCTTGAGCTCTGCTTTTGTCACTTTGGGAATCAATTTTGACATTTACACAGTGGAGGCGTCCTGAATAATCCACTCGGCGAGGATAAACGTCCTCGCGTGAACCCAAACAATCTCTTCCCTCAGCTATTTTGCCTTTTGTAGCAAACCGCCCGTCGCTTCCTCGCTTTCCTCGAACCTCATTCTTTATTTGTGGCGCTCCATTCGGAGACGCGATGGTTCGGAGTCTAAACATCAGATCGGTGTATTCTCTCCCCAAGATATTACGTGTCATTTCAGGAGCGTTTTAGGGATTAAAAGTAAATGATGGCGGTGGAGCTGCTGCTGACAGGGATGCTTGCGAACCGAGCAGTTTTCCCGGGATTTCCCCCGTCGTCGGCCAACTTTGCCGAGTCTGCAGTGCGACTGGTGTCAAATAAAAGTGAAGTCCCATCTAAAACAGTTTATAGCCGCTCCCAGTGTTTTCACCTGCTCTTTCCCAGCAGACACTTTGTCTTCCCCTCAGTGGGATGTGACTTGGACTCCCAGGATGTTTCATTAGGGTTTTACTAAACACAATTTCCAGAGCAAACCAGGGGAATGTTCAAAATATATCCAAGTTATAATGCAGATCAAAGGAAATCCTTTAATGCTTTACCTAAAGTAAGACATGTCAACCAAAGGTTGAGTAATCTGTTTATTTTTAGAGCTATAGACAAAATGTAGCGACTGGAGCTCAGCCGTCTTCATCTTTGTATAAAAAGACACTTTAAAACAACCGAAAACCTCCATACTGCACATCTTTATATAGACCTCGACATTACGAATTATTCTGCAAAATTTACAAAAGTATATTTTAAGTTTATTTGTTTGTTTATCTTCATTGGAAAACATCACAAGGTTCCAGTGTGTATACCCAAGATTTACACTGATGACCTGGGATCTTCAGCTAAAAACAAGCTTAAAATATAGACTTATTTATGTTTTTTCAGAACAATTTATCATGTCTTCAATACATGAGTCTAAAAATATAAGTCATGGAAACAGGAAAATACAATAATATAGGGATGGTTTGATAGTTGCGTTTGTCCGTCTCAAAATGTAGTCAAGGAAGGTTTTATTTCGGTGGCGTACTTTAGATCCATCTGGTTCAAGGAAGCTGATAAAGGTATCGTCACTTGTATGGCTTCTCACCACTGCAGCCAACAAAACCTACGCACCTGCCTTTAGTGTTGGAAATAAAAAATAACAGTTTGTCGCACAAACGAAAAAAAAAAACAATTAAAAACGCATAACATAACATAAAATACAACAAAATATATAAAGTGGTTCATTCTTGTGTGTGTAATTAAGCTGAATTCTTAATTCAAACATCATTCAAACTTGCTCGTCAGGGTCTACTCTGGGTACTCCGGTTTCCTCCCACAGCCCCAAAACATACACAGGCGGATTGGGTGGCCCTAATAAAAGCAGGAGAAAATAAAAGAATAAAAGTAGTTCTGTTCAGGATGTTTCCCCAAAAATGTTGCCTTCAAAACTTTATTAGTGGCATCTTTCACAGTTTATGGTTGTCATTGTTTTAAAGTTGTTCCAGACTCGACTACTACTGCACAGGTGCACAGGTGTCGAGGTGCAAATGCTGATACAGCGCGTTTTGTTTTTTTTGTTTTTTTCTTGTCCATTGATTTGCATCGGCGCCGCTTCAGTGGTTATTAGTGTTTTGTCTACAAACCTGATTGTTGTGCCTGAGGTGATTAAACCCACGTCCCGGTGTCGATAAATCTCGCAGTCTATAAAAGACCGTCTTTTATTGAGGTGATAACGTGGAGTCCATCAGGGTCTGAGTTGGCTCGAGTCTCTCCTGTTGTCCCGATGACCCTCATGCAGACTCTCAAGGGCAAAGATGAAGTGCTCTTTAGCTAATCCTCTGTTGAAATGCTAAAAAGTAAAACGTCGCGAGCGTCTGATTTGGTTCATAGGGGCCATTATCTGGCAGGTTTAAGTCTCAAGTGCAGGGTCTCAACGCTGATGAATGCTCTTCAGACGTAGAGAGGTGGATTGTGTCCTGGATTTTCTCTCTGACTCAAGAGGGAGAATTTGTGGATCCTGAGTAACGGCTGTGATTTCAAATGACACTCAGGGCTGAAGGCTTCCTATACTGTCGCTGTCCTTGGTGCTGATTCTGCTGCCTGTGTTTTGACAGAGAAAGGAGAAACTTTTACCATTTCTACTTTATAAAAGACTTCACGTTATATAAGAGACACGTACTTTTCCAACCTTAGGCCTACATAACATTAATATTAATTTAATTGCATCGTATTTAATTAATCTTCTCCCTATTTCACATTTTGTACAATACATAACATTTTTTAAGTAACATATAGTCTCTTTCTGTCATTGAGATTACAGTTTTGTTTTTCAATTGTCTGAGAAACACAATTTTAATTTAAAAAAATACAACCAGAAATTTAACGATAGTTAGGCCCATTATCAACTAGCTAAGCTAGAATAGCATTCAGTTTAAAATCACCTTAATTATTACAGTTTTCCTTTTTATTATATGTCACAGTATGGTAAGGTTTTTTACAAGCTCACCTTACTATTTAGAATAGCAAATAAATATAGCTAGAATAAATTCAATCAATCGTCATCTAATCTGTAAAGAGAGGTATGTAACACAACAGAAAAGCAGTGTCATGAAATTAAATAAAATGAAAAATGATTTTAATAATATTAATAATGTATGTCATAATCGGGATTTTATTCTAGATATTCGTTCTTGATCTATTAAAATTATCAAAACGCATATTATTTATACCGACAATGACGTATAAACATGTCTTATTCAATTTAATCCTTCGTTTGAAACTCGTTTGGCGGCTTCAGAGATGAACAACGGAATTATTTTACACTAATCGCTGACGTTAATTTGTTTATTCAATCCGCCCTGAATGTCCCCTAAAGATAAAACGTTTACCCCGCAGTGACTTAACATTCTGTGGTCATCGCATGACCTAGTGTCACATGACCTGTCCAGCCTCTCCCTGAGCATGCGTGTTCCACCTGTGCTCAGTCTTGTGGAGCCGCTGAGGTGATTTATGGAGCGAGTATTTCATATCAAGGTGCTGGCTTTGCCTCTGAACGACTGTGAGGATGACAATTTGAGAAAGTGAGCAGATTCATCAAAGTGGATTATCTGGCTGCAGAGTCCGACCTTCTCTCAGACACACGTTTGTTTTGAAAGGACTGCTGTAGTGTAAACATTGATGGAGTGTGCAGGAGTGTCTGTACTTCAGCTTAAGTATGACATAGTCTTGGTGTGAAGTTCTGGAGCTCAACGTTTCTGTTATATTCACGACACAAGACAAGCAGTATAGAAATGTGTTTGTTCACAAGAACAGGTTTTTCACATTTGTTTTTTGTTGGTATATTTGTTCCAGGCTGTGTTTCATGTTTGTCTTTTTGTGTGTCTCCACTTGGTTTTGTAGCTGTGTGCGTCTGAAGTTGCTAAGCTATGTTGTAGTCTATGCATCTGTGCATGGTTGGATATTTGTTTCACTGTGTCTGTGCGAGCTCTAACCTTTCTACAGTCTGGCTGAGTCCATGTGTGTTCCTGTGTTTGTGAGCGTCCCTGTGTGATTGTGAGTCCGTGTAAGGTGGGATGTTGTGGTTCTATTCGGTGTTTCAATAGGTGGTTGCGACGGTTCTGGTGTGTCTATGCAAATGTATTTGTCGTCATGCATCCCTCCTGAGTTGCAGATGTCTAAGCTAAAACCATGGGTGTGTGTTTGTGTCCGTGTGTTGAGTTGTGTGTCAATCGATACAGTACACAGATTTGTCATCTTAACACTGCATTTAGGAAAGTTTACCTTCTAAGTAACCTGGTTCAAAGTTCAGTTCCATGGTTAGTTCATCATTTAAAATGTTCAAAAGTTTACCGCTCACAGCATGAACTAGTTCACAGTTATTTTTTTCAATGTTGCTACAAGCAAAAGAAAATGTAAAATTTAAGTTTGAATAAATAAATAGAACTGAATAAATGACTCTTACATTCAGTCACAGTAGCAGAGATGCGTTAATAGGCCTGAAGTGAAGATTTTATTTTTAAAAGTCAGCAAATCTGCAAATAAATGGAAGTTTTCATCGACCTTTGCCATAAAACTTGATTAAATCATTATAGAAAGATTTGAGTCTGTCGACTTCATGCTGCGTTTGTTGGAAACTGGTGGCTGGTGTTTTTCCTACTTGAATCAAGACCTGTTTTAGAGTGTTTTAGAGCAGTGGTACCCGACCCCCAGTCTGGGAAGCGGTACCGAGACATTTGTAACTGGGCCGCAAAGAAAGACTTTCTTTTTTAAATTTCTGTTCTGATTGATTATTACTTTCTTAAAGGTTTTTTTTTTTTTTTTTTTTTAAGATGGTATTTCTCTGAAGTAGTTACACAACCTGAATTAGCTTTTGCCACGTCCAGACCCTCGTTTCAGTCAAGTTTACTCCAAAAATAAACATGTAAACTAGTGGAAAAATGTTTTTACATGAAGATCAGTTTTAGCTGGTTTCTGCCCCCAAGTCTCGGTAGAACCTACTGGAACGAACATGAACAGAGAGAGAATGTAACGTTCATGGACATCAGAATTAACATGTTCACAGAAGCGTTCATCAGGCAGTAATAAACTTAGTTAGTCCACTAGATGGCGGTCTCTGCACTATTTTCCTTTGTTTTGAACAACTGTTTTAATGAAACATCAAATCATTTTGAAACTAATGGCGCCACCTACTGACCTCTCAACAACATGACACTGTTTCATGAAGCTTCATCAGACCAGCACTAAACTAGGGTTCAGTCACAACACTGGTATATGTCCAGTGGTCATACTTTTTTTCTGTTTTTGTGTTATCTCAATTTTTTACATAAAAAATAAAAAGTTTGATTTATATTTAGAGGATATTCTTTTCTCCTTAGAGGCCAGCACAAGCTCAAGTGTCGTAGCTCAGCTTCTTCTACCTGCAATAGCAACAATCGAAGCACATGTAGAGACATAAAGCCGACACTGACGCCAGTTTTGCTTCCCTTCTTCTCTCCTCTGCTGAAAATTGCAGGTATGAATCTTTCATGTCACTGTCCTGAAAGTGCATCATTACAACCTTGTGTCAAAATAAGCAATTTCGTCGTGAATGGACCATTGAGATGGTAAATTCCAAATGCCTGTGCTGGAGGCAAAGATTTAAGTGGCGTGGTGAAAGTTCAAGGCTGCGCTGGACGAGGACGCCCTCCAAAGAAAAACAATAATAGGAGATATCAGAGAATCCCTGCAACAACCTGAAACCATCACTCGTGCGTGATTAATGACCGCGTGGACTCGGCCGCCCCTCGTCATGAATTAAACAAAAGAGTTAGTGATACAGACGGGTGTTATAAAGACACATTTAATACTAATCAGGAATCAGTTTTGGAAGCGCCGCAGAGGAGAGTATTGGTAATATCTGAGCTTCACATTTACTCACTTGATCTGCCAGAGAAAAAGAGTCTTTTGGCCATAATTAACCTGTGAATCCACAACTCTCCCGCGACACAAATCCAGAATTAAATGCAAGGAGTAAAATGTGAAGAAATATATTGCCAGTTCCGCCTCAGGGCCTTTTTTTTTCATAGTTGCCCGTCAGCTTCTGGAGTGGAGGTCGCGTCTCCTGGTTATACAGCTTTCTTGCATCATTTTTATCTCTACGAATAAGCAGTCATGCCCATTACAATTGTCCAGACAAGACTTTTGAATTATCTTATTCGATCTTAGTTCAAGCAGAGCATGAAGGCTGCCAAGTTTTTTCAGAGAATGACAATTGTGAGTTCTGTGTGTCAAAAGTTGTTTTTTAAAGTCCATTTATACGATTAAAAATTGATGTCTTCACCTTCATGCCAACCCGTCGTCTTTGACAATGTTACGTTACTTAGATGATTAGTAATAACGGTTAAATTAATCATTTATCCAAAAGATTACATTCAAATATTATAATTTGTGGTCTATATCTACGGCATAATTATTGATTTATAGCATCATAAACCTCATTATCATGTCATTATTGAAAATTAAATATATAAGTCACACCTAACGTATACATTACTATTGTTATTATTTTCTATTATTAATTTCTAAAAAATATTTTACATTCAAACGTTATAACTTGTTATTTCACAACCCTTACCTCAAGGTTAAGGTGACCGGATGGCCCGAAAACAAATGTGTTTGCAGTATCCCTTGTGTTGTCTCTGGGTCAAGGTGACCCGAAGTCCCCAAAAACAAATGTGTTTGCAGTATCCCTTTTGTTGTCTCTCGGTCAAGGTGTCCCGAAGGCCAGGAAACAAATGTGTTTGCAGTATCCCTTTTGTTGTATCTGGGTCAAGGGGACCAGAAGGCCCGAAAACAAATCTGTTTGCGGTATCCCTTGTGTTGTCTCTGGGTCAAGGTGAACGCTGGCTTCCATAAATACACATGCAGTGGTGGAGTTTGTTAGGCAAAAGGCTTAAAATGGAGATTTTTAATGAATTTAATTATTTGGGTGATAATCTGAATTTGTTTTAAACAATCGATAACTTTGGCATGAAATAATGAACATGAAAAATAAATAAATCAATAAGCTATAAGATAGGTATCTATAATGTATTGTGTAATCAAAGGAACTGGATGAGCCAGCCGTAATAGCAGAAAGTGATTGATTCGGGATCAGAAGATTGGGATCGAAGGAAGGATATGACCATATAAGAAAGTCAGACATTTGGAGTCTAAAAATCTAAACTTATAATCAGGCCCTGCTTTGTTTATACAATGAGTACCCTGTAAATGTGGACTTCCGGCGTTGATTTCAGGCGGTGACAAACCTCAAAGCTAGACCAATCAGAGCAGAGTGGGCGTGGTAAACAAAATGTCATTAACATTAAAGAGTGGGCGGGGCTTAAGCACATTTTTTAATGTAAACATTTCAATAAAAGGGAGTTTTGTACATACAGACACATACAGATGATACAATAGAGTCCAACATCTATTTAAGACACACTTAAATCATTACATTAATTGTGCTTTAGGAATAGAAGAATGAGTTTATAAAAATGTTGTTTAATGTTTTAAAGAGGAATAATTATTTTGTTGATGCCTCTCTTCTCTGCTGCTGCCTGGACTCGCCCGACAGCTTGCATTCCTGCATAAATATTATTTCGACTCATAAAAAGATGAGTCGGTCTTTATTCTCCTCGTGGCGTCGCACCTGTGTGAGAGAAAAATCTGTGCGTTACCGTGCAGACACTTTTCGTGACATGAAAAGCCTCAATTGAAACACAGAAGCTACACGACGAGTAAATTGAAGAAGGAATTGGTCGCCTGGTTTGTGCGACGGTACAATATATGTGCGGCAGTGACGCCGCCTCTCCCGAGAAGCTGTTTAAATTGTGATGTTTTCATTGAAACCGGCAGCGGAGACGCGGGTCGCTGCAGGATCACGTGCTGCCAGCAGGGACCTCAGACTGCAGGTGTGAGTCACTGCTGGACGTGTTTGCTCTTCTGGTGACGTCCGGAAAGTAAGTAAGTAAGTAAGTAATATATATTTATATAGCGCTTTTCGAGACCAGGGTCACAAAGCGCTTTAACAATCAAAACAATACTCAAAACAGTACATACTTCAAAGGTCAAGACAACACCGAGAACAACACAGGAGTTAGAGAAATTCAAGGAAAAGCCTGCACAAATAGAAACGTCTTAAGATGTTTCTTAAAGGAGTCAGTAGACGGTTCATGTGGTCGGTGTGTCCAGGCCAACCCGAGCGCATCACAGAGGCGTGAAACATCAACACTGTACTGGAGTGTGTGTCAGATGTGTGTGTGTCTGCGGGCGATGGTTTATTTCCCACTGGGGAAGTGGAACAGTGGAGAAGCTGAACTGAGTGAGGCGTCTCTGGAATTGCTTTTGCTTCTTTCTTGAGGTCATTTGTGACGAATGAGAGAAAAATAGTTGGGGTTTTTTTTCTAGTTTTTTTGGCCGCCCATGTCTTAGATAGACTTCAGAATTCAAACCTGTAAATATTTGATCTATTCAGCGTGTTAAGCATTATGTAACCATGTACCCTTACACAAAGACACAACCTCCATGGCCTTAATATTATGAGAAAACAAAAAAACTAAGTAAAAGAAGAGAAGGTTGTCCAAGGGACCAATTGCGGCCCTTCACACTATTTAATGTGACCCCTGTCTCATTGTTATGAACTGTATTATTGAATCTGAAAGTGTAAAATATACAACATTTCTAATGGTAAAATGTTAACTTTCCAATTTTCATGACAATATCACTTAAAACTCTACAAAGAAATGTTAAAAAACTGTCAACGCTAATTCCTAAAATACTAGTGTTGTAGTCAAAACATGTGATGAAGCTTCATGAAACAGTGTCATGTTATTTAGAAGTCAGTAGGTGGCGCCATCAGTTTAAAAATGATGTGATGTTTCATAAAAACAGTTGTTTAAAACAAAGGAAAATAGTACAGAGACCGCCATCTAGTGGACTCTGAAAATAATGACACTGCTTCATGAAGCTTCATCAGACCATTACTAATATTAGTAAGTAGGTAATTTTTATTTATATAGCGCTTTTCCAGACCGGGGTCACAAAGCGCTTAAACAATCAAAACAATATTCAATAAAGTATATACTTTAAAGGGCAAGATAAAACTGATGACACAACAGGACTACTAATAATACTAATCATAATATTTTTCTTGGAACTCTGTGTTTTCTGTCGGTACCGACTAATCTTGAATTCCAGATTCCGACCCAGCAAGAGTCCGGTCTCGAGACCAAGAGGGAAATGTTTTTCCTTTCTGTTCATGAGGAAGTTCCCAATTACTGTGTTGAACCTTTTGCTGATAAAGGAGCTTTTATTTTGAAGTTCTGAAATGGTTTGATGTCACAAATTTGGCCTGATGTGTGTTTTTACTTCTTCAAATATGTACCCCTAAGAAGAAAATGTAGGAAACCTCGGATTTAAGGATATAAAAATATATATAAATACAAAAAATATGTCACAAAATTAGCTTAATTATGATTTATATTTTATATAACGAGCACAAAAGGGCTAAAAAAAATGTAAATATGCTCCAAAGGCAATTTATTTATTCCCTAAGTTACGAAGCTATGATTAAACATGTAGAAAAAAGGAGAAATTAAGTCCTTAGTATTTAGTTGTATTTATTTTAGTAAGTATTTAATGTAAATGTGTGTTATTTGAGCGTGTGAGTGTCTTAAATAGAAGGTCAGTACTAAGAGGGCCACACCTGCTTTCGCTGCTAGCTCTGCCGGTGTCTCATCCTCCCAAAAGACTTTCAGCTCTGTGACATTCACAAGTGGGGCTAACCAGAGCTCCCTTGGTGATGGTGGAGGCAGATCGGATGTTGGCCACAGATACTGTAACTGCGTCGTATCTCCTCCTTTTTTAAAACTATCCAAAACTAGTCATTGTATTGACTCCGAGGGGCTTAAAAATTCAGTTGAAATTTAAACAGTATTCAGTGAGCCCAGACCCATTGATTTGATTGCGTGTTGTGATGCACAATCATGTTTTTTTCTTCTGGGTGGGTGTTTTCTATATATGTCCGTTACGCATGTCACTGTCCCATCAACATTCATTCTACCGATTCATTCTTCCAAATGTTCCTGAATCCAGATGGTCATTTGAAAAACCACCAAAATTCTGTCATCTCTTCCCCGCAAATATGTACCGATCTCTACTGCATTCACTAATCTTGAGTATATAATAATAATAATCTCTATTTATACAGCGCCTTTCTAGACCAGGGTCAGCTAGGGCTTTGACAGCCATTCACACATACTGATGGGAGTAGGCTGCACCACATGGCGCGGAATCTGCCATCAGGAGCAATCAGGGTAAAGTGTCTTGCTCAGGAACACAACGATGCTTGTCTGGAGCTGGGATTGAACCTGCAACCTTTTGGACTGCAGGCAACCACTCTACCATCTGAGCTATGACGCCCCAAATCTAATATAACAGAAGTCTTTTAGTTTGTCCCAGTCACATGGTTGACTCAAAATCCAAAACCCTGTAAATACAAACGTTTTGATAATCGTACTTAAAGTTTCAAAGTTGTACTTTTTAATATATAATTTACATACTTGACCAGAAGTGCCCACTTGGAAACTCCTTCACAAGGTGAAACTGAGACAAAGAAGTGTATTAGTAAATGTTAAATTGGTAAAGTAGTGCAGTCATTTTCTTAAATTTTTCTGGGAAATTGTGCTGTTTATATTTTTTTTATTCAGTTCTAGGATGTTACTCAAAATCAGTGAAGGACTCTGACAGCTTTATTCATTCAATTGGTGCCATAGACACTAAATATTTAAGATAAGAAACAAGGATTTTCAATTTGAATATTTCTACAAATTCTTCCAATAAGAGTATAAATTATTCACGACACAAAGGACAAACATCAAACATTATAGGTTTTATTAAACCGAAAATAAACATCCAGAAGTATAAATAAATATTTCTTGTTGTCGCTTCAGAGAAGGGAAAAAGTGCCACAGAGTCGTGGGGAAACCGTTGTTTACAGTTGCTCTCCGCAGCGTTTTAATTAATCATTGATAGCTTGTAAATGATAAAGCGCTCCTGGCAAAAGGTTACTCACCAGCCAGCAGTGTGTGTTCGTGTGTCACCGGCAGCTCGGGCTCACTGACCCCTTGTGATGAGCGGCGCAGAAAACGACGCTTCCCCGCGAAGGAGGACAAAACCTCTCGGCGGTCGCGTAGACTAATCACCGCGGGGACCAGAGACGATTGCTTTGTTACGGGCCTGAATACTCGCCTCAGAAATAAGTCCGGTGGATAAATGAAGGCACTTCATTCGGTCGCACACCACTGTGCGGCCAACACACACAATTCTTTCTTCTGGAGGCCAAACTGGCCAAAGTCCCATCTTTCTGCCCGGTTGTGTTTCCCTGCGTTACCCAATTTCTTCCTTATCTTGTCGTCGGTGGCGCACTATTATCCATTTTATTGTTTCTGCGCCTGCACACATTGTCCAGTGTGGGATGCTTTGTTCAGCTCGCCCGTGTTTTGTTATTGTCCTCAAAGATGAGCAATCTGTTTCTGCACGAGCCTCGATTTTTTTTCTGTCGGATTGTTGTGTCAGTTTAAAGAGCTTCGGTGGACGCCAACACTGGAACACATGATTGCGATCAAATTACCGTCCGAGATTAGGTTCGCGGAGGAATGAAAAACTCTTTTAGTCGCCGATTTATGCCACTAGATTCCACCGGAGATCACCCTGGAGGACAAACAATAAAACATGCACAATTATTCCACCGGTTCTTGTCCATTTTCATTCGCCGGTAACTTTGTAGAATTAACTTAATAACTTGTGACCGATATTTCTGGATGATGCTTTGACTTGGTTGCCAAGCAACCTGTTTAAGAGCCGACCTAAGGGAAATCTTAAAGGGAACACCTTAGTGTTCTTGATGGATGAGCCTCAGTTCTTGAAGAACAATAGACCAGCTCTCCAGGGTTGATGGGAAAATTTGTTAACCAGTCCAGAATGTGCTCTGAGGACCAAGACAAGCTAATGAGTGATGGTCTTCTTGGTCTGTGAGCTTAGAGTTCTGTGTTTCTATACCGGATTTTTGACCTTTGCCCTGATTCTGCCGTACAATTTTCAAGACCCATTAAGGGTGTTGAGGGTTTTCCAGGTTTAATTAGGTCGACGAAAAACCTGAACCAGCAAAATCAATGATTTATATTCAATAGGCAACAAGACAAATGGGGTCAACACGACAAGATTATGAGTCTGAACTGGGAAGAAATTGAGTCGATAACACCTTAAAAGGTCAAGTAATGTCTTAACCCAACTCTCCTGACTCACTTGCATGTTTCAAATGTTGACTCCAAGATCCAGTAAGTCCTTCATCATGACCATGTTTTGAACTTATAACTTAATAAAGTTCTCCCCCGTCTGAAATCTCGGCAAACGAGAGGTTACGAGAGCGGAGTCTATTATGACGTAATAATGGCTTCACTCCTTCGCTAGCCAGCTGACATCACGCCCCCTTTGTTTATACAACGAGTCCCTTGAAGGGACCGTCTATAGGGG
Source organism: Callionymus lyra (assembly GCF_982586985.1). NCBI lineage: Eukaryota > Metazoa > Chordata > Actinopteri > Syngnathiformes > Callionymidae > Callionymus > Callionymus lyra. The sequence continues at coordinate 21,171,611 of NC_141824.1, forward strand.
AAAAACTAGGAACACGTTGGAGAAACTTGACCCAGGTCTACTGTCCCTGCAGATAAAGTGCAACTTTGCATGCGTGCATTGCAGGAGAAAGGTCGTGAGGTCACCACCTCGTCTCATGAAGCACAATAACCATGAAGCATGCATTGACGAGACTTGATGTGTTTCCTGCTTCCGCCCCCTCGTGGCATCTTCAGCCCGCCGTCTCTCGACAGAAATGCGAGGTAAAGACTAAATATAACGGCGTCAGGCTTCAGTCACGCTCAATAGAAGTCATTTGTACACGAGCTGGAGCAGCGCTGTGAGGCCTCGCTCGTCGAGTCGTTGGGATTTGAGCGTCTCGTCAGAGCAGCTGCGTCTGAATGATTCATCGCGTGTGCGAGCGAAGACTTGGATTCCAACTTGTCACGTTTGATGTGGATGCTTGTGCGTTTGATCTCGTACAACCTGGACAGATTTGTTTCATTGTTGTCTTTTGTGAATCCAACGAGAACAAACCTCTTTCCTCCAGGTGCGCTCAGACGTCAGTGGAGGTTTTCATCCTGACTTTTATTCTGACTGTTGGACACTTAATAATATAACATAATAACGTGTAAATATTTAATGTTAAATATGCTTTAGAGCTCATTTTTGTTTTTCTTATTTACAACATGCATTTAGTTAAGCTGTTTTAGATTTTAATGTTGGATGTTGTACCAACCACACATTCGATAAAATAATAATATCTGTGCTTATGATTTTTACGAATTGTACATTTTATTTTTAGTTTAAGTAAAATAATGCTGCTGACAGGTTGAGCTCTGTGAAGCCATGGCTTTATCTGTATTCACAAATGTTCAACTTTTATTTTGAAACCAAAAGAAAAGAGTTTTTCTTATTCTTAAATCTTAATCTTGATACTAATCTCATTCTCATTCGTGTCATTATTTTTATTATTAAACTTAATTTTACTCTCTTTACTTTGTCATTTTTATTCTTAATTTTTTTCTGATTATTAATCTCAATCTTAATCTTAATCTCATTGTTATTCTCATCCTTCTTCTAAATCTTAATATTAATATTAATCTTGTTCTTAATTTTATTTGTATTATTAATATCAATCTTAATCTTAATATCATTCTTATTCTTAATCTCATTTTTATTTTTTTCATTCTAATTTTTATTCTTATTCTAAATCTTTATCTTTATCTTACTCTTGATCTTAATCGGATTCTTATTCTGATTATTAATATCAATCTTAATCTTATTGTTATGGTCACTTTATTCTTAATCATAATCTTAATATTAATCTTAATCTTAATCTTAATATCAATCTCAATCTCAATCGCAACCTTAATATTAACCTTAACCTTAATCTTATTCTTAACTTTAATCTTAATCTCATTGTTATTCTTATTTTAGTCGTTGTTTTAAATGTAATTTTAAGGATAATAATTACAGACTTTAAATCCAAAATAATTTTAATTTTAAATTACATTTATTTCCTTGAATAAAAATAAACCTTGTTTTTTTTGCTTCTTCACGTCATTTTACATTAAATATTGATTTTTCATAAATTAAAATACATTTTTCTTCATAGTAATACAAATTAACATGGTTTTAAATGGGAAAAAATAATGATGTCATTATTTATACGATTAAATATTAATTATTTACAGTATGTCGTCCTAAGTGAAGAGAAAAGTAGGATTAGGACAGATATTTTAAATCACAAAAGTGGAAAATGAAAGTGATTTCAGAATAAAAGACGAGATTAAACGTGTGTTCTGTCGCTCCGTCTGCCTGGTGTTTGACCTCACACTGCAAACAATTATCATGAGATCACTGTTCCTCCCTCACTCCACCTCTCTAACCGACTGTTTTCTCCTTCTCACCCCCTCATGCTATCAGTGGCCGGGACGAAAAGCAAAGCGAAAGGTGAGTTATTGCCTCCATTTTCTCACTACATGATTTATGTTGCTCACTGCTCCCAATAAACAACGTTCCGATCGGCTTTTTATCTCCCCCGAGGGCCCGGCAAGCATTAACATACGGAGCTCGTGGCAAAGCATTCTGGGGAATTTTTTTTTCATTCTCCAGGCGAAGACAAAAGAACATGCAACCGCTTCGATCATTCAATGATCGATAATCTGAATAAAAAATGATCAGTGAGATGTAAATCAATATCCTACTGGATGATTCGTTCACGTTTGGCTCTTCAATAACAAATGCTCTAAATTTAAACGAAAAATGTTGGGGAAAAAAAGTGCTTCTTGAAACAAAATAATCAATGAATTATTAACTATAGTAACCGAAGAGAAAAAACAACTCGAGAAAATATCTTCTATGTGTTGGTTTGAATTGATAAATGTAGTTGAACTCTTATTTATTATATTAAGTCAACAACCTTTAAACGTATCTACTATTAACCTAAACCAACTAATAATGCTAAATATATGTATCTATTTCTATAATAAAACATCTGCCCAAATAACTCACAAGTCCCTAATTAAAGTAGTAACCTTCATAAAATGTTTAAAATACATGAATAAAGATATTTTAAAGTCTTAAATTAATGATGTTAAATAAACGAGGTTAATATTTTTTACATTTATTTTTCATATAATATTATCATGACGTTTCTGTGCCAAAGTAGGATCTATTGGGAAGAAAAAGTTGTTGTATTTGGGTCAATTCAAAAGAAATCGTGCTCACTGAATGTTTAACAAGTGAAAGCTCTAAAGAGTACGACTCAGGAAAATTATGTCACAACACAAGCTGAAGCTTGTAATTCATGTATTTGTGTTTTCTTGTTTAGTTTAGTAACACTTTATTTTGGTGTCTAAACAAGAAGGAGTTGTCTCGCCTGCAGTTAATACAAAACTCTGACAATTCTGACCTGCTCTAGTAGAAGAACTCACATTTCCCCGATCCTTAAATCTCTTCACTGGCTGCCAGTTTCTTTCAGGATCAATTTTTTAATTCTGGTTCTTACTTTCAGATCTATTCATGGTCCGACTCCTCCTTACATCAGTGATCTGATCCAGCCTTACACCCCAGCTAATAATCCAGTGACAGTTTGTGTATTTGTAGTATATATCAGTATTAGAATGAATTAAATATCAGTCAGAAAGGAATTAAATAAATTATTAAACTGATAAAAGTTCCATTAAAGATTGTTTTAAATTGAGTCTAAAAGGATTTACGCTGCAAGTGTTGTTTGGCTCAAGGACACGTGAGCAAGAAGAGACGAGAGTCAGTTTCACATTTTCTCCGTGTGCTGTGATACTTCCCGGAGATACCGAGTGTTCCGACCCGAACTCTCCTGGTCCTGAACGTGCCTCTCATACTAGATTCTCCGCCGTCGCCCTCGATAGCCGAGGATTTGTCCTGATGCTTCGGCGAGCGCGGCTCTCTCCCCTCGCTGTCATCGATTCAAATTCAGCCGCTAACAAATTGTCATTTTCAGACTCATTATGCATTACGCTGCATAAATAAATAAATCTCCGAGGGTGTTTTGTTTCTTCTTCTTCCCACTCAAACACAAATTACCTTCTTTCTTAGAGAAGCGAGAGCTGCAGAGGATTTAAAAGCATCTTCTCTGCATTTTTACCATCGACTTTAGCGTCAGTGTGACTCAATCTCGTGTCTCTGATACACTGTTGAGGCAGATTTGACAGTTTCATATAAATAATCCAATTATAGGATCAATTAGTGTCACCCAAAATATAAAAACTAAACAATAACTCAAAACTTTTGACAGTCGCCTCCTAAATTGATTCATAATACGTGGGAATTATGTCAGTTGTTTTGATGAAAAACAAATATTTGGCCCTTAAAGTGATAGTTTACTCAAAAGGGTTGTAATTTCAAAGTAATCTGTCCCTTTTTAGAGTTATAGACAAAAATCTTTGTTCATTTTCATGTAGTGAAAGGAGCTCAGTTGTCTTCATCTTCGTCCAAAAGACACTTAAAAACATTGAAATATCTCCATACGTCTGTAACGCACATCTTGTATTGAAGCCTCGAAATAAAAAAAAATGTCCTCAAAATATAAACAAGTTTTTGTTTTAAGTGTGTTTTTAGTGGACGCTGCTAGGCTAACTGCCCAAATCTTGCACTGACACAATGTGTTTGAATTAGAAAAGACATCAGACTGAGAGACGAATAACTTCTCCTAAAAACACATTTAAAATATAAACCTGTTTAAGTTGTTCTACTAAAATTCTTCATGTTGAAGCTTCGAAACAAGATGGACGTTACAGACAAGCAGTATGGAGGTTTTGGGGTTTTTTTAGATGTTTTTATGTCCCTTTTTGGACAGAGATGAAACTGAGCTCCAGTCGCTACGTTAAAAAATATACATTTTGTCTGTAACTCTAAAAAGGAACAGATTACTCTGCAAATAATCCCAACCCTTCGTCGAAATGAGTGAGTAGAAAATGATAGTTTAAAGGAAATTAAAGGTTTTTTCTAAAGCAACTTTCAAGACCAGGATCACAAAGCGCTTTAACAATGAAAAACAATACACAGTTAAAATATATTTAAAAAAGGCCAAGACACATAAGACAAACACAGGAGTCCTAGAAAACCAGGGAAAAGCCTGAACAAATAAGAATGTCTTAGATCAGTCAGTAGATCATCAAACACAGAGAGAGAAGAAGATCGTTCCAAAGCTTAGGAGCAACAGCCTGGAAGGATTTCTCTCCTCTGGTCCAGAACCGTGTTCAGGAACCATCAGTAGATTCTGATCCACAGACCTCAGATTCAAGCTGGGGTGTAAGTCTGGATCAGATCACTGATGTAAGGAGGAGCCTGACCATGAATAGCTCTGAAAGTAAGAACCAGAATTGTATAAGCTTAATAGCTCATAATTGTGATATTCCACCAATATCATTGTCCCACACGAAAATAAACTTACAATAGTCTAACCAAGAAGTCATCAAATCAAAAAATGGATATTTTGTGATTCAAGTGAATCCTTAGTGATAGAAAGCTAAGTTTTAGTGCAGTCTGTTTGCAAGAAGAGTAAATCCAGGCGTCTGTAATGAGGAAATCTAACCGAAGCTAAAGTACAGTAGATGTAAGTCTTCTGGCAACGAGATTCAATTATGATAAAACACCAAAAAAATAATGTTTGTTTTGCCGCCGACAAACACATTAATAACCAAAGCTCTGCAACCGACATTGTTCCACTGCGGCTTTCATTTTCATTGGTCATACTAACAATTACTCCGACTGCTAATCTTGATTTGGTTTCTCTCCTCGTCTTGAAAATGCTGCGTCGCTAATTAGAACAATAATTAGCGACGCAGGGTTTTGGTTAATGGAGGAAAGATCCAGACTCAGCAAGGAAATCTAGTTCCGTGTTTGGAAGTGCAACAACACTCTGATTACGCCTAATTACTTTTATTAATAACGTTGAGGACGGTAAATATCAGTTTGGGAAGTTGATGAATGAGTTCCGTCAGCGCCGCCGTGTGCTTTTTTTTTTTAATATTTGGTTAAGAAAAGAACTCACAGATAATGGGAAATGGAAATGAGGCTGACATTCCTAGCAAGGGGTTCTTAGGCTGGTTCACTGAAGCAACACCGGAGAGAATATAAAGCCTGTTTAAAACTTTTCAAATTTCTAAATACATTCTATTAATATTGATGAATAGAAAGGATACATAATTACACCCTCAAGAATGTAATTAAAATATGCATTCAAATCAAAATATTTAATATTTATTGTTCTTCAACTAACATATTTATTGCTTATTAAGTATTCTACAATTATATTTAAGACTTTTTTCCCATCCTACTTTTGCGCAGCTTAGTTTTGACCAAGTTTACCTCGACCTGTATGAAGAGCTTGGACTTCGTTTTCTTCGTTGTGATTGGTCAAAGTACAACACAAAGGTGTAGAGATACACAACAAATAAAGCAAGTGACAAAACTACTTGTACATTGAAACGACTGAATGTCACTACCTGTGATGAATAAGCATTAGGAAGACTTAGGGCCAGGGCTGTTTTGACCAAAATACCCATATTCATATCCATTTTCTTTTAAATATATATATATATATTAAAGTAAGTTTATCAGTATTTGACTTTTGTTTTTGTTCAATTAAGGGGTGTTATTTTCTGTAGGAAAATTATTACTGCAGTTGTATTGCAAATATAAAACTGTAATAAATATATATTTTAGCCTTTTCATACAATTTGGTTTTTCCATATAGTGACGTTGAATACATACGAATAAGAATGTTACTGAACATATCTTCACAATAAAAATGGTTTAACTCATATTTCAACCAGAAAAATATATAAACAAACTTGAATTTACATAAATATAATATTGCACAACAACCAGGAAAATTTGTTCATCAGGTAACATCATTAGTGCCTAAATCTTGTGACATCACAAACCACTATTTAATAGTATGTTAACTTTTTCAGAGCATAGACATCAAAACAAATTGACAAATTGTCAGGAAAATACTAGTGATGATCAAGCTGTTGTTTAGAGGTCAGTAGGTGGCGCCATCAGTTTAAAAATTAAGGAAAATAGTGCAGAGAGAGCCACCTAGTGGACTCTGAAAATAATGACACTGCTTCATGAAGCTTCATCACTAGAAAATAACTTGATTGACACTTAAGTGCTTCTATGTGGTCACATGATCGCCTGCACTTTGCATGATTGGATAGGAGTTCGATCAAGTAGCTCGGCACTCCTTTGGTTTTGTCTGGTTATGCCAACATTTTATATTGAATTTAAAGGCCTATGAATTTAATAATATTGAATTAAATATATATAGAATTTAAATCAAAATATAAACACTATTTGTAAAATAACATTAATTCAGAAAATATTGAATACAATAAATTCAATTATTACCACAAATGATTAAATGCTTAAAAAATACACTATTAAATAAGTGCAACATTTGAAATGCTTTGTTTATTTACAGAGGACAAATGAAGGAGATCTGTTGCGATCATTGAAAATGCGACTCTTAAGATCACAATCTTCGTGACGCCGACTCTCTCTTGTAAATGGAGTTTGAAGAGCGTGACATAATTAGTCTGGTTGCTTCTAATGGCTGCTGCGCAGTTTAAAGGAAATCCATATTTCTGGTTATTAAGACAACACGCCGCATGAATCATAATCAAGCTTGTTTACAACCGAATTGTCGTTAATTAAAGCTCCGACAGGCGCCGTTAAAACGTGTCAGTGCGGGGCTGGAGTTTTATCCTTTTTTTTTTCCGTTGGCCGGGCCTCACAAAGAATCTAATCCCACATTTGAGGCACGTCACATGTGGCGCCAGGTAATCAACACCAGCTCAACGTGTAATATCCTGTTTCAACTGGAAACAATACGCTATTCCTGACCTATTTTCTCAACCTGATGCATTGCTTCTTTCCGCCAAGATATTTCTCCTGCCGACTTTTTTTCCCCCAGCAGAGATATTTATTGCCAGTTCTGCTGATAGTCCACCCCCTGCCGTCCTCGCTGCCTCCCCCACTGTGGCAAATCACAGGGGAGGACGACTTTCAGTGCCACCTTTGAGTCCGAGGAGCTTCACTTCTGCTCTGCGGCTCAGTAACAGCCAAAATGACTTTTGTGAAAAGGAGGGAAGGCAGACGGACAGTTGACTTCACACCTCCACCCCGTTTAGAGATCAGATGTTATAAGAAAGCCGGGTTTATTTGTACAGCAGCTCCCGTGCACTGGAACCTCCTGCTGTTTCCCTCAAGTAAAGAACATTAATAACATTTATATACATAAGAGAAGCAAGTCAAGTATTATTTTTTCCTGAACCGTGAAGTTGTTCAATTGGTATTTAAAGTACGTTTTTGGATTTCAACCATTTATTCTCCTTTCATTGCAACATTTAATTTAAAAGCTGTTTATATCTAACTCAGTTCTGGCTGTCAAAATTTAAGGATTTTAAAACACTGAAGGCTTTCTGGAGCTAAACATCTTATTTACTATAATCACACCCAGTCTGCTGTGATTGGTCAATCATCAAGGTTAGTCACAGCAAGTCATCAATGCCGGAAGTCTCCTCCCAGGGACTCGTTGTATAAACAAAGCGGGGGGGTGATTATAGCTGGCTGGAGGAGGAGTGAAGCCACTATTACGTCATAATTTAATCCACTTTCAATTTCAGATGAGGGGAGAAATTTATAAAGTAATAAGTTCAAAACATGGTCATGATGAAGGACTTACTGCATCTTAGAGAGGAAGACTTCAACATTTGAAACATGTGAGTGAGTCAGGAGAGTTACATTTTCACATTAGTTGATCTTTAAATAACAATGTTGTACTATTAGTATTTATATTTAAAAGCTAAATAAAATCAGCCTTCTCTATGTACCTAGTCTCTTCGAAGTTTCCTATTTTAAGTTTAGTTTTACTTCCAAAATTTCCAACTCCATGTTACAAAGTTCATTTAAAATCTTCTTCTTTACCAAGTTTGTTTTTTCCATTCATTGTTTTTCTAAGACTATTAAAGTGATAGTTCACACAAAACTTCACTCACTTTCTACTCAACCTCATGAAAACTAAGAGTTGGGATTATTTTTACAGTAATCTGTTCCTTTCTAGAGTTTTAGACAAAAATGTTTGTTTATTTTAAAGTAGCGACTAGAGCTCAGTTGTCTTCGTCCAAAAAGCCAAAGACAACATAGTCTTAATACCTTCAAGTCTACTGTCTGTCCAGCATATTAGCCTTTATAGCTTTTGCTACAAACAAGTTCCAAATATAGCTTTTTATTTATTTTTTTTCGGAACAATTCAGCTTGTCGAGGTGTGACAACAAGATGGACGTAACACACGAGCAGTATGGAGGTATTTGGATGATTTTAAGTGTATTTTTGGATGGAGAAAAAGACAATGACATGAGAGTAAAAATAAGTGAAATCTAAATCTTTGGTGAACTATTACTTTAAGGACTACCAAGTTTCATAAATTCATCCCAATGTAACATATTAAATCCATCAGTTTACGAATATTCATGCATGTTTCGAGTGTATAACTCGTACAAATTTGATCTCATTTCATTTAACATGTCGATTTTAAACCAACTGGTTTACCTCATAAATCCATCAATTATATTTTTGTCTTTTAAAAAGATTAAAAATCGGAGATGGACTCGGTGGATCTTTGATGTATCACTCAATCATGGCTAAAGTAAACTGTTATTAGCGAGTGACTAGTTTGTCAAATATTAGTAACTGCTAAGTTTATGTGGAGTATCCTCCACGTTACTGACATCCTAGTTCCTGATAAATACTTTAGACCTTCTTATTGGATTGAAAAATGTCGCAACAAACTTTACATTAAATAAATGTAATGGTAAAAAAAATACAATCAGTTTATCATGTTTTGTTTCGTGTTTTTGTATGTTTTGTTGTTGGTGAGGTTTAATGTAGGGTACATTTGTTTAAACGAATACAAAGACAAGAAATATATAAAATATATATTAAACTGTACTGAAAAAGCGCTTTTAAGCATTCCATGTTTTCTTTACTGATACACAGAATTGATTGAGGAAAACGAATGACTGCATGATTCGTTCAAAGATCTTGTCAAAATATCAAGAGAAACTTTGCTAAAATAAAAGCATGATTTAATGCTGTTACGAAACCACTAACACTTCTTTTTTAGAAATCCTAAGTCTCGCTAATAGAGCGGCCGTGTTGGTAAAAATGGGAAGCAAGCTGAGGAAAGCGCTTCACATTATCAGACTGGTAGATCCTCAATTTTCCAACATGAATCACTTTGGACAGGTAATTTACAGATTAGCTTCGGCTAATGGATCAGATCGTGATTTAGTGCTAATTAGCTTTTGTCCTTAAATGGTTTCCTAAATCTGTCCGGTCAACTAAGCGGAGAAAGTTTATTAGATGCTGCAAATTATCCCTTTTTCCCTTCGCAGAGGACGTTTCTAAACTGAGTGGCTTTAAATTGCTCTGTCAGCGTAAATGATTGTTTTTGGTGACAGTTGTGACCTTTTGTTCATTGTAGGAATGCATTATTTTTTCCCCCACATGTTTTTTCCCCTTTTGGGAAAAGGTCACTGTAGGTGAAAACAATCAGATATGAGGGGGTTCGCGTCATCATCTTATCAGCTCTCGCTCTGCAAGCGTCGACGCTTACAGTGGAAGGTATTTAGCTCACGTTTAATGATGTTATTTGCTTGATGGATGTGATCAGATTTTCTTCTGTCTCGCCTTTCATTCGCTCTTTTCTCCTGCTTTGTGATGGCGTGATATCCTCTTGATCAAACCTGCGTTTTCCTGAAAGACAAGCGAGTTTCATGTTCAAGTTAATTCCCCACTTTCAAACACGCGCTGCATCGTGTTCACTAAAGATTGCGTCGCTGTTACAGTGCAACAATTAAGCAGCCGTTTTAGATGTGGCCTTATTTAGGCCCGTGTTGTTTACATGATGTGCTTCAAAGAGAGACTCGGCGTTCTCCTCCGACGTACGGCGTGGAATATTAATGCGCCCGAGACGCCATCACCTCTTTTTAACAAGAAGATACGGCAGAAACTGAGCTGCCCTTTTATAGCCTCTGCCGACCTTGTTTGCTAGAAACAAAGTCACGATCGTATCAGATGTACGGACTCACATGCTTGAGAGGGATTTTTGCTTTATGAGTCAAGCGGTGCATTTATGCTGGGTTAAAGTCGATGATGAAAATGTTGCAAGATCTTACACATTCTGGGAATCTTCAAGCATGTGTCCATGGTAAACAACCACAGATTAACTTCTTAGGGGGAGACTCAGTTTATCCTTGTTCATTCTAACCTTAGTATTGCTGCTAAAACAACAACCAGTAGACACAGTTTACATTAAGATGGATTTCTGTGTCAATTTTTAAAGAACTTTTAGTCACTGAAACAACAACTCTTTAAGAACGAAGTTGTCACTTCATAGTTATTAGTAAAAGGCTCTTAAAGGGATAGTTTTTCACCCATTTTCTACTCACCCTCATGTTGGCTAAGGGTTTGGAATATTTGGAGTAATCTGTTCCTTTTTAGAGTTACAGACAAACATTTATCTTCATTTAAATGTAGAGACTGGAGCTCAGTTGTCTTCATCTTTGTTCGAAAAGACACTTAAAAACATCCAATTGCCTTCCACTATACTATCTACACCAGGGCTGTGTCCCAAATGGCGCACTTCTCTGAGTTTATAGTACACATTAATATGCACGTACTTGGCCAGTGCACAAATGTATGACAGATAGTACTGTCTCAAATCAAACACTGCTGCTACACACTTTCCAGAAATGACTCGACAGCTATTTCTTCTACTGCTTTTTAACACTTTTCGGAATTTTGGAACCCTATCATCGACACTTGACAGCACTTTTCGCCAACAGAAACAAATTATTAATGTGTGTTTCATTGTGTTATCATTGTCCTTGTGTTGTTTTCTCGAGAAATTTACGCCGGTATCTGCTCCGGAGACGCGTCGTCACGTCGTAGCTTCCGTTAAGCGTCACATACGTCACTAAAATGGCAGAAATTAAGGGTGGAAAGTGTCCATCGATCCACACTCAATTTTCTGGCCATTTAAGTGCTCATTGCGCTCTAGATTTTTGCACACAGCTATGACAATACTTCATCACAATGCTTTAATACAAGATGGACGTATTGGAGGTATTCGGATGTTTTTAGGTGTCTTTTTGGCTGAAGACAACTGAGCTCAAGTCGCTACAATAAAATGAACAAACATTTTTGCCTAAAACTCTTAAAAGGAACAGATTATCCTGCAAATAATCCCAACCCTTAGTCGACATGATGACGAGTAGAAAATAAGTGAAAATTTGGGGTTAATTATTTTAATGATATTTTCCATGCACCCAAAGCGCTTTACAGTTACACAATCACCCTTTAATACACACAATTACACAGTGATGGGAGTAGTCTGCCAAGCCCTCTACGGTTTGAGCTATAACAACTAACACATTAAGCAAGTGATGTTCAGCTGATATCATGACTCAATCTTGGGCGTCTCTAACATAATAATTTAGGGTTTATGTATTGTTGGTTTTATCTGGTACCGCTGCCAAATAAGTACTTCTGAAACAGTGCTGTCGCTTAAACTGTGCCTAAAGAATGGACAAAAAACAAATGTGTTGTTTTTTTCTACCAAGCATTTTTTTTTAATTTAATGAATTTAATAATGAAGTCACAATCAATCTTTTTAATTAGGAAAAATATAACCGTAATGAAGCAATGAATAAAGTCTGTGTTGCTTAATTGTCGAGTTTCGACAGTACTAATGTCAGAACCATTACCAATATCACACCAAGTGTCTGTATCCATCCCTTATAACTCAATGACTGACAACAACTGAAGAAACATTTGGAGAAAAACATTAAACAAAACCAAGACTTTAAAACATCCCAGATCTGCTCACAGAGCTTAGCAACAGAGTGCTATAAACTCTCTCTAATGTCTTTTCCTATATGTTGTCAAGCATGGCGCTAATGAAAGCTCGACCCCATCGTCGAAACACACCAACATGTGCGTTGCTATTGTTGGCTTTGTATGTGTCGGTGAATCCCTAATGGATCACTTGAGTCCTCGTAGAGTGTTGGGCTCGGTAGACGTTAAAAGCCTTTGTGTTCAATGAGCATATTTTTTAAAGCCCTTTATGTCTTTTTTTCTACTAAGTCTGCATCAATACTGAAAAAGAAAAACTACAAATTGAGCTTTTTGAGGCTTAATATTTTACTAATATTGATGTGTATATTTTAATTATTTGTTCTGGTCTTGCCCTTTTTATGCACCACGCCTTTCTGAGGAAACAGCACCACTTACAGGTTTAGCGTGTGTACTGCATCATTCTCAGTGGTTTTGCAATAATTTTCATGTCATAGATTGAACGTATTCTTAATTGTCCTTCCTCCTCTTGACGATATTCTGAAGAGTTACCGTATTTACCGCTCTATAAGGCGCAATAAAAAAGCCTTTAAATTTCTTAAAAAACAACAGTGCACCTTATAATCCGTAGTGCTTTACATATGAACATTAACTGGTTGGGGACTTGTTAACAAACTCTTTAATGACTCTGCGCCGACTGAGCCGACACCCCGTGGGCGGAATTACGTCATTGCGTCATCACAGGGTGGGATTAACGACGCACGTCACATCACAGCAGACGCCTATGGAGTAAGATTACTGTCACTGTTTTGAGCGAGTTTGTCATGGTTGTGGTACACTCAAAACCTTGTTTTTGCGCAAAATCAATCTGCTGCGCACTCAACCAGTCATACAATTGCGTTCAACATGTCATACCAGGCGCTCTAGCTGTCATAAACGTGCTCAACTTCACTGCTGCTCGCTCAACATTTGTCTGCTCACAACACCAGTCTCACGCTGCTGCTTGAAGCCTTTTAAACATTATTTGAACATCGTTACCATGGGAGTGGACAAAGTTATCAGAATGCTTAATAAAGTTTGACTTTATTTGACTGTTTTGTTGACATTCCCTTTAGCACAGCTTTATCTACTGGATGCATAACGCAACCCCAGTGAAATGTTTGACTGTATATTTTATTCTATGCGCCTTATAATCCGGTGCGCCCTATTTATGATAACGGTTCTAAAGTAGGCCATTCATTGAAGGTGAGCCTTATAATCCAGTGCGCCTAATAGTGCTGAAAACTACTGTATAGACATTTTCCTCAACTCTACAGCCAGAGCGTCTTTCTCCAGTGAGCAGCTTTGCTTCTCATTCTCCCCATATCTATCATCATCAATAGTTCTCTATAATAAGTAGTAATGGGCGGATGAAGCTTCATGAAGCAGTGTCATGTTGTTTAGAGGTCAGTAGGTGGCGCCACAAGTTTAAAAATGATGTGCTGTTTCATTAGTTGTTCAAAACAAAGGAAAATGGAGCAGAGAACACCATCTAGTGGACTCTAGAGAAAATAATGACACTGCTTCATGAAGCTTCATCAGACCATCAATAATAATAAGTCTTGCTATTTGCGCCCGGCGTTTAACATCGTGTGCTCAGCAGCTTCATCATGGCCCGACGCACTCTCTCTTTCTCAGCCATAAGGTAAACTCTGTGTGATCCTGACGATGCTGGCATCAAACACACCGGGGTTTTTTGTTTTGTTTTTCTCAAGGTATTCTCCTGTGCAGTGAACAAATAACAATGGCTGGCACGTTCCTCGCACAGTTTGCCAACACACATGAGCACATCTGACAATGTGCTAGCATGTCGCTGCGAAGCTGTGATTCCAGTAGGAGGTATTACTCTCATGCAAAAAAGCTGCTGAAAATGATTTTCATTAATGTTTACTGTTAATTTAGGGATTCAAATACAAACACTGTCATATGGAACACAAGTGACCAACCTCTGCCAGCTGCTGAAAAGATGCGTGAAAATAATTATATAGTTTTGTATGGGGAGATGTTTCATCACAATTATGTAGGTGTGGATATCAACGTCAAAAACTCACAAACATTTGTAAAAATGTACTTTGAGAAATGTTTTTTGAGTCCAGTTTCTCGATGATCAAGAATTCCTATTAATACAAATATTAGTGGAACTCTAATTCAAGTCATGGTTTAACTGTCACACAAACTATTGTTAACCGTGTCGTGACCATGACGAGCGACTGAAAGAACGACTAAAAAATTCGATCAAAACAAAGATCTTCTTCTCAACTTGATTTAGGAACTCTGAATACCTCCCCATCAGATCGTAGACCGTCCGTCTGGATAATGGCCGCCTGTCACATGATTCTTCACGCTGGTATTGATGCTATCACTCGCCGCGGCACTTATGTGGTTTTCCTGCCAAAGCTAACAACAGCTCGGCCCGGGACGAGTGAAGGCGATCGGATTGATGCCCGGAGCAGCAGCACGGGCGGAAAATGAAAACATACAACACTCAATTTGTAGATGATTGAGGCATCAGCGAACCTTTGCAACTAAACGGAGGTTCAGGGGGACGTAATGAATACCTCAGGGATCATTCATGTCAACCATTACATTGTTGTATGAACAATTTACTTTTCAGATCAAAGAACAGATTTCTGGCTTAATCTTTAACCTTTGACCGAAACTGGTAAATTACTCCAAATTCATAGTGATTGTTAGACTTGAAAGTGTTAAAATATAATCCTTGTGACAGGTCAGAATCTTAATTCCCACCACTTTTGTTGTCATTAAAGAGTGAAAGTAACAACCATCCAATGCAGTAAAAGGTTTACATGTACACTTTAAGCTGTATAAGCTGTACATAATAAAGCTTACTTGCTCACAATTACACAGTTATTTGTGAATTTAACAGAAGAAAAGAAATACATGACTAATGAAAGTACTAAATCCATTAATGCAATAGTAAAATAATCCTCTTTACCTTAAAGTTCTTTTTTCTATCCTAGTAAACCTAAAATAGATTTCTGTAACGTAGTACATGTCCTTGTAGTGGGATACACAATTCAATAGGGAAACAGAATATAGCAAAAATATTGGGCACTATTACCTTTATAGAATTCGAGGAATGTGACTCCGGAACAGGGCGTGTAGTGTCATTATCTTACTGCTAAAAAAATAGTCTCCTCACATGAGTAAGCAGGGTATCAAAAAAATGGAGATAAATGTACTGAACTGTAAGTTTCAACTAAAAAGAAAAATATTGTGAAGTATGTTTGGTCTAAAAAAAGACTTTTTTTGATGCTGTGCCATGAGCTAGTTTAGCAATAGTCAACCACTGACCGGACTGAAGAGATTTTTGGTTTTGAGAAGCTTCATGTTACAATGACAAAACACTTTTAAAACAAGTCGAGCTCAGAGACTTTTCCTCCTGGTTTTCAGTCGAGATAATCGAGGTAAGGATTGGTGAATTTCTTGAGCTGAATTTTCCGCTATTATTTACACTTAAATAAAAGGATTTTTTAACCGATCCACGTTTTCCATTTTTCATTAGCATGTAGATTCTATCAAAAGTGAGCATTTATTAAATTTATACAAGGATTATTAACCGATTAATCCCGTTCACATCTCCTGGGTTGTCTAATGAATAAGAATGAGGCGGTAACCTGAGTTTGCGATCAGATCCCGGCGTCTTTAAACACCTGAGCTGTTAACTGTGTGAAATTTCCATTACTGCCCGTGTTTGCTGGTTAAACTCGGGCGCTCGCGGGCGGCGGCAACAGCTCGGCTAAAATTAAAAGAATTTGATCACCGGGACAACTTAGAGAGAAATAGATTTCATTACAGCTTCAGAATGTCATTATTTCCCAGCGAGGCAGAGATATTAAATATTAAAATGTCTTGAAATGTGCTGGTGGGGAAGTTAAGTGGACAACGGAGTACGACACATGACTTGAATGTGTCCTGTGTTCAAACCTCGCAGCTTCTCTTTCACTCTTTACTGGTTATTAGAGAACAGAAACAAGAGACCCCGAGTGAATACAATAATGATGCAAAGGTGTCTTTACTGTTGTATCTGAGACACAATGAAAGATATAAAAACTACTTTAAAGTGCAACTAATGTGTTGATTTAAATGTGTCTTAAATAGATATTGGACTCTATTGTATCTTCTGTATGTGTCTGTTTGTACAAAACTCTTTTCATTGAAATATTAACGTTAGAAAATGTTCTTAAGCCCCACCCACTGAAAACACTTGAAAATCTTGTTTATCATAACCACGCCCACTCAGCTGTGATTGGTCGATCATCAGGGTTTGTCACCAAGTGTCATCATTCCCAAAAGTCTCCACCTCCAAAGGGACTCGGTGTATAAACAAAGTGGGACGTGATTACAGCTGGCTGGAGGAGGAGTGAAGCCATTATTACGTCATAATGGACTGCTCTAGTAACCTCTTGTTCGCCAAGATTTAAGAAGGGAACTTTTAAAAAGTAATAACTTCAAAATATGGTCATAATGAGTGTCCAAGGGTCCCTACCGTTAATCTCCTCATTCCTCAAACTCGTTTCTCAAGACCAAAATTGGTAGTAAGTGGTATCCCAGAATGCCTTGCGCAAGACTAAAATCAATAGCAGGAAAACGCCGAGCCACAAATGTAAGTAATTTCTTTGTTAATAGAGATGTAAGAATTACAAAAACCACGCGACTGTTTTAGTTAAATATAATTTTATAGATTACATACCTCGTGTAGCTTAACTTTTTTTTTTTCATCCTATGTTCTACGCTGGGTTTGGACGATGGCATGTATTTTTTCTCAGTGGATATGTTTTTTTTTATCAACGGCACACTTTCAATGACATTTATTTCAGATGTAATAATATTACGCAGTAATATGTAGCGTTAATGATTAGCTACAGCTGTTTTTCTAGTCAAGGTTAGCGATCTTAATGGTCGTGTTATGATTTCCATCGTATATATAAATTCACATGTAAGCAAATGAAAACCGACGG
The DNA here is from genome assembly GCF_982586985.1 of Callionymus lyra. Classification (NCBI taxonomy): domain Eukaryota; kingdom Metazoa; phylum Chordata; class Actinopteri; order Syngnathiformes; family Callionymidae; genus Callionymus; species Callionymus lyra. Next base: position 21,189,001 of record NC_141824.1, read on the forward strand.
GTTGTATTTGAAGAGGAAGAGTCAACTTTCGAACATGTGAGTGAGTCAGGAGAGTCTGGTTTTCATATTAGTGGTTCTTTAAAGACATGGTTCACTCATAAAGTCCACACATGCAACGATGGCATTAATCAGATTCATTTATTCACTCCAAGATTTTTTAATCACAGATATTAGAGAAGATAAATTGTGAGTGTTGAAAGTAACCAACAACCATTATTGAGAACAGCTGTTGCTTAACTCTGTGATTTTGTCCCGGTATTTAGTGGAAGTTTGACTGACCGTCACTAATGCGGCACCAGCAACAGACATGACTCAACAGACGCCTCTGCAGCAGTTGTGCTGTCGATGACTTTACTTCTAAGTTGCTGTTAATTCATGTCTTTACCGTGTCAGACCATAGTTATTTATATCCGATAATATAGAGATTTTCACAGCAAGTCTTCAATTTTCACCTTGAGTGTCCTTCCTTGTCACTCAGAACCTCTTCATTCATCCATGAACCTTTTTGGATTTTCATCCTCTTTGTCATTTCCTACAGTCTTGGTCCAACACTTTCTCTCCTCTACACGCTTCAAAGCCATTTCGCTTCCACGACCATAAGCACCATAACACCTTTCTCTACTAGTCAGGCACCGTCTCTGTCTTACTATCTTCAAAAAGACACACAAAATAAATAAATAAATAGATAAATAACACATTTTAATGAAACCTTTTAAACGTTGTAGTTCCATTTTATTGCAGGGAAGTTTTGTTACTCACTTGTGGGGCTTCTGACTGCTTCTGGTCGCGCACCCAGGTTTTTTTTTAAATACAGCTTTTTAAAAAAAGGTATTACCTAAAATAAATTAATAAACTTTGAAATGACTGTGGTGACAGAATTAGTAGTAATAAAAAAAAATCAGTTCATTCAATGCTCAAATGTCAATGGTGGTTAAGAGTAGTCAGTAATTTTTTTAGCACTGGTCTAACACATCTGTTGAACTATTAAAAGTATGCAACGGACTTGATTCTACGTTGTGTGACTGACTTGGGGGAGGTATGTGCTGACTTGGTGCCTTTTAGTGTAACATTGAAATCAGCCCAGAACAAAGTAAGAGCAAATAAACTGAGATTAGGAAACATGGCCTCACTAAACTTCTATATCACTGATTGAACTTATTCCCTTACTTTTTTCACAAGCAATTTACTTAAGGTTTGCAATTCAGCCTTTGTGAGGAAATATTGAGAGTGTCCGCCCCACAAACAATACGTACACATGGCAACGGGTCCACGAAAGAACTCTGTGACCCCTAATCAGAAATATCTGAAGAGTCGTTAGAAAGAACCGATCGACCAGGAAAATGTGTTTTCGCCAGAAATACTTTTATCTAACAGCTCTGAGGACAGACGTGAACCAAGATTCCCTTTTTCGGTAAAGTCTGGGACACCAAGAGCCCGACATCTTGTTCCGTGATGTGACTTGAGATAGCCCTCAATTTCCAGGAAAACCATCCAACACCAGCCTAGAGACAGCGCACTGTAAACGTCTATAAGTGTCTTCTTAAATGGAGAGCCGAGTCATCCCGCTGATCCTGTGGTCCTCCTGACCTCTGGTCCTCTTGTCTTCTTGTGGTCCATCCTTCCTCAAAATAGTGGCTAGCTAGCAAAGAGTCACCCCGCTAATCCTGTAGTCCTCTAGTCTTTTCATGGCCTAACCTTCCTCTATAAATTGGCGAGCTAGCTAGGAGCCATCCCACTGATCCTGTGGTCCTCTTGACCCCTGGTCCTCTCGTCTTTTCGTGGTCTGTCCTTCCTCAATATATTGGCGAGCTAACCAGTAGTCATCCAGCTGATCCGCTGCCCCTCTTGTCTTCTCGTGGTCCGTTCTTCCTCAATATATTAGCGAGCTAGCAAGGAGTCACCCCGTTGATCCTCTGGTCCTCTAGTCTTTTTGTTACCTATCCTTCATCGATATATTAGCGAGCTAACCAGGAGTCATCTCGCTGATCTTCTGGTCCTCTAGTCTTTTTGTGACCTATCCTTTATCAATATATTAGCGAGCTAACCAGGAGCCATCCTGCTGATCCTATAGTCCTCTAGTCTTTTTCTGGCCCTACCCTCCTTAATATATTGACGAGCTAGTTAGGAGTCATCCCACTGATTCTCTGGTCCTCTAGTCTTTATGTGGCCTTCAATATTTTAGCGAGCTAGCCAGAAGTCATCCTGCTAATCTTCCGGTCCTCTAGTCCTGTGGTCCTCTAGTGTTTTCGTGGTCCGTCCTCCCTTAATATATTCTGGCATTTTAGTCTGAAGCCATCCCGCTGATCGTGTGGTCGTCCAGACCTGTGGTCCTGTGGTCTTTTTGTGGCCCTTCTTTCTAGAAGGACTGACTTACTCGATGATTCCAATCAAGAAACTAGACGGACATTTCCAGGCCTCAGTTTCCCAACAGCCAGTCATCTTTCATCTCCAGCGTGGATTTGGAAACCGCTTCAAGCTGCGCCCGTGGTGCTCGAGCTGCTCTCTTACTCATAACTGGGCCGAAAAGGTCAGGAGACATCTCCGTGAGCTAAAGCCTTCATAAAAGTTATCAATAGATTCTTCACATCAGTTCATAAGAGACGCTGCCAGATGACATTTTCTCTCAGCTCTTTGCTAAAAGCCTCGCTGGAAGTTGTTTGCCAGGGTTGAAATATAGACGTGTCAGAAGACGTGACAATAGCATGGAGGAGATGTGACAGTCGGAGAAAATATCACTGGACCAATGCAAGTAATATGTCACCCGAAATTTAAACTGAAAGTCACACGTTGAGATGCAGAGAAGGGAACTTTGTTCAGCGACTGTGTAAAATGGCAAACTTGTTTTTTTTTACCTACAGTTGCTTCAGGCGTAGCGGAGACAGGAAACATTTCCGTGACTGTTAGCAAGCGTCAGTCCTGGATATCACACATTATATATGTCAAATGTGTTTTTGAGGGAAACGTAATTGCAGGCTGTCACCACCTTTCTCTTCTCCCCAACATTTAAACGCGGCTCACAAATCATGCTGACATCTGGCTGGTTTGTGGGCGAGCAGATGACAAGGGGGGTTGTGGATTCAGACTCAAGTAACCAAAATAGGTAAACATGTGCTACCGAGAGCGGCCAACAAGTCATGAGCTGAAGCTGTGCTTGTTTTTCTCCTGGTTATTGAGCGTCTGCGGGAGATTCAGGGTGAAGCCATTCCAGGCTTGTGTCGCTGCATCCAGCTGATGTTGGTGATGTAAGATACCAAGTGAAAAGTAAGATGACGTTACAACTTATTCAGCTAAACGTTACTTTATCCTGCTACATTAGAATGAATCTGTGGATCTTTGTTCATCTCTTCACCTTCAGGGCACAGGAAGTCTTAGTTTATCCATCCCCGTCTGTCTGTCGGTCCGTCAATCTATCACCTATTCTCTATCCATCGACCCACCTGTCCATCCATTCACCGACCTATCCATCCATCCATCTATCCATCCATCTATCCCTGTCTGTCTGTCCGTCCGTTATCTATTATCTATCCATCCACCCACCTATCCATCCATCCACCGACCTATCCATCCATCCCTGTCTGTCTTTCCATCCATTATCGATCATCCATCCATCAAACCAACTATCCATCCATTTACCAAACCCCATCCATCCAGCCATTCCCAGCCGGTTTGTCCGTCCATCAATCTATCATCTATTATCCATCATCTATGCATCTACCAACCTACCCATCCATCCATCCACCCACCTATCCATCCACCCACCCATCCCTTTCTGTCCGTACATTATCTATCATCTTTCCATCTACCCACCTATCCATCTACCCACCTATCCATCCATCCACCGACCCATCCATCCATCCATCCATCAATCCGTCCGTCCGTCTATTATCTATCATCCATCCATCCACCCACACATCTACTCATCCATTCATCCATTCATCCATCCATCAACCAACTTAACCACCTATCCATCCATCAACCCACCCTACCTATCTAGATTTTGAATGCAGCAGAGCTAATTACATGAATGGTTTAGTTTTCAGTTTAGTTTAGTGTAATAATGTGCTCCTTGGCAGAGGTATTCACTCTCTGTGTGTGGTTCTTGTTTTACGTTGCGATGACTGAGGGTGAGAGGATACAGTCAACTACAGCAGCTTTTAAAGCTGACGTTTGGACATTTTTGGTTTAAAAAAAAATAAAGCAGTTACGACTTTGTCAAGAGTCACGTGGTCTGTAATTCTTCAGTTTCACTATATATCATATTGTTTGTATCGTCATATGTATTTTATTGCCAGATTATTTCCAATAAACACCCCTAGATATAATGCATGTTATTCTGGTAGTTGTATTGTTTTTGTTTATTTAACAATTCAATTTAAGTCACAGTTCATTTTTTTTTGTTTGTTTTTAATAAAAGTATAATTAAGAAAGTTTCTGACATTTAAGTTAGCCATTTCTCTACAAAGATGACTAGTAAACTAAAACACTAAATCCCTCTCTCCGAGATTGAATTGTTTGTCCGGTTACTGAGTTGAGAAGTTAGTAAGTTAGCGAAAACTTGACTGAAAAGCACAATATGTGACAGCCACATTAATCAAAGCGGAGACATACAGCGGCAAATGGAGTTAGAACCAATGTGATCTTTGAAGCATTGAGGAGGTATAATGCATCTGCCAAGTTATTACAGCGAGAGGAAAAGGGGAGTAGCGCTGTGAATCCAGCTGGATGTGAAGAGAAAAATGTAAGTCGCGCCATTACAGAACTCACACTGAGTCTGGAACACACAGCTTTCTGTATTTGTCTCACATGGGAGGCGGCGAGCTCGCTTATTTCTTGTTCCCTCCACCAAGGAAGGCGCTCCACAAGAGGCCCCCGCAATTTTAATTAAATGGAATATTTATACACTGCGGATCTTCTACTTCTTCTCCTTCAAACATGCTGGCAAATAGGCCACACAGTTTAGAGTTGGCCAATTAATTACAATTTTGTCAAGTAACAGAAACACCAGTGATTAATTATTACATTCTCCAGAGTGTGTTGTGAGCTTAAATACCTAGTGAGTTTCAGGTTTTTGAGGATTTATTTATCTTGTGTACACACAAAAGTACATACAATGAGTCCTGGAGTATTTTGAAATGTTTCTTTCTCTTTAATTAAAACTGAGCAGTTTAATTGATTTAAAAATGCATGTAAGGCGTTTGGGACATAGAGTTTTTAATCTGTGGCCCTCTGATCTTCAAGTTTTTAGAAGTGTCTGCTGGTGAGAGAATTAATATTTATCAAAAGGTTATATATGCACTGATCCCACAGTCTTCAAGAATTTACCTCTGGTGACAAATCTGCTTCAAACTATTGACTTCGGATGAAGGATAACATTTAGAAAAAATGGCCGCTACTACTAACGCGAAATTTACTTGTCCTGACGGTAAAGTTTTTCATCCTTACGTTAAAGTTACTCGTCCTAAAGTTATAGTTTTTCGTCCTTAAGTTAAAGTTTCTGGTCCTTAATTCAAAGTTTCTCATCCTTAAATTAAAGTTTTTTCGTCCTTACATTAAAGTTTCTGGTCCTAAAGTCAAAGTTTCTCATCCTTAAATTAAAGTTTTTCGTCCTTACATTAAAGTTTCTCGTCCTTACATTAAAGTTTCTCGTCCTTAAGTTAAAGTTTCTCATCCTTAAGTTAAAGTTTTTCGTCCTTACATTAAAGTTTCTCATCCTTACATTAAAGTTTCTCGTCCTTAAGTTTAAGTTTCTCGTCCTTAAGTTAAAGTTTCTCGTCCTTATGTTAATGTTTCTCGTCCTTACATTAAAGTTTCTCGTCCTTAAGTTAAAGTTTCTCGTCCTTAAGTTGAAGTTTTTCGTCCTTACATTAAAGTTTTTCTTCCTTACGTTAAAGTTTCTCGTCCTTACACTAAAGTTTCTTGTCCTTAAGTTAAAGTTTGTCGTCCTTAAATTAAAGTTTGTCGTCATTACATTAAAATTTCTCATCCTCACGTTAAAGTTTCTCGTCCTTAAGTTAAAGTATTCGTCCTTACGTTCAAGTTTCTTGTCTTAACGTGAAAGTTACTGGTCCTATAGTGAAAGTATCTCTTCCTAACGTCAAAGTTAGTAACTTGAAAGTTTTTGATCTAAACATGAAAGTTTCCCATCTGAGCATGAGCAAGTTTTTCTCCCAATGTGACAGTTACTAACGTGAAAGTTTCTCATCCAACTTAAAGGTTACCTTGAAAGTTACCTGTCCTAACGATAAATGTCCTTGACAAAATAAAGTTAAAGACAAAGATTTTCAATTTGGTTGATCTAGCCATAAAGAATACAAAGTAAATTAAAATCTGTTTCCACATCAGTTTCATTGTTCGACTCTGAAGGGCCACATTATTTCTTAATTGAACGACCTTGTGTCCTCAGAGCCACACTTTTCCCAGGTGTGTGTTCATGTTCATATCTGCTCTTATGGTCGCACACATCTGGCGTTAAGATACATCGACTATTGAGAACACTTTTGTCCTCCATCTGCATTCATTGAACCGTGACATTTATGAATCTCATTCTAACGACAGCCATCAAACACACCCAGATAAAAAAAAAAAAAAAATCTTGATTGTTTTTCTAATGTGATTGTAGTCTAATAAAGTGGCCGCACACCTGTCGTTCTATGACAGTGTCTCGTTGACATTCTCTTTTCCTGGATGAATGTTTGCCAAGAACAAACACTCGCCACTTGATAAACTGCGAGAAGGTCCTTGGGTTATTAATAATTGCTCCGGTAACGAACGTAGGCATCAGTCTCTTCCCTAAAATACATTTCTGTTTTGTTTTCCTCTCATAACCTTCCTGCAGTTTATTCTGCGCCGCCGTGCCTGACTGCTCTCCAGCCATTCATCAAGACACTGCTTTCCATTATTTGGTGCAGTCAGCTGAAACTGAGAAAGGCTACGCCGGTGCCACGGCTCATTCTTCCCCTCGCTAACTCTCTGTTCTCCTCTGCAGAGATGTTCCACGAATTTCTCAGCTCACGGCCCCTGAAACTCTGGCCATTAGACGAGTCATTGAAATTAAACATGCAACACAGCTCTCTAATGATCCGCTTTCTCGTGGTCTGCAAGTGTCAGAAAGAGATGCGAGACATTTCCATTGACATTCATAAAGTGAGCCTCTTAATCCAGCTTTAAAGTGCAGCCATGAATATCAGCTTCGCTTTCTTCCTTTTTTCCTTTTTTTTTTTTACACTTCTCGAGATATCCTACTGGCAAAATCAATAAAGTATCATATTCTAAAATTGTCAGACTGTGATTCCATCAGGCCGTCGTCTGACCTGCATTCTGATAAACGCCCGTAGAGAAGCGGCTGGAGATTATTTTAATACACATTCGACAGGCACTCTGAACGCATTATGCTTCACACTGTCTGCACACATCTCATCCAACACCGGTGAGATTCAAAGAAACCAGGACTGGATCAAAACTTCAGGAGGCAAATACATCATCGAGACACAAATGACATATAGAAGCTAAACTCCTTTCTCTTCCAGTCCTTGAAAAACTGATCATGAAGTTTTGTGTGTTGTTTTGATGACACTTTCCCACACTTTTATATATATTTTTATATCATTTATTAAGGGTTGCAGTTTCAGCAGTAGTCCGGTCTTCACTGGAACACTTTAAGGTACTCCTAAGGTTAAGTTGTCTTGCAGTATTCTAAAGATGTTCAAAATTTAATTTAATTTATTTGTAATTTTTAACGTCTAGATTTTCTGTGTAATCCATTAAATTCATTTCAGTGCCTTTAAACTATGTTTTAGACAAGTTTAATTAATGTAACCATTAGCATTTTGTGTAACCATCTTAATGAAGCAATTTGTCAACAGTTTCTATTGCAAAATAAATAAACCAGATTCCCCACAAGCAGTCCATAATTCCCCTAAAAACAATTGACAAATTACTTTTGTAGGGTTCAAACATACCCGCCATAAGTAAAGTTTGGTCGGGACTGGGCCACAGATTAGAGGGAATTTACTAATTCTGTTTTCTCTTCTGCAATCTATATTTGGTTTTCACTTTGTTATAAATTAGTTTGTGTGGTATAGTTGGGAATATGAGATTTTCTTTTTTACATTTGATGATAATATATATCAAAATATTGTGAATTGTGATGATCTTTATTCCCTTTATTCCAGAGTGTGGGCAGAGCAAGTTTACAAGTTTACGACCCGTGGGTCGAAGAGGCCATGTTCTCTGGAAAAGATTTCTAAAAAGAAGGAAACTTGGGCCTTTTTGCTCTGGCAACTGCGTCTGCGAAGTAGTAGAAGATGGAAGGATAGAGTAACAATGACATTAGCAGAAAAAGAGAACTTATCAACAAGTACAATCATGAACAAGAACTACTTACAAGAGAAGAAAGAGGAAATTAAGTCCTATAACATGTTGCATTTAGGATAAATCTAGTCATCAATCATTTTTAAATCGTACAAAAAAAAAAAATATATATATAATAGTTAGCCATGATAATCATTTCTAGACCGTTGTCTGACCTTTTAAGGTCTCAACTGCAATCAATACACAACTCTGCAGCGAGAATTCTGAGCCACTCTAGTAGAAGAAACTCACAATTCCCCAATCCTTAAAAATCTGCACTGGCTGCCAGGTTCTTTCAGAATCAATTTTAAAATGATTACTTTCAGAACTATTCATGGTCAGACTCCTCCTTACATCACTGATCTGATCCAGCCTTACACCCCAGCTCTGGCTCTGAGGTCTGTGGATCAGAATCTTCTGATGGTTCCTGACCAGCTTCCGGACCAGAGGAGAGAAATCCTTCCAGGCTGTTGCTCCTAAGCTCAACTAACTCTCCCTCTGTGTTTGATGATCTACTGACTCCTTCAAAAAGCATCTTAAGACATTCTTATTTGTTCAGGCTTTTCCCTGATTTTCTGGGTCTCCTGTGTTTGTCTTATGTGCCTTGATCTTTTGAAGTGTATACTGTTACTTTAACTGTGTATTGTTTGTGATTGTTAAAGAGCTTTGTGACCCTGGTCTAGAAAAGCGCTTTACAAATTACCTTTACTTACTTACTTACTTACACATTAGCTGGGGACTTATCTTGTATGACTAGTGTTTTGAATTTACACTCAGTGAGTCAAACTCAATCTCAAATGGGGTCAAAAATGTTGATCACAATCTGGGTCACATACCAAACAAAATGTTCTGTATACTGATTTCAGGCCAATAAAAATATAAATGTAACACGTAGGCAGGTCACTAAAGACGTTCTCATTTAATTCTATCCTTTTTTCTGAAGTTTCCACATTAATTTCTTTCTATCTTTGATGAGATACTTTTTTATTTCAAATCTCTTGCTGGCCCAGCCGGATTTTCGCCCTGGGCCTTGAGTTTGACTCATAATTGACAACACAAGCTTCATCTGGGTTTAACATTTTTACACGGCATGGTACCGTGTCCGACCGACGTCCAGCGGTGATTGAAATAAACTGGTTTCGGTGTAGTGTTGTGCATCGCCACGGAGAGAGTTATCAAAGATGTTTTATTCAGTGCCTAAATAGAAGAGAAGAGGGGGGAAATGTCTCGCTTTAAATCTTTCATTGTCTTTTCATCTGGTTGCATTTTTTAAAGACTAATCTCCGCTCTCCTCATCACTCTTGTCTGGCGTAATTGTATCTCCTCAGGTAAATATTTGATGCCTGTCTCTGGGTGGAAGTTAATGTCGCGGCGGGAGTGTGCCGGCGACGCTCCGAAATTGTCTGCACTAATCTGCTGTGTGCTGACATTGTGACTGATGATCTGTGTTGCTGGTGGCCGACTTGAGCACGGACCGTAATCTCGCAGCTCAGGGTGATATTGTCAGTTCCAGCGCTCCCAGGAGTGGGCTTTCTGGGCTTAGCACTAAAAATAAAAACAGCAGCTCTCAGATCCATGTGACTGCCATGAAAAAAAGAGGGGAAGCACTGTCCAGGGACCAATTACAGCTGCAGGAGTCGGACCCATTGGAAGGCTGTTGTTTGGAAATGTTTGGAAGACGATATAAACATATAGAAGCTACTCCTTAAAGCATGATTGATTTATCCTTTTTTTTTCTGACAGAATGAGATCCTTAAGTTCATGACTTCATGTTTTTAATCTGGACCTCCCTTTTGAGAAAGTGTGGGGAGGCAGGATTGGAAAGAGGGAGGTGAAGAGAAATGTGACTGATCTTTACTGATCTTTACTGCTTGGAGATGTTCCTGGTGAAAGAGGCAGTGTTATTTGAAAAAAAAGAAAAAAAAAAATCTAATGGTATTCATGTTTTCGAGGGCGCCGGCTCCTTTCTGTCTCAGGTTACTCAATCCTCACCTTTTATTCGCCCGGAGTGGCGGTGCTTTTTCTACCACAACCTGCAGCAGACCTCGCCGTCTCTTCACGTTTCATATAATACGTTCAGCCACTCCAGAACGGATACTATTACTCCAGTATTGACGTGCGGCGGCGCTGATGTGTTCTCGGTTTAAGGGATGGACTGTCCTCCCCGAAGGCATCGCCGCCGAGACGCACGTTTATTTGTCACTTTGTCATCAGCGGGAGACTGGATCATCAGAGGAGCAGGCAACCTTCAAACCTCCATTACGTCTTCCGGAACTGTTTGTTCCCCGTGACTCACGGAGGCTAAAACACACAGCTGCGCTCCGCCTTAATCCGTATTTAAATTCACTCGACGCCACATGCTACACACAATGTTGACTCACTTCTTCACACACACTGAACTGCACGTGACTTTTCCCTCGTTCCACGAGATCCACTCAGCCCTCGCACAAGCGCCACTTGTGTTGTTGTGAAGACACAAGTGTACATTGTGTAAAGACAATCGTTGCAGGTGCAGACTCAACCCATGTGACCTTTAACCCTCGTGTTATCTCAAAGGCCCCGAAAACAAATGTAATTATTTTGTCCTTCGTGTTGCTTGACCCAGAGAGACAACACAAGGGATGGGTCACCTTGACCCTGAGTTTACACAGCAGCAGATAATGAAAGAATCGAGTTGAGCTCCAAAAAAATAGAAGAAAAGAAGAGTATATCTTTGTCAGGTAAATAATCTGAGGCTTAAACAAAGAATAGAAATCAGGTCTGGTTTAAAGTCACACATTTAACTTGTGAAAGATAAAGTAGAGCAGAGAGAGTTTACATGTCTGTCTGAATTCTTTCTAAAGCACAAAGCTGTTAGTTCGCTGTTATATCTTCATTGTAGTTTCACAATGAATCATCTTACTCCAAAGGTTTCCACCAAAAAACTACTTTAATGATTTCCTGATGTTCAGGCCCGCAATCCAAATTAGCGTTCACTCCTTTAAGATCTACAGCCGGTAGGATAAGTTACCCACAGACAGACTTGTGTACTGCTCATGCAGTTTTACTACACAAGCAGTGATGAGAAATACAATCATTGAGATTGTGACAGGAAAGTCAGTAGTGGAGTCGACAGATGAGGCCAAATATAGATAAATAAACATAATCTCGTACTGCACAAGAGAAAAAAAAATTGCGTAAAAAAAAATTGTTCTTCTGTTAAGAACAAAATTACAAATTAAAGATCACCGATAAAACACATGTCCAAATGGAACATGTCACCGACCACCCCCAAAACACCCCATTTTAGCTGGGTGGTTCAGTCCCTCTGGTTGTCCTCCCAAACCAGGATGTGGTGAGTAATTGAATGTTTTTTTTAAAGAAATAAATGTAAAGACAAATGGTTAAACGAAATCAGGAAAGGAACAAATAACAACAGAAAAGCAGATAATAATCTAATAACTTGAGGTCATCAGCCTTTTAGAGCCATTGTACGTACAATAATGAAAAAATAAAAACAAACTGAAAGCCCAAATGCTACCTAATAAAGCTAAATAAAAGACCCAAGATATTTTTGGCTAGTCCATCAGAAAATAACAAAAACATGTTCAGCAACTGAAGCTACTTTGTTTCGTCAGTGCATGAAGTGATGAGCATAAAAGAGCTGTTAAGCACAGGCCTTGTATAATCTGGGTTGGAGTGAAGCAACACGATCACTGGGCTTCACCTCAGAATCACTAATAACTGCAGCCGAGGTGACAACGTTGGTTCAAGGTGACATCCTGGTGATCAGTTTGAGTGTGCAGGTGTGAAGCCCAGCAGCTCATCAGAAGAAGGGTCAGGGTGCAGGGACACACGGAGGAATGGGAAGTAATTTGTTATGAAAAAAAAGGAAGTATTATGACGTTTATCACTGCCTACAAGAGAAAATATTATTTTATTTCAACTTGTATTAAAAACAAAACAGTAGATATTTGTATCTCAATATAATTGTATGTCAAGATATTTGTATCTCAATTTATTAGTATCCCGGAATATTCATATCTAAAAAGATATTTGTATCGAAACATATTCGTATATCAAGGTATTTGTATCTCGAGATTCATATCCTGAACTAATTGCATCTAAAGATAATTGTATCTAAAGGTATTCGTATCTTAAGATATTTGTGATTCAAGGTATTTGTACATCAGGATCCTTGTACATAAAGATATTTGTATCTCAAACTATTCATATCTCGAGATATTTGTATTTTAAGATATTTGTAATTCAAGGTATCTCGAGAACCTTGTATGTCAAGATATTTGTATCTCAATATATATATATTTTTTATCAGACATTTGTGTCTCATCGTAACCGTAATCGTAACTCGGGATTTTAGTATCTAAAGATTTTTGTATGTCAAGGTATTTGTATCCTGACCTATTTTTATTTTAAGATATTTGTGTCTCAAGATCCTTGTACGTCGAGACATTTGTATCTTGAACTATTTGTATCCCAAGATATTTGTATCTCAAGATATTTTTTTCTCAAGATCCTTGTACTTCAAGATATTTGTATCTCGTACTATTCGTAACTCGAGATTTTTGTATCTAAAGATATTCATATGTTCATATATTTTTATAACCTATTCATATCCAAAAATGTTTGTATCTAAAGATATTTGTATCTCAATATCCTTGTATGTCAAAATATTTGTATCTCGAACTATTCGTATCTCAAGATATTTGTATCTCAAGATTTTTGTGTCTCAAGATCCTTGTATGTCAACATATTTGTATCTTAAACTTTTTTTATTTTAAGATATTTGTATCTCAAGATCCTTGTATGTCAACATATTTGTATCTTAAACTTTTTTTATTTTAAGATATTTGTGTCTCAAGATCCTTGTACGTCGAGACATTTGTATCTTGAACTATTCGTATCCCAAGATATTTGTATCTTAAGATATTTTTTTCTCAAGATCCTTGTACTTCAAGATATTTGTATCTCGTACTATTCGTAACTCGAGATTTTTGTATCTAAAGATATTCATATGTTCATATATTTTTATAACCTATTCATATCCAAAAATATTTATATCTAAAGATATTTGTATCTCAATATCCTTGTATGTCAAAATATTTGTATCTCGAACTATTCGTATCTCAAGATATTTGTATCTCAAGATATTTGTGTCTCAAGATCCTTGTATGTCAACATATTTGTATCTTGAACTTTTTTTATTTTAAGATATTTGTATCTCAAGATCCTTGTATGTCAAAACCTTTGTATCTCCAACTATTCGTATCACAAGATCTTTGTATGTCAAGATATTTGTATCTCGAACTATTTGTATCAAGATTTTTGTATTTAAAGATATTCACATGTTCACGTATTTGTATGTCATGACATTTGCATCTAAAGACGTTCCTATCTAAATATATTTGTGATTCTATCTTGAGATTCTCTTATCAGCCTTGTATCCAATATTTGCCGTTCCTATACATGGTTTACTTAATTTCCAAGGTCATTTGTTTATTTTGGTGAACCAGTGCTAAACGACTGTTTAGCCAATCACTACTGGAGTACTTCATTGGACCCATAAGCTTAAGTGTAGCTCGACAAATAACGTAACATGTAATTATCACGAGAAACCATAATCTTAAGCCATCTATATTTTGTCACATACGACTGTCTGCTTGATGTATTTTATAATCCCCCCCCCCCACTCACCCCCCAGCATGTTTTCCAAGACCAGTCAGTGGACTGGATCACAAAGTAAAGAAAGGCTCCTGTGGAGTTTTCAGCTCAGTGGCTCTATAACATTGTAGGACTGCCTCCATCACTTTTGAAAATAAAAAATGAAATAGTTATTTTTCAACTGAGAGGGAGCCCCAGACTGCAACAGTGAGTCGAGACAATTCCATGAATCTATTAGCGGGAGCCCAGTTAGTTGCGAGCTCACACAAACCTGCGCCTCTTTGAATGCAATATTCTTGACACAGCGGCGTTTCCGATTATGTGAACATCTCTTATTGGCCTCAAAGGCATAATTATAAAAAGAAATACAGAGATCCTATAAGCTCTAACAAGGGTATGGTTGCCATGCATTTTCATGGGGGTTTTTGTTCAGTGATGTGACAGAAGTTCTGCAGGAGCCGATATAAAGAGCCTCCACATGTTCCCACACACACACGTCTGGGTCTCACAACGGTCGGATTACTTGCAGAGCAGAATCATTTGAATTTCCTGGTAATGATGGAGCCGTGTCAGTTTTCTGGAACTGGTGTAATGACATGATAAGTGATTTTCCCTTGTGGGAACATTCTCCGCATTACTATTTATAGTCGAGGCTGGTGTTCACCTTCCGGCTGACTTTGGTTTCCATCAGGACAATGGGGGTGAAGGAAGGTCCGGGGACCCCTTGGCTGGCCTGGACTTCTGCGCCCCCATGTGAGGCGGACTAATGAGGCAGACAGCTGCTCCCTTGGATGGAATGTCTCTAGCGAACTGTACCTGTGAGAAACGAGGACAATGTCACCTCCATTACAGAAGGACGGGAGCAGAACACACTTGTTCGACTGTTATGATAGCTGAGCGTCCACTTATACAACTTCATGTCTATGAGAAATGACTCATAGATATTTTAGAAGTGGTTTTTACAATATTAAACATGATGAAGTATTCTTAAAACCTTTTTTTGGAGGCCCTGAGCATCGACTTGCCAACCTCAACTTTCATCCATCATAGGAAGACCTTCATTTCACAGCAAAAGTCTGTGGTAGGACGATGATTTATCAGGAATATGAGTAACTAACCCTGCGACAGACTGGCGTCCTTTCCAGGGTGTCCTCTCGCCCTATGACTCTAGGATAGGCTCCAGTCTCCCTGCGACCCCGACCCCGAGATCTATGCGACTAAAACCAGCTTCGTAACTAATTTGCTCTGTACTAAAAACCACACTGAAGTGGATTTCGTCGCAGACTTCTGACAGAAGTGCAGCAGAGGTGTGATATTTTGCTATGGACGAGTCATGTGAAATGTATTTAAGCCGATACATTTTTGCGCAAACGCGTTGTGTCCACTTACATGACCTCCAAGGGTTAAAGATTAATTATTATTATTATTATTATAAAGTTGTCGCTCCAGTTGACATACTGGATGAAATGATTGTTTCCCAGAACACAAGGAAAAGTGAGCAAAAACCAAATAAGACTTGGTTAAAAGATGCTTCCCAGTTCAATTCTGGCTTGATCCAGTGGAACTTCCTGTTCTAGTGGGTGACATAACGCCCCAGTACTGTCCAACTTTTAATTGAAACGAGCTGTGTCTCAAATCGCATATCGTACTAAAACTTAGTATTTTTAGTGCATAAGTGCGTCTCAATTCTTACGCCAATTTAGTGTGCATGGCGCACACTAAAACGCCAACAAAACTGAGTATGGTTCGATCGACACTTTCTACCCAAAACGGCTGCCATCTTAGTGACGTTGACGTTGTTAATGGAAGTTAAGTCACTACCACTCAAATGGAGGCAGCAAGAGAAAAAGTTGAGAGCGGCACCCCCTACGTTAATATTTCAACGTTATACCGGTGTAAGTTTTTCATTTTATTTTTTTTATTTTTCTCATATTTCTTGATCCAAACTTTCAAAACATGCTGCCAGCAGGTGTCAGATAGTGTTCCTACAGCTGGTTGCAACCTTTGTTAGTTGTCGCGTCATTTCCGGTTAGTACGTAGCGGCAGAGTTTGATTTGAGACATACTATCTGTCGAGAATTTGGGTACTAGTTAGTATGTACACTATCCTGATGTATACTAACTTCTAGTATACTTAGAGAAGTCTGCGATTTGAGACACAGCACAGGAGTAAGACATTAAAATATGCTCTTGAAATATGCGCTCTCATTTTGTTATTACTGTTGTTGTGTTGTTTTGTGGTTAAAACTAGTGACCATCGTTCAGCTAATCCAAACCTGTTTGGTCGACCAAAACTAATGAGACTTTCACATCCATGGGAACTTTGCCTTCAGAGAATTCATGAAGTTATTAAAAATAATTCAAACCAGGGATGATTGAAAGAACCTGCTAAAGAAACAGACAAGCAGTTGATTAACTGACTGAAATGGATAAAGATGAAGAAAAGTCAAAGACATGAACAAAGACCAGTTTAAAAAAAAAAGGGTTTACAAAAACCCATGAACAAGCGGTCGATACCCCTGAATACTCTCTTTGTTGCTGTGACGGTTTAAAAGATGCCACATGGGTGCTACTCCTATTAGCCTCGGCTCCTTGTTATCCCTAATCAACCAAAACCAGTATTGGTTTTAGTCGTCAGAGTTCAATAGAACACAAGCGGGACGGCGACAATTAGGGGACTTTGCAGAGGCGACATGTACAAATGCAGAATAAGAAGGTAAGAATCCGGCAAGGCCGGGTGATTAGGCCTCATTTGGTTGTCTTCTGCAAACTGTGACGAGCCGCGGTCGCAGGGCGAGGCAGTCGCTCGGATCTAAGGCCCACAGTGTCGAGGATTATGTGTCAATTTACCGCCCAACTGCAGCCGAGACTCTACAGACGGCATGACTACCTCTAATTAGGCCGTGCTACCAATTAGGACCCTGCAATAAGGGAGACCCTTAGAGAATAAAACCAACCTTGTTTTTCCTGACACTAAGAATTCTGCTTTCCCAAAAGCTTTCATTTTGGCTCCCTCTGCCTCGTCGTGACGGGAAGACGACATTAAGAAGGGCTGAAGTTTCACAACAAGTCCAAACTTTTTCCTGGGCGAGTCTAGGAGTTGACGTGACTAATCATTAAGCAGGTTGGCAAATGGAAGTGGTTACGACAGCGCAGGGTTTAAAGCTATTTTTGAGGTGACTCATCTGGTAGGATCGGCCGGAATTATGGGTTCAACGGAGGGAGTTTACATTAACACCTTTCAAAATCCTGTTAGGTCTGCAGTTTCTGAGGAAGAAAAGTGAGTGATGTTTTTTAGGAGCCATGAGATTACAATGAGTAGTTCCTGGAGATGTTGGTAGTTTCTGTATTAATGCTTTAAACAACATCTACTTTGAGTGAACAGAGATCGATTCTGTGTGGAAATCGTGAGTTTTAGATTTACTCTTGGTACTAAGCTTCAGAGGTCAATTTTCTTTTTACTTATTTCTAAAAGGAATTTCGCCAAGTGATCAATAAACCACAATCCCAAAATATTTACATCTAATTTGAATGAATATTTCCATATAATATTTTTGTAGAACATAAAATGGCTATTTAAAGTAACAAAAGTGTTCATTTTAATTTACAATTATGTATTCAAATTTGGGAAAGGTTTTAAAATAATGAGAAGAAAGATAGTTATCATGTGATGACTAGGTAGAAGGAAGAAGACCTTAGTGCAGAGGAATAAAGAGGCAAATAACAGGAGGGAAAAAGGTAGAAAATTAAAAACGAAAAAGGCAGCCTATTTATAAAAAGTCAAGGAAGTCCGGTATGTCTCGAATCACGCACTTCTCCACTTAATTTTGAATGCACAAGTGCATACTTGTTCTTATTTTATTTTGATTATTTTTTAATGGAACAATGCTGTATTGGCTGTGGATAATTTTCCCAAAGGAGACCTCCTGAGGGATCAATAAAGTTCTACCTAATTCCACTGAGCAGTGTTTACGAAATGTAGTGCACTCATTCAGAAGTACACGATTTTAAACACAGCACGGAAGTCTAGAATACTTACAGGCCAGACGCGACGTGACCGAAGAACAAAACGCAGACACAAAGAACGAGAAAACAGAATTAAGACTCCAAGGAAAGAAATGGTAACAAAAAAAAAAAAGGCTCAGGCGCTGTGGCAGACCTGGAGAACAACAACAGCGATTCCAAAAAAAAAAAAAAAAAAGGCTTATACTTGAGAGTACAAAGAGAAACCGGGACCACATCGTGAGTTACTGGAGATGACGCTCCAGGGCTATAGACGAAGTATCAACGCCTTCTGAACACAGCGGGAAGCAATCACGAGAGATTGCTGTCAGGTGCACATCGTTCCAGTCTATGGCGAGAGGAGAGAAACAGACCAGGAAGAAAGAAGTGCACTATCAAAGTATAAAAAGATAGGAAGCAGTGCGAAATGCAAGATTTATAATAGCAATATTAATAATAATAAGAATGCAATACAATAAAGGAAAGTACACAAAAGTGCATCTCAAAACATTCCCGCTCTGTGGAGAGCGCGGAGGCGGATTCTTCTTCTTCTCTGGGAAAATGTTTTCAACAGTGGTGGTGGATCTTTATGGCTTATTATCAGAAATGTATTTCAAGTTGACGGTGATGCCATCGACACGTCTCAGTACGGGATCATTGTTGGGATTTAGGATTTTCAGGCCAAAGTTCACCTCATTATAGAACCTTGTTTTTTTCCGTTTCTTGTCAATTTTAATGCCTGTTATACGTGAATTACATCTGATTTTCAAATATAATGATATTAAAAAATATATCTCGAAAGAGTCTAATTTAGGATCTGATATCTGTCCAGATTTTTTTTAATTGAAACTACTTAGGTTCAGGAAGAGCTAGGACATTGTACAGACCAAAATCAGGCTTTTAGGAATTCCATCTTTTCTTCCCTGTTATGGATGAATATGATAGATGGATGGATGGATGGATGGATGGATCACCTAAAATATAATCATCTGCTTCTCATCCTTTATTAGCTCAATATGTCATTAAATATGTTCATCCTTTTTTTTTTTAATTAGCAAACAGACCGACAATTGGTCAACGTAATAATAATGTTCATCAGAAAAATGTAGTCAATTACCCTTTATTCTCTTTATACTTTGATGAAAGGTGCACAGACTCGCACTTAAGGGGAAAACTTTTCTCATTGTCTGCATTTGAGTATTCCAGTGTGTAACAGCAAAAAAATCCAGCATCAATCCTCCGAAATGTCTCGTATTAAATATCATCCCCTTCTTCTGAAAGTCAAAGCACGACACTATGGCACCTGTGAAATAAATACCGAGCAGGCGGCTCTTGTGATTGGACTTTATTCATGTCGCAGCCTTTAACTCACTGGCGACGCTCTCCTCCTCCCACAGGTGGTCAAGGTCAGTTCCCCATCACTCAGAATGTGACGGTGCTGGAGGGGACGCAGGCCAACATGACCTGTCGTGTGGATTACAATGATAACACTTCCCTCCAGTGGTCGAATCCTGCACAACAGACGCTGTTCTTCGGGGACAAGAAAGGTGAGTTGGATCAAAGACGCACACAAAAAAGACGCAAAAAAAAAGTCTGTTTCAACTTGTTTTGCGGATATTGTTGTTCACATCATCTAGTAGCTGTGAATCCACATAATTATCATTTAGCCGCCCTTCATTTGTGCGTCACTCCAGGCGGGTGTAAAAAAAAAAAACAGGCCGGTGATGGAGTGAATAACTGCACTTCTTTTCCGCCAAATCCAATTTTTTTAGGGTGACAAAAGTCTGAAGTTGATAAATGAGACTGCCGAGAGTTTGAGGTGTTCATCTTTCTACATTTCCCCGCAGCGGATTACTCGTTTCATTCGCTTCTGTTAATACAATATCAATGCTCCAGTGATTGAAGGTGAACTTTTCCTTTGAGTATCAATTGATTGACAGAGAGCGAGAGAGAGAGAGAGAGAGAGAAAGTCACTTCCAAGAAGAACTCCTCTCTCTCCTCGCACAGGTGATTGGATTTAATAATGAGGTCTTAAGGTTGGTTTTCTATTAGATTAAATTAACTCCAAATATAATTAAACCGAAGTTAAATGAGTCATAAATAGATGCCGGGAACGTGCCCGTGAGGATTTGACTTCAAGTCTCTGAGGCGGAACTTATTTTTTTATTTACCTATTAGTCTCTTAATCCGTCCTTCTGTCAGTCACCATTATGGTAGAAGGAAAACCTGTGATATGGAATAACAATCATGGGTTTGCATCTTAGTGAACGCTGCACGCTGCACCTGTCAACTCGCTCTCGTAAGTTACTTAAAGCGACGATAAGTACGATTTAACAGATTGTTTCTGGCTCCCCCTAGTGTCATATCAGTATAACTGCATTGTTGTTTGTGTTGACAATAATAGCCTCTGTTTATTCATGCTGGTTACTTCAAAAATCTCTTAGTAAAGCAAACTCTCCCATCTGGTCGTCCTAACAAAATTATGTAGTGAAAAGCATTGTTAAAATATTTTAAGGGCAACTAATGTGTTGATTTAAGTGTGTCTTGAATAGATATTGGACTCTATTGTATCATCAGTATGTTTATGTTTGTACAAAACTCTCTTTTCATTGAAATATTTACATTAGAAAATGATATTAAGCCCCACCCGCTGAAAACAATTGCTATTTTTGGAGATTAAATCTACTCTACCATAACCACGCCTACTCTGCTATGATTGGTCAAGCATTGAGGTTTGTCACTACGTGTCATCAATCCCGGAATCTTCCATCTCCAAGGGACTCGTTGTTAAACAAATTGGGGCGTGATTCCAGCTGGAGGAGGAGTCAAGACATTATAACATCATCATGGACCAAGCTCTCGTAACCTATCGTAAGCTGAAATTTCAGAAAGGGGTGAACTTTATAAGTAATTTAACTTCATCAGCTGTAGAAAGGAGAGACCAAGAAAAGATCTAAATGAATTCCAGTTTTAGGAGAGAAAAGATAAGAGTTGATGTCAACATCTATACAGAGTAAAACTAAATGGATGTTTAAGACAGATTAGGCCTCCTAGATTGACAGTATTGCAATCAAAATACACTTCCTGTCACAGAGAGTTCCATAAATGAACAAATCCCTAGCCAATGACTCAAACTTTACAAAGATTTTGGCCCCTTGCGTGATTGATATGGACACTCCAGTCACTCCAAATATATTAAAGTATTATTTTTGGCAAAATTATCGTAATTATTTGACTTTAAAACCATCTCTCACAGGGTTTTAACGGCAAAGATTGAAAAAAGAGAGCTCATAAACACATCCTTCATTCTACTCATTGAAATGTATGTCTTCACCGCTTTGAAGATATGAAAATGATCAAGATAAAAACATGAAAATTATGCTTTTATTCCCTTCCCTAGCGCTGGTGAATGCAGAGCAATAATGTAGATGTGAGTGCACGGCGGCTCTAAAAGCATGCATTGAGTGTTTCGGAGAGCACAATATATGTTTGAACCACTTTGCCCTCCGTGGGCAGCCATTTATATTGCATGACAGCAAAACTTCTCCCCGAGCAATATGGATGACTCAAATGAATGCGGTCCACCCGGCTGAGGTTGCCAGGGCCAAGTGTGGGAACACTTCCTCTCCGTCTCGTTTTCGACAGCCAAATAAAAAGCTTTATTGGCACAACTAATGTCATGCCTGTGAGGCCATCAGGAGAAACGGGAGGCGTGGAAAAACACCGGTTTTGTGCAAGGAAGAGGGCGGGACACCTGGGTAGAATCTCTGCTGTGCCAAATCACCAGTTAATTGCCTGGCAGAGAGCTGCGACCGTCCTCCTCCCCGTTTGTTTTTGCGCCTTCATGTAGGATCCAATGGAAAATGTTAGATCCAACCTTATGCTGCGTTTCTGTCCGAGGAAAATCACGGCGGCCTGGCGGAGTTTGAGTCTCGCATTCAGGAGAACAGCTGGTCCTTGTTGGAGATTAGATTCATACTTGATGCAATTTAGCTTTTTCCTTGAAGCAACACATCAAGGTGTAGCTGTCTGTGGCTTCACAACTGTCTTATGTCGTTTCATAGCGTGAGGCTGAGCTAGTTGCAATGTTGCTGGTCCAGACCATGACCGGCCAGACAGTTTGGGTGTGGCTGCATTATATTAAAATAATAGACACTTAGAAAGGCTTTTAAAACTGAATCCTAATGTGTTCTTTTTAATTTTGTGCTTTGTATTTTTGTTGATATTCTGTCTATTAGTTGATTATTATATTATTATTATCTATTATTTATTTCATTTTGTTGGTTATTTATTTTTATATATTTTCTCTATGTCTTAATTAATGTCTGTTTAAGTCTATAACTGTTTAGTCTTTAATTGTTTTAAGTGTTTAATGTCTTTAATGTTTAGCACCGTGGGTCAGAGAGGAACACAATTTAATTTATGCTGTATGTCTCAATGCATGCATATTTGACAATAAAAGAACTTGAACTTGAACTTGAATTAGGGTTGTAACAATACCAAAATTTCAGGAGTCGATACCAATACCAGTCATTTTTTTCGATACTTGTTGTTGTAAAAAAAAAATCAGCCTTTACTTTGAGGTACACAACAAAACCAACAATCAAAAATGTATTGTTTAAAGAGTGGTGATGGTAACATTTTTTCCTTCTACATGCAACAATAAACAAAACCAACAACTATTATACACTCAAACAGTGTTGGACAGCCTTTAAGTATAAATAAAAACACTCTTTAAATATTTGGTGATGAGCAGCGATAGTAAATTGAACATTTTGTCTTATAAGTGTGTATATAAATAACAAACGTCAACTATTATTTATTCAAACAGTGCTGATGAGCAGACTTTAAGTTTTAAGGGAACACGTTTACCTATATACTTTATTGAATATTGTTTTGATTGTTTAAGCGCTTTGTGACCCTGGTCTGGAAAAGCGCTATACAAATAAAAATTACTTACTTACTTACTATACTGCCCCCATCAGGGCACCTCAAACACATTTGTTTTTGGCCATCAGGTCACCTTGACCCAGAGACAACACAAGAGTTAGTTGGCCAAAAGTGGATTTGGCACGTTGAACATCCTTATTGTTACCTAGGGTGTGATTAATACTTACTATTGTTTGTTTTTTTTAAATAAGAAACTGAAAGATGGATGGAAAATCAAATGTATGCTTATTCTTCTGCTGAGACAGTCCTGGGAACATGTGTCCCCCATGAAGTCGAGGGGGAAACTATGAAATTGGATGTAGAAATGTTTCTGACAGCTAGACTTTTTTTCAGTATTCCTTGTCAAGATAATTTGAAATAATATATATTTCTAATATTCAACTAATAAATCGCCTGTAGGGGGCGCAGGGTGGCAGAGTGGCTAGCGCCATCCCATCACACAGTTGCATTTTCGCTTCCTGGTTGGGAGGGAGACGACTTGTGTGGAGTTAGTATGTTCTCCCCGTGTTGCGTGGGTTTACTCCAGGAACTCCGGTTTCCTCCCACAGTCCAAAAACATACAGAGGTTGAATGGGAACTTGGGGAAAATTGTGTTTGATTGAACGTTTGTATGGCTTTCTGTGCCCGACTGGCGGCCTGTCCAGGGTGTCCCCCGCCTCTCACCCGAAGAATCTGGGATAGGATCAGGATAGCCCCCCGATCAACCCCCATAAGGCAATAAGCGACAGAAAATGAATGAATAAATTGCCTAAAGATCCTTAGTTTAGTCTATCGTTTTTTAAAAATATTTAAAGTATATTGAGACAATTTAAATAAAATACATATCAAATTAATTAATATACAAAATAAAATAAAACGTAATATTATGTACAGTTCAGAGTTGTCCCATTATTTTGAGGCTGTATTTATTCATCAATTTAGATCAATGGCCCCTAAAAGTTACATATAGTGTGGCTATTTAGTGAATGTTATGGCTCATCGTTTTAAGGGGAATATATATGAAATTGTATTGTAAAAATGTATTAAATTGTATTAAATATCAACTTCATTATACATATTTAAATGTAAATATTGACATATTTCTGTGATCCAGCAGCAGATAGCAGAATGCTATATTTAGCCTCCAAGAACAACAACAAACTGTCAACAATTCAGAGTGGGGCAGATGTTTTGTTTATTCATATTTCAGTTACAGCCAAATGTCAGATGATAATTTACTCTGTTTTTGGCACAGGTTTCCCTCTGTTTTAGATTCAGGCACCGTATTATACTGAATTTGATAGAAATATAAAATCCATGTTTCACTTTTAACAAAAGATTTGACAAAAATATTGTTAACCTGTCATTTTCAATGACTTATTAAGCAGTAACTTATGAGTAAAGCCAACTGTCGGTGGATTTAAAACACATCTGTGAATAAAACATCACTAACGTTCCTATCCTTGTTTAAAGTTTGACTAAAAACAGTGTAGTACTTTTGTTTTCCCTCCAGCCCAAAGATAAAGGCTTTCGTCTTGCTAAGGTTGGGTTTTGATATTAAATAGCGCAGGAGGAAACGGAGTATTAAAATGACCTTTTCCGATTCCTTTTAAGCATTTCATAGTAGTCTTTAATGTCTGTGTATTAAACAGGTTTGCCTGCAGCCGAGTGAACAAAGACAAGAATCTGACCTCTGCCCTGATTTTAATTTGCTCTATTTTTAATTCTAATGTCTTTTATAAAGGAAGCAAGACCATTAAAAAAAGATTGACTCAGTCAGGGAAATATAATTAAAGCAGATAGGTTATCTTGTCAATAACGACTACATTTAAGTTCTTGTTATTTTAAGCAATAAGAAATTGTGTGTTGAGCTTGGCAGCGTTAAAAATCCTGTCTCTCGCTTGGTTTTGGTCTTTGACTTTTTCTTTCTCTTTTGATATCTCTAGATATCTATTTCATTTTTGGTCTTGGTCTTGGTCATGTTCATGTTCTTGTTCTTGTTCTTGTTCTTGTTCTTGTTCTTGTTCTTGTTCTTGTTCTTGTTCTTGTTGTTGGTCGTGTCTTCGGTCTTGTTGCTTGTTCCTGGTACTCTTCCTGTTCTTGGCCTTGGTCTTGTTCTTGTTCTTGTTCTTGTTCTTGTTCTTGTTCTTGTTCTTGTTCTTGGTCTTGGTCTTGGTCTTGGTGTTGGTGTTGGTCTTGGTCTTGGTCTTGGTCTTGGTCTTGGTCTTGGTCATGTTCATGTTCATGTTCATGTTCATGTTCATGTTCATGTTCTTGTTCTTGTTCTTATTGTTGGTCTTATTTTTGGTCTTGGTCTGTTCTTGTTCTGTCAATATCACTTGGTCTTGACTCTGTTTGGTCTTTGCCTTTTTCCTGTTTTAATTCATTTTTTTGTCCTTGTCCTTGTCTCTTCTTTCTGTCTTGTTAGTGTCTTGTGTAACCAGAGGCTTTTTTCTCAGTAAGATGTCAAAACCTGCTTCATTTCACCAGTACAGTGAATGGACTGAAGATACGTAAGTTGTAAAAAAGTTACATTTCAATTTGGACTTCCTCCTTTTAATCTTCTGCTTTGTTTGTTTGCTCATGAGAGTCCTGTGTCCTATAAAGATGCTGGTATGCTCTCCTAACACGCGTCTGTGAGTGTGTCATTTGTATAATGTATAAACAAATCAAATAACGATCTTCTGAGAGTTTGTTTCAAGCAATTATCCACATTTTTTTTTTCGTCTTCTATCTATAAAGCCTAACTCATAATTTCCGTACTTAGTCTAGCAGTTAAAATCAGAAGGGAGCTGGTCGGAGCTTTTAAACGTAGAATTACAATCATCCTCGACACATTCACCTCAGTGATTTACACACTGATCACAGACTTGGACACAAACTTCAAAATATTCAGCCTATAATTAACTCCCTTTGAGTTTTAGGAGCCAGAGGCAGACAAATGTATTTGAGCGAGGGGGTGGAGTGATTCAGAAAAGACATCCTTTAGGAAAGGAACCATCAGCATTCTTAGCAACTCTTACTGTGGATTTATCTGATGAAGCCTCCACACAGCGAGGGGCTCTCAAAAGTAAGCAGACAGGAACCTTCATCTTTATATGTCAGCCGCACAACATCCACTCGCTTCAATTGAACTAACTCTGCACAGTATCACTTGACTGCCCAAGGATGCACCTGTGCGCGAAGACAGTTGGTCAATTGATCCAACCTACCACAGCACTGGAGACTTGTGTTCTGATGAAGGAGGCTGTTCTGACTTTGTCTTTCCAAGGTCAACTTCGCCACTTTACGGCTCCGACCGGACCGTTCTGGATCTAATTTATTCATTTAACTCTCGTTCTTGCGTCTGCAGCAAAGTGGAATCTAACTTAATCCCGAAGCCATTTTAGTGACTTGAATTTTAATTCACTAAAGAGCATGTTAATGTCTTTAAGCTGCTTACGGGTTTTTAAAATGTCTCTCAGATCCAATGTCTCATGTCATGACTTGTTCCTTTTTGTGAGGAGGCATGAACATGTTGACATACTTTATGTTAGGACTACTTTTCTTTTAGATACAAGTACGACACCATCGTATAATGTCATCTTATTAAAGGTACTTTGACTTCAGAGTTAAATCAACATTATAAAAAAAGGTAAATGTGTGCACCAAATAACACCCCTTTGGCCACGCCCACTCCAGCAAATAGTTTAGCCTAGTGGAGGAATATTCAACTAATATTTCTTGAGGGCCAGATTTTCGAAAGGCTGTCCAACCTCTTTACTAGTTTTTCCTGTTGAATGTCAGGATTTTCTTCTCATTATACTCCTTGTTGATGGCACAGATAATGTGACACGAAAGACACACTTTTTGCTTTTACTTTGTGTGTCGATATCTTTCTTTCAGCTCGTTGTTAAATCTTTCTATGTCAACTTTATGTCGCTATGAATAGACCCTTTTGCAAATCAAGCTCCTTGGGTAACTGTAAAGAAAACAGCCTTTGCCCGAAAGAAACCACATAGCCGCAGATTAGCAGTACTGCGCATTCAGTTTTTATAGGTGAATGGGGCGCGGGCATCCAACCTCCATCATCTGGAAATATACTGGTTCATCTTTTTGTATTAATGCCACTGAAACATTAGTCAAAGCAAGTCTTTCAAATGATTTATGCAGCAATTATTTTGTATTATAGGTCTTGTGATCTTGCTAGAGCGTCGTTAAATCGCATGTACTACAACAAAAAAGTCTTTGCGATCAAAAAGAATAACAACAAAAAAACACCATTCACCCACAACCATTTCAGCTCCTATACATCAAGGTAATGGCTGCCTCATGTACATTTGCTGTCGCTCTTGAGGACGAAAGCAAAGTGATACAGGAGCTCGGAAACACGCCGTCTTGATGTTCAACCTGTTTCCAAGCAACGGAGTAAAGGTGAGTTTCACACTCTTGGCTGTCGCAGACATTCGCCTCTGGTGGATAATCCCAGTGGTCTTCGCTGCGAGTTGTGACCCACAATTTATCTACACTTCAATGTCATTTCTCATCACAGAGCTGGAATCAGCAGAAAAGATGTGGCTGCAGGTGGGAAGGCGAGGTTGACAGCCTAATGTATCACTGGTGGGAGTATAAACGATAAGAAAGACGTCTATCTCATCCTCCGCCATGAGAGGCTTCAGTCAAAGCTTGGCAGCGTCGCACACACAGGGAGAGCTGTAACCTTGCTTGAGTCTTCAGCTTTCTGTGGCATAGAAAAAAAAAAAAACTTTGAGAATCTAGACAAAACAAACTGTCTTCTTAAGTAACAAGTTTGAACTTCAGGTTTATTCATTTGAAGGCCTGGTTTGGAATGTAATGTCCTAATGCCTCTTCAAATGTCTTCCTACACAAGCCTTCTGGTTGTAAAAACAACACAATTTATTACATTTTACGAACTATTTTCCCCACAGTGATTACATATTGCACTTGTTAGGATACAAGCTATCGTTAGAAGCTAA
Organism: Callionymus lyra; assembly: GCF_982586985.1. Taxonomy (NCBI): domain Eukaryota; kingdom Metazoa; phylum Chordata; class Actinopteri; order Syngnathiformes; family Callionymidae; genus Callionymus; species Callionymus lyra. The sequence goes on from NC_141824.1 coordinate 21,216,917, forward strand.
TAAAATGACAACGTCCATGCATTTCTGTTAGTTTACGATTATGAGTTTCAATTAACTTAAAGAATAAAAGTCAGATCTGGTTTTAAGACACACATTTTATTTGTGTACAAATGAGAAAAGAGATCAGTTTACGTGAAGCACAGAGCTGTTAGTTCGCTGTTAAATCTTTGTCGCTGTTTCAGGAACAAGTGTGGTTGAGTTACTACTTTCAAGGTCGAAGGTGGCTCAGTGATACAATTATAATAATAATAAATCTGGTCAAATAAATTTGATAACATACTTTAGCTCAGTACTTTCGCATCACTCTCTGTTAAAACAGACATTTTGAAGATAAAGCATCGCTTTACTGGCAATTGCAACGATGTCCATGTCCCTTTGGACGTTCGTCACTTTATAGCCTCGACAAACATTTCAAATGTGAAGCAACTAACAACCACAAATTGTCCGTGCTCTCTCTTATGACGTCTATTGTGCCGCTGCAGTGGCTTTATGTACAAACCATTCGCTCGTCCCCTTTGTTTCAGAACCCCCCCTTCAGTGGGTCCTTATGTTCATGGTCAAATCCTGCAATTGAGACCGAGCAGTTCGTCTGCTACCCTAACATGTACCGAAATACAGTATACCATAAAAGATTAGCAGGGGTTTTTGTATGCTGGACACTAGCTTAGTAAAAACCTCATTCATCCATCCAATTTCTTGAACTTATCGTCCATCATTCTCGTATGTGACATGATCTCTCTTGGACCTCCCTCTTAAGGCAGTGTAAGAAAGCCTGAAAAAGACACACAAGCCAACTGAACTGGTTCATCCGAATGTGGATAAGCGGCACTTCTACTCCATGCACTTGCAATCCCATATTTTAGATAGAGCCCATTTTAAATGTTGCCTGTTTTCTCGCTCGGCTCCAGGTAGCCCGGAGCGTATACCTGCTGAAGCATGAGAAAGACAGACAACCACTCGCACTGGTTGGCCTACTTTTATTTTACCGTCTATAACAGGGACTCTGCAAATACTTCATTACTGTGAATGCTAACCACTTCAATGAATTCACTCACAGAAAACACATGGGCTTTTCTATAAATGGCAATTAGCAAAGGTTGCATGACAGAAGAACAGCCGTCTGTCAGGTGATGAGGCAGAAAAACATTCCCTTATGAAAGTAATAAGTCAAGTTTACATTGTGGGGTTGATTAGTTCACTGTTGTCTGCTCTTATTACTTTTATTTAACACTTGTTGTCACAGTTTTGTAATATTTTATTTTATATTATGTTAAGTGATAGTTGACCCAAAATTAAAATGTTTCACCTATTTTCACTCTCAACTAGGGTTGTCATGATACTCAAATTTTAGTAGTTGATACCAATCACAGTCAACTTTTTCTATACTTTGTTAATTTTCGATACCCCGGTTAAAAGAAAAGTAGCCTTACTTTGAAGTACACAAGTTTATGAATTGAAGAGAACCGTCCAAACTCTGTTGATCAGCCTTCACGTATAACAAGAAAACTCCTTCAAACATCTGTTGATAAATGAGAAAATCAACAGCTATTATACATTCAAACAGTGGTGATGAGCAGCCTTCAAGTATAAAAAGAAAATATGTTTTCATATTTTCTTTCAAAAACTTTGTGATTTGAAGTCTCTCTTGCTTCTGCTCATTGTCATAGATTCTGAAAATGAAAACCAAATAAATAACATGGGTTAAGCAACAGTCAGAAACCATCCCATAATGTTACATTTCATAACTATATCGTCAAAATAAGTTAAAGCAATGTTAAGTACTATATACGGACATCTGTAGGCAGTATAGCTGAATTGAATTGTCTCTTGCTCGGATAAGAACGTTTGTTCTTTGTGAGTTTAATGTGACATAACTTACATCAGACTGAAACGCACTCACCTTGATACCTTTAAAAAACGTCTTTCAAGTGTTTTTCGAAGTTTCTTCCTCTAGTTTTCAAACTTTGGACACAAGTTTCTAAGGGTTAATATTTAATCCACATTCATCCTCGAATTTAAAGTATTTCCATTCTTTCAAAAGCTTTTGTACTTATTCGGCACTCACTCGTAGTGTATACTGCCCCCAGTGGTTCCTGCAAGAACCCGTGTATTCACTACTTGCGTTAACAATAAAAGCTGGTATCGTTGTATTTTGTACTGAATTGGTACCGAAGTATCGGTTCTTAGGACCGCCCTACTCTTGACACAAGTACTCCAGGTAACTATGGCAAGTAGTGTAGACAGTACACTGGAAGCGCTCGCGATATTTACCTAGAGTACTTCCTGTTTGTATTTGTTTAAATTTCTGCTACAAACCAACTTTAAAATAAAGACTTTTTAAAGTTTTTCCAGAACAATTCCTCTTGTTGAGGGCTGTTACAGAGGAGCAGTATTTGGATGTTTTTTTTGTTGTTTCTAATAAGCACTAGTTGCTTTATTAAAATGGATTTATGTTTTTGCCTACATCTCCAAAAATACATTTGCACTTAAAAGATGGTTCAGGAGAAATAGGTTTTAATGAGTTCCAAAGCGAAACCTTTTACATATCAAGCAGAGGAAGAACTTGCTTCTTTTGATAGAGGGGCAGATGGGCTTGTTTGTATGCTAACTTTATATTGACTCCGAGTTAACTATTGATTAAAACACAGACCCGTGTGACCCATTTGTCTAAAGCCGAACACTGCCCTCCTCTCATGTCGTGCCAGTTCGCTACTTGGCACACTTCTGCTCGTTCATTATGTATTTCCGTCTCTTCGGTTTGGTCATCGCCACCTCCGAGGACACAGCGACAGATCGGACCAGCATGCAGATTCCTCCACATCACAAAGCGGAGACGGATCTAATGGCCGGGGCCAAAACATCATTCACACGTCAGGCCAATTAGTGGGAACGGCGGAGCGGCGGGTCACCGCGACGACACAAATGGATCTGAACCATATGTCTCTTTTTGCCGGAATTATCTCTCTTCTATGTAGCCGGGTCTGTGAGTTATTATTGCGGCGCAAGACAAATGAGAGCAGAACTGTCCTTCTCCGTTTTCATTATGATTAACTCCATTTTTGGGGGCGTCTGTGAGGAAAAAGAAGCTGCGTAGCATCGCTGCAGGGAATAATAATAATAGTTCTGACAGCGAGTTGAGACGGAGCGCGGCGATTAGCAGATAAATGCAGATGAGAAAGTCAGTCTATGTTAGCTATTTATTGTGTTATGACCAAGCATTTTTGAGATTTCAATCTTCTTTTTATGTCGAAATAGAATATTAATGGTTTCTTAATCTCTGTTGAGACTTTTTAGCTGGTTACATGATCCAAGATACTGAAGAAGGCAGGTGGAAAAGGAAAACTAATTTGATGTCATTGTCATGGCGATGTTAGATTGACTTAGTGTCCTTACAAGCTTTTTGTCAAGGATCAACTTGACTCTGAGATAATTGACCCTCATATGTTTGTTTTTTTAACTTGAGCGCACAAACTCAAACCACTGCTAGTTGACTCAGAAAGGAATAATCGGAAAAATATTTTCCAAACATCCTGGTTAAGGTCTTGTCTTTGAACATTTGAATGTTGGTGAGTGTATCCCTTTGGATGACCCAGTTTGTTGGTCAACACGCAAAATACTTGTCATCTTGAGCTATTTTTCTGTCATTGGTTGTTTTTCTACTCTTTTCTTTTAGTCAAGACATTCAATATTACAGTACATTTTTGGACTTTTAAGAGCAAATGACTATAAGCCGCACCAGCCAAATTTAAAAAGAAATCAATCTTCAATCTTTTATCAAAGGACTTTGTTAATGAGCATTAACTTTATGAATGAAGAGTAAGTGCATGTGAAGTCTGCTGTTGCACGTGCTAAGCTCTCTTGAGAATGTGCCTATTTCTGGATAATATCACACAAATGATTTTGAAATGGAGAGTGCAGATTAACTGTCATAAAGACAGTAACAGAAAAGAGTTCTTCTCGCAGCTGCCTAAAACAAATCCATTGATGCCAAACTTACGTGCAGTGGTTCCATTTCCTTCTCTGATGCCCGATCGATTGCCTTTATCTTAAAAGCTGCACCATATACATTTCTCCGCGTGTTTTCCGAGTTGAGGGTTTGTGTATGATGCGCAAAATTACAGCTCAAAATCAAAACTAATGTCTTCTTCAGCGCATTATCTTTCCCCATGTCCGTCTCGCTTTTGCGTTTTACTACTAGATAGCTACTTGCCTCTTGTGTTTCAACCATCAGTTCTCCCCAACTTTGCTTCCCAAGATTTTTACATGACCTCTGATATACACTTTTATCATCTTCTCTATACAGACAATCCCAATATAAAATGGAAAACCTTCAATTCTGACACTTCTGACTCCTTTATCCTAAAGCCTTTTTTCCTTGTCGGTGCGTCTTCATTTCCACCTACTTTCTCTTATACCTGCCCATTACCCAGTATTGTTTCTGTACAATTTGTGTCATATATAAGTCCATTTTTCTTCTTTAAATTGTTATTTTTCGTATAGGTTATTTAAAATGCAAGAACAGATAGTAGATTACCCACAAATCAAGAACTCACCATAAAAAAAAATGGTATCACTGTATCCTCTTCGTCTCGCTAAAATGCCGGTTCATCATTCATGACATTTAATTGGGACATTGAGTTTGTATCATAAAGGTCACGATGCAAAAATTGATCTAAATTGGCTTGTAGTAATCAAAATGCTGTTATGTGCTAAATGAGTGTTCTAATGCGAGCATTAAAACATTCATTAGCTTGTGAAAATGAAGGATAATTACTGAGGATGCAATTACTGCCGCATGCACCAAAACCAAAGCGCCATTCTGGTAAACACTCTTGATGGCTGTTCATCAGCAGTGTAGTGGACGATGCCTACCTTCAGATCCGGGCGTCCTTCCATCATAATTGACCTTATTATCATTTGTAGTGGTTGTTAAAGCGAGAGGAAAGTCGATAAAAGATGAATACAATGATAAAAGCAAAGCTATGCGAGTCGGTCGGTGGAGCAGCGGCCTTCACACAATTAGTAGGTTAATCGAAGCGACATTGTGACGCACTTTGGCGAGGATGAGAGATTCTGGATAAACAAAAAGGAATAGCACAACAAATTGGCCCCTTTATTTGAACTAGCCTTGATACACCATTTGCTTCTTCTGTGAAGGCCCATTTTAATCATCTCACCAACCCAAGTGATTCAAGATGTGACGCACTTGTGCCAGCTAAAGCACCAGCAGATGGATCTGGAAGTACTGGGTTTGCGTGGGGATCAGGCTCTGGTGTGAAGCCAATAGACAAGAGCGGATGGTCTCGAAGGTAACAAGTAGAAATTAAGAAAACAACTAAGATGTCCGCAAATACCAGCAAGAAAAGTGACCAGGTCTCCAAATGAGTCTTAACAGGATTAGTTCACCCAAAATTTAAAGTTCACTCATTTTCTACTCACCCTCACGTTGACTAAGGGTTGGGATTATTTGGGGGGTAATCTGTTCCTTTTTAGAGTTATAGGAAATTATAATGTTCATTTCAACGTAGCAACCGGAGCTCAGGTTCATCTTTGTCCAAAAACACTCACTTGAAAATATACAAACACTCAATGCTGATTGCTAATTTCAATCTTGTACTGAAGCCTTGACACAAGATTTTCTTCTGTTCTGTCTTTAAATTAATTAAATTTGCAAGGCTAGTTGCTAGGCTAGTTGCTAGGCCAGCTTCGTCTTCGTCCAAAAACTTTGCACTTAAAACATCCAAATACCTCTGTGGTCTGTCTTCGTAATGTAATGTTTTGAGGCCTTGACAAGAGGAATTGTTCCTGAACAAGTCTGTATTTCCTGCCTAAATCTAAAGCAACTGATAACCACCGATACAAATCAACTTATTTTAACTAAGAACTAAGAAGAAGAAGAAGAAGAATTAAGAACTATTTCTCATGTCGAGTAAGTATTTGGATGTTTTTTCGGACAAGGATTAAGACACTAAGCTCCAGTAACTACGTTATACTGGATATACTTTTTACAGGTAACTATTATCACTTTAACAGGTGGAAGGTACCACAGGATCAACTTCCTTCCTAGCCCAGAATCCTTTGCCTGTTGAACTATATACAAACTCTCAACCCCAAATCCATGTCGTCAAGGAAGAACAGGCACCAGCAGCAATTTGGGGCGCTAAAAACTAAAGACCCTGGAGGCAAATGGGGTGTCCAGACAGTTTCCATTGAGCGTGGCCTTACAAAAGTGAGAAAGAAAAGCAGGTGGAGAATGTTTCATAGAAGTCTAGTCACGGCACGACTGAAGAGCCGCAACAGAAATTCCTGAAGACTGTGGAAATGACTGGACGTGCAAAATGAGGCTCTCAAGGTACAGACAGGTTGATTATATAAATGTTCTGAGTAGAAGGCATGTAACATTGACCAACTGAAGAATTAACATTCAGACATTATCACTTAATCTTGATGCAGATTGAGAAGACTTATAAAGATGGTGGATGTTATTGAATACAGTTCCAGAGATCCTATTGGCTCTAATATCTGCGGAAACATAAATTATTGTGTGTTATTATGTAGCTTTATACAAACTCACCAATGTGAATTTCAATAAGGCAATTGTTTTCATTTTCCTTTTCAGGACCATCATTTAAAGATTCAGTTGTTGATTAAAAAAACTCCATGCATATTATCGTTTTTCTTTCTTTCTTTTTTTTTTTTTACAATTCAACAGTATTACAGTAGCATGATTAGTGTCCCAGCCTCGCAGCGAGAAGGTCGTGGGTTCGAATTTCAGCTTGAGGCAACTGGGTTTGGAGCAGAGCGGGGTCCTCTCTGTGTGGAATTGTTTCCTCCCACAGTTCAAAAACATGCATAGTTTAATTGGATTACTTAAATTACTTTTGTGTGAATGCCTGCATTATTGGGTTTCTTCCTACAGTATATGTTCTGTACGATGAAGAGAGCCTGTCCTTGGTGTTCCTGCCTCTCGCCCGGAGAAGCTGGGATAGGCTTTGGTCCTCCTCTTACATAAGAAAACTTTTAACAACTCTATTTTTTTTAAAAGCAGTTCTGACTAAGAACACAAGGTATATCCAGAGATTTTGCTGAGACAGAATGTTTCGAAATGCAAAGAAGAAGGTCAAAAACTATTGATGGTTTTAAGCAGCGAACGGATGGAAAACGGTTATAACGAGACTCGTAGGCAGAAAGGTTATCAGCAGAGAACACCAGACAGACGTCTCCAGGTACCAAGGTTCAGTGGAGGGTTGAATATTTCCCAACAGCACAGTTGGAGAAAAGTCAAATGTCTGGCTTGAATAAATCCTTTTCCATTAAGAACATTGTGTTGCACAAATTCACTGTTTATATAAAAGTTTAGATTCAATTAAAAACCACAGGTTGTCGGCGAACCACCGCCTGCTACTGTACCTTCGACTGTAACCACCTCGGTGCAGGAGAAGACTCACTAAAGGTGTTGCTTTTTTACTCATTTCCATCTCCTGCCCGGAGGTGATTCTGAAGAATAATTTAAGGAACATAAGCCTCCAAGTTTGTTCTTCCAAATGCTTTGTTTACTTTTCACCAAGTTCTTTTTTTTACTGGCAACAGAATGTAGAAAGCCTCCGTCGGCAATAGTTAATGTCCTTCTTCCAGGGGCTAATGGATTTCAAAGCGCACCTCGCTCCGGTTTACTGACAGTGACACCATTGTTCCTGCTGCAGATTGAAGTTTGTGAAGTTTAATAGCTGCTGAGAATTATCAGGGAATGTGCGGCGTTCTGTCTCTAAAGACCCAAGTGTCTTAGTTCACGTCTTAGTACCTGATTTAAGTGGCCCCCGTTTGTCGCACCGTTCCCAACTAGAATAAGTTTTCTCCAATGAGGCTCTGAACGTAGCCCTGATAAAGTCAATAGCTATTTCAGAGGTGTCAAGCTCACTTACACGGGAAGCCAAAATCTCAAAGGCAGTCCCAGTTGTGGTAAAGAATTCATATTAGTTGAGCAAATTGAGTAGAACACCTCTTCTACTTTCCACAGCTATATCGTCATGAGCTTCCCAGGAGACCCAAGGGCGTTACATAGTTTCTCAAACGTGTCCTAGATCTTCTTAACACTTCACCAGCTTGGTGTCGTCCAGGCAGGGTCTTAATCAGATTACCAAAAACCACCTCAACTTATTCCTCTTAATGGAGGAGTGGCTATTCTCCATGTCATTGGGCCTTTTCTTGCAAAGATAACTCATCTTGGCCACTTGTACCGATTCAGCGCTTGTGACCATAGGTGAGGGTAGGGGGGACTAAGATCAACTTGTATATCGAGTATTTTATCGTTTGGCCATTGATATCAGATAAAAATCTCTTACTGACTTAGCATAGTTAAGACAACATTTGACTTATTCCTGTTCACCAAGGATTCCCCAATTAGATACATATTAATACAATTAAATTCATAGATTATTAATTTTTTTGTAGTAGTTCAAAACACCTTCTGTAGTGCAAAGAATTTGACACGTACATATAAAAGAAATTCCGGTTTCCTCCCACAGTCCAGAAACCTACAGAGGTTGATTGGAAAATCTGGGAATATTGTCCGTAGGTATGAGTGTGTGTGTGATGTGCATAGGTCTCTAACAGAATGGCGTCCTGTTCAGGGTGTCCCACGCCTCCCGCCCAAAGAAACTGGGATAGTTACCATAAGGGAACAAACGACAGAAAATGAATGAATGAATGAGAATAGTAGTGTGACATCATCCGCAGGTAATGAAAAGATTCTTTACGACATTAACGGATACACAACGGTTGTAAACTATGGGGTAATTTCAACTGGCCCTCCACAGTAGACACTCTTCTCTGTGCAAAAATACATTCAGCTCAGTTCAGCGCGACGGATGTGAGAACAGATACAAGAGATCAATGTTGCCTTTAACTTTTTAGGTGGTAGTTATTGACACCTTGTGGTTGGCGATCAAATTAACTAGAGTTGGGCCAAATGGCTTTGCTAACCTCGCTACAGGCATCTCGAGGAAAATGGATGAACAACAGAGGAATTCAATCAGCTGTACCAAGTTGTGTTGTTTTTTTTGTGATGATGACACATCCACATAAAGCCCTTGTACACAGAGGCAGAGGTTTGAATCCTCCCTGACTCCGTATGCCCCCAGAGGTGGGAGACACGTTTGTAAAACACGTCTTCGATAATGTCAAATGTTAATTTCTTTACGAAGCTTCAAACTGCACACGAAATCAACAACATTGCGTAACACCCCCCGTGCCGCTACTTGCTTTAATAGGAATTTAATTTCCACAGACTCCCATTGTGCCATTGTGCGCTGAGAAATGAACAGCCTGGAAGATATTCTGTCTCATTATTCAATAGTTGAAGAGGGCACGTAGCACCGCTGCTAGGAGAGATCCTCCTTATTTCCTCCCTTCCTTTAAGTGCCGAAAATGAGTCCAATTTGAGGAGCATCTGCTCGGTGGGATCTCGCCGAGCACCAGCGGTAACAATGGCCCTCTGGAACAAGACCCTCTTCCTTTTCTCTTAATTGCAGCCACATGTGCGGTGGGGAAAGAGCCCCCTGCTTGCACCAGTAGCCCTGGAAGACATCCAGAATCGCCCACACAGTCGCTGAGCTCGCACAGCCAGCAGCGAACGCACTCTAATTGCGAAGAGAAGGAAGAGCCCCCCCTGGCTGGAGAAGCAGAAGTAAGGAGGGGCGGCACAAGACCTGGTGTTCTTGCTGAAGGACGACAAGAGTGCTAACATTCCATGACATGCTTATAATGAATCCAGTGACGGGGGAAAAAAAAGGGGGACGATTATTAATGCATCGAGGAGTATTAACAGCTAATCATCTTCAGTGTCACGCCAAGATGTTTAAGGGCCGAATCACTAGCAACACTCGGCCAGCGGAAATTGCTCTGTATGGCGCCTCGAGGTTTCGAGTGTGACATCGGGTTTAGTTTACGTCTCAATGTGGAGGGATGGACCTGAAATAAGACGGCAACCCAGATGTATAATGAGCTCGGCCAGGGGTTCCCTAGCTTCTCTAACTGGGACGCTTCTTTGCACATAGAAATGACTTTGGGTCACAAACACCCTTTTTCTGCACATATACTGTATATATATATGACATTATTTCATGATGACACTACATCACAACGTATCCATTTATAAGTAAAAGAATAACTGCGAGGAAATTAACCTGTAAGACATCTCTCTTTTGACCAACCATTTTTGTTAAACCACATATTTAGACTCAAATGTTCAACTTTTAAATACATTTTTTTTGTATTTTTTTTGCCCCAAATCAAAAATGTTGGAAATGGTAATTGATTCCAATAAATCTTATTTTATGATTCAAATCATTTGAAAACAAAAATCTTCAGAAAATAGTTACTCCTGTGTTGTTCTCTGTGTTATCTTGACCTTTTAAGTATATCTTTTATTGCGTATTGTTTTTTTAATTTTTAAGCACTTTTATAAATTACTTACTTACTTTTTAGAGACACACAGGGAAGTCGTAAAAGATGTGTGTGTGTGAAAATGTTGACTCTATTGTATGTCATATTTATTTAAAAAAAATTCATCTAGAGTATCATCCAGTACAGTTAAAATAAATAATTCATAGTTCAAGTATCCTTCTGAAAAACACACCTTTTCCATTAAATTTGAGTGAAAACCTGACTGTTCTCTGGGACTATCACAGCAGCTATGAGGAGGCCCCAGGGCAGACCCGAACACAAGAAATTAAATCTCTCAGTGGACACACTGGTATTCCCTCAGCCTGAGGGAAGCTTCTTTTCTACCTTTTGGAGCTTGAAAAAAAATAGATGTATGGATTAACGATGGTAATTTTTCTTTTTTTTTTTAATTCCAGCCTTGCTTGTCTGGTAGTTGGAGAAAAGTTCTTCCAAATGTTTGTGACAAAACATTGCTCTGAGGATATATATTTAAAGACGAGCCACAAGGCTCTCTTTTTAGGTCAAGCATTGACTTTAAAAAGCCAAAGTGGAATCTAAATTAGACATTGCTCTAATTGTACAAAGGAAACGATGATGAAATACTTAGATGAAATCTTGTTTACCATAACCACACCCACTCTGCTGCGATTGGTCAAGCATCAAGGTTTGTCATTGCAAGTCATCAATCCCGGAAGTCTTCAACTCCAAGGAACTCGTTGTATTAACAAGTGGCTGGAGGAGAGGTGAAGACTATTATTACATCATAATGGCCTCTGCTCTCGTAACCTCTCGTTCGCCAAGATTTCAGACGGTGGAGAATATCATAATAAGTTCAAACCATGGTCATGATGAGGGACTTACTGCATCTTGAAGAAGAATTCTTTAACATTTGAAACGTATGGGTGAGTCAGGAGAGTTAGGTTTTACATAAGTTCCCCTTTGACTGATTTCATCTGACTTCCAAGGACACCGAGATCTCATAACATTTGTAAGCATCCGTCTCTCTCGCTCGCCGAGATGAGGAGCAAGTCAAAGTGACATTTGCGCTTCTGCCTTTGTTTGTGGATTTAAATAATGAAGCCGGCTGACTCTCCTCTGGCACAAGAAAGTGTATTCTCATAAAGATTCAACATGTGAACTGTGCTGTATTTACATAGCGCTCAAGAAGAAAGAGACAAGAGAGCTGCATCAGATCAGCTGGAGATGTCTCCCGAGACCTTCTTCTACTGTCACGCTCGGTCGTGCAAAGAACTGTGGAAGACAAGAAACAAACAGAACTTTGCATAGAAGGCCAGGAGCCGCGGTTTTCCTGGTCAGCAGAGGATCCCGGGTGTCGGTTTTACTGATTCTAGACAGCCTTGGTAAGGCCTCTATCACAGCAGATGTACTGCACATTAAGCTGCCATATTACAAGGCTGCAGCGTCCACAAGGTCAAGGTGCAGATTTATGCCTCGTCCTAAGCAGAACGAACGGCACCAGAGCTGCGGAGGGTTTGAAGGAAATGAACCTTTTCATCACATTGATTTCCTAAAGCACCTGGAAAAGAAGCTTTGTCAGCTGCTGGCATTTGGACCTGATTGTGACGGATCTGGGCCCCGAGCCGGGGGGATCGGTATTTCGGGCAGGGCGGCGGTGACTCGTCCATATGCTGTTTGAGTTATAGACAGCACTCTTCTCTGGGTTATTCAAACATCCGTACGTTTCTGTCAATCGATGTGTCGCTGACCCGTGCGGTGTAGTGGCGCCGGACCAAAGCCAAGAAATCCATCCATCGTTGTGTCTCGAAAAATCCTGAAGTTGTTCAGCACACAAGACGACATGTAATGAAAGTACCTCTTTAGATCCTAATTCTCACTGTATTTTAACGGCAGTCAAGGACCTTTAATCTTTATTAACTCTGACCTACTTTGGTTAATAACCACACGAGTGCCGCTGAGTCAACAATCAATCACTTTCTAGTGTGTAACGAAAAGCAAAATTATGTTTTTTTCTCTCAGGAGGATCAAGTGGAAGCTCTCTGGACTAGTTCTTGATCTAGACGTTACAAGTAGAACACATGAATATGTTCGTGTCTAAATTAGATCTGTATTGTCAACATTGCGTGAAAGATTATTAAAAAAATTGGGTGTGTTGCTAAAGGATAGACACACAGAGGAACTCTGACCAAACTGTTAGATTAAAATTGTTATATACGTAAACGCTTTACTTAACTTAATGCTAAAAGATAATCAAATATAAAGTAAGAAAATAATACAATTTACTGGTTTGAATTGAACATGTGAGCTTCGCCCGAGAACATTTGAATAATTAGATATACAGGAGACAAAATAGGAACTCTCTCAACGGGGGACCGGTAACACAGGGAACTTAAAATAACAATTTGGCCGGAAAAGACGACCTCCTTGGCTGGGCATTTTAACTTAAATACATCGAGTTTCCTACAGTTCGGGACCATTCTATCCGGGACTGTCACTCTGTGAAGTCGCTGGAAGAAGGGGTCCGGTCGATCGTTATAAGAAGCTTGTATTTTCTTTGGTGATTAAAGCGACCCGAACGTACTCTGGATTGTTCATCTTTCTCCACAAATCGAAGCTTAAGATTTTTCTCCAGAAGTGACGTCATGTTTGATCCTTTTAAAACATAACCTTAATGGCAGATGTATCAATGAATGAAACACATGCTGGTTTCCAGATTAAGAGCATTTAATTTCCATTATCATGTGATGTCGTCAAGGGACTGACTTTTAAATATAGTTAAATTCTCTTTTTCCAGCACTCTACTTATAGTTGTTAGGCATTTTTATGTGAAGTATTTTAAACTCGCCCTCATGTCACCCAAGGGGTTAGAGTAATCTTAGCAGGAGGAAATGTATTTCCATGTGATGGTTGCGAAAGGTGCTGACCTTTATTCGTCCTTCTTGTCCAAAAATAGAAATGTAGAAAATGAGTGAAATCTGTCATTATTTAATTCTGTAATGCCTCCACAATGAAATCCTATGTTGTGTTTCGATTCTAATGGAAGAGATATAAGCAAAAAAAACAAGGATACAACCAGACAGTAATTGCCAGAATTCACAGTGAAACCATGCAGAACAAATACAAAACAACAAACATACAAAAGATAAATCAAATCTGGAACGCATGCAGCTTAAAGAATCCCCAGTCAAATATAAATTGGAGATAGTTCTCATTATAATTTTAATTTTATATCAGTAGTAAAAAAAAAACAAAGTAGTTTTTTAAGTGTTACATTTTACCTCCTGCAGAAAATCCTTTAACATCCAAGGACAATAACATCAGAACAAAAACTCCAACCATATGTTCCATATGTATCCTTTTTGACGGAATATAGTTAATTATGCCACTCCTCAGTTTCACTAGTGAGCCAAAGGTGCGCGAGAGCAGCTTACGTCGTCAGGTTTCTGACAAAGCAACGCTTGTTTGTATCAAGTCGACCATATGGATGGACAGCTTGTGGGTTTTTGAGGAGTTTTTACACAGCAGTTTTGATTCTCAGACACAAAGAGAGAGATGCATTTGTTAAGGCCCGTCTTTGTTCGATATTCAATTATGAAAGACAGAGACGTGTAAACTAAGTGGTGGAATGACAAAAGAAAGAGTGGTTTTATGAATAAATTGTAAGATGAAAAACGTTTTTATAGTTCTTCAGAAAATACACATTTCTGACATGAAATGCCAAAAGAAAGTGTTGATTATTAGCTTGTTTTCGCCTTCATTGATCGTTACAAGATCGTATTGTGGCCGACACATTTACAAAATCATTTCCAATTACATTGTTACGCACGACATCGGCGGGCATTAAGTCTCTTAAAGGGCCAACTAATTAGAAAACAAACTCTCCTGTTAGTCCCTCATGATGAAGATGTTAACGTTTTTACTTCAAAGATAAAAAAAACGTTGGAATCTCTGCGAATGAGAGGTTACGAGAGCAGAGTCCATTATCACGTAAATTATGGTTTTAACTCCTGTCAAAGCCAGCTGCAACCCCACTTTGTTTATACAACAAGTCCTTTGGAGGAGACTCCGGGGATTAATGACGCCTGGTGACAAACCTTCATTTTTGACTAATCAAAGCAGAGTGTGTTCTGTTATCGTAAACAGGATTTCATCTCCAGAAAATAAAGTGTTTTCAGTGTGCAGGGCTTAAACACATTTTCTAATGTAAATATTTCAATGAAAAGAGAGTTTTGTACAAACACACACATACTGATGATACAATAGAGTTCAAGATCAATTTAAGACACACTTAAATCAACACATTAGTTGAACTTTAATGAGACTTACTACCTATTTTTTGTCTTTTACGACCTTCCACTACAAATATTCTGGCTTTCCATCGTGAGTTAGATTCCGCTTTTGACTTCATAGGAAAATCCCATTGGAATTACTAGCTACGATGTCAAAGTAGCCAAGTGTTGTGGGAAGTTGAAGCTGAAACGAGCTTCGTGGAGATGTAGCAAATGTATCCAGTCCGTCTCCATGATCACCCAGAAAAGCTGGTAAAGAAAGTATCGCGGGGGAGTTATGGTTGCGCTGTATTTAACTTCTAATTCCGCCATGAATCACCTTCTACTGCGAAAACAGCAACTTTCTCCACATCAGGCAGGCTTTAAAAGTTTTTAACTTTTCATCTCCGTTTTGGAAGCCCAAATGTAACCCTAAACAGCGGCGGTACAGAACGCTTTTCAACCAGCGAGGCCTTCGCGAAACGTCTCGGATCCGAGTCGTGTAGGACGGGGGTTAAAGAGAGCAACCAGTCTTCTCTCGAGGAGGAACAACGGACTGGGGGAGTGTCTCTGCATGTCATGTTGTCCATCGCTTTCATCCTTTCCAGCCTCAACTTCCCGTCGTTTTTCCGTGCTGCGCTCGCTCAGACCCCCTCACCTCTCTGAGGCAAACATCCTGGAAAGATCTCAGCGAGAGCCTCCGGGCGATTCTCCGTCTCTGTAGTGAGGATGCTTAACTACAAAGAACATCAGACGTCTTTGTTTTCAGGATGCGGCTTGCTACAGTAAGACTCTCAAATGTTTGTGTTTAGCCCCTCAGTGCTGAGTAAAGCAGCTCTCTGTTGGCTTCCTTTAAAAATTTAATTCCGGCCCATGGAATGTTCTATTTACTCACGCTAACAAAGAACCTTCCGGGCTTATTTTTTTCTACGTTTACATTCTATACAGTAGGATAATAAGATGAGTGCCAGCCAGAGGGTAACAGAGGGTTACGACCTACGCTTTTTTTTAATCATCTCGACGAATCAGAGGAGCCATACGGGAATAAAGGCATACGTTTTATAACACTATAGTATTGCTAGGAGGTTATTGGTGTGCCGTTGATGCTGGCCTTTGTGTGTTTCATTGTTTAAATGTGTAGAAAAAACGTTCACAGGGTTGTGTTGCCTTTTTCAATACTAGCTAATGCTAGCGAGGAAGCTTCCTGAAACAGTGTCACGTTGTATGGATGGATGGATGGATGGATGGATGGATGGATGGATGGATGGATGGATGGATGGATAAAGGGAAAGCGGGATGGAAAGATAAAAGGAAGGCGGGATGGATGGATGGATGGATGGATGGACTACGGATAAAGGGAAGGAGGGATGGATAAATGGATGGATGGATGGATGGATAAAAGGAAGGAGGGATGATGGATGGATAAATGGATGGAGGGATGGATGGATAAATGGAAGGCTAGATGGATAAAAGGAGGGAGGGATGGATGGATGGATAAAAGGAAGGAGGGATGATGGATGGATAAAAGGAAGGAGGGATGATGGATGGATAAATGGAAGGCGGGATGGATGGATGGATGGATGGATGGATGGATGGATGGATGGATGGATGGATAAAGGGAAGGAGGGATGGATAAATGGATGGATGGATGGATGGATAAAAGGAAGGAGGGATGATGGATGGATAAATGGAAGGCGGGATGATGGATGGATGGATGGATGGAGGGATGGATAAATGGAAGGCTAGATGGATGGATGGATAAAGGGAAGGAGGGATGGATGGATGGATGGATGGATGGATGGATGGATGGATGGAGGGATGGATAAATGGAAGGCGTGATGGATGGATGGATAAAGGGAAGGAGGGATGGATGGATGGATGGATGGATAAAAGGAAGGAGGGATGGATGGATGGACGGACGGATAAAGGGAAGGAGGGATGGATAAATGGAAGGCAGGATGGATGGATGATGATGGATAAAAGGAAGGAGGGATGGATGGATGGACGGACGGACGGATGGATGGATGGATGGATGGACGGGCGGATAAAGGGAAGTAGGGATGGATAAATGGAATGCGTGATGGATGGATGGATGGATGGATGGATGGATGGATGGATGGATGGATGGATGGATGGATGGACGGGCGGATAAAGGGAAGGAGGGATGGATAAATGGAAGGCGTGATGGATGGATGGATGGATGGATGAACACCCTGAACTAGTATATAATACAAAGTACACTAGAGAAAATTATATTTTGAAATGTAATGGGATACAGCATGTGATATTTGTTAACTTTGGAATAATAGGTCGTTAGGCCAAAAATAATTAGGGAAACAAGTATAATGAAAAGCAAAAAAAAAAAAGATTATTAAAATGGGAAATGTTGAAAAACAAATTGATTTCACAAACGCATATTATTTCTGTTGTTATTTCCATTTGTACTTTGGTTGTTCTTGGTCACGAAAGCGTCGTTTCAGCCTCTACCTATATATGGAGAACATTGAACCTGTGATCACTTCGTAGATCTTCCTTCATCCTGGATCAGTGACCCACGCCTGTGTAAAGATGACTATCGAAATCTAATTCCAACTTGTCTTACGTGTCTTCCATGTGTGTTTATCGCCCGGGATCAACCGCAGAAGGAGCAGAAGATTAATGGTTTTTTTAAAGCCGGGGTCCGCTGTATCTGATGGTCCGCCACTCTACCTCAGCCACGTTGATTAAATCCCAATCAGCGCCCACTTCAGGCCGGGATTCTAACTACGGCATTAGAGCGGGTGAAAGCTCGGGGGAGACGGCGGCCCTGCTGATCGGAGACCAGATGACGAGATCTGTTCAGTCGTGGGAAGAGCAGGCGATGTTTGAATCTGAGATCATTGACGACAGAAGTTACGTGACCTTCGTGGTCGACGCTCTGGCGCAGTCGCATCTCGGGAATCTCATGTTGAACATGGAAAGGTTTTATTTTGGGCTCCTTCAGAATGTTGGCTAAAGTTATAGCTGCGAAAAAACATCAGTTGTTGGGAATGAATTACTTGTGATCTCATATCTTCGTCAATTTAACTTGTTAGTGGCTAAAAACAAAAGTGTTTTTGGTATCCCTTGTGTTATCTCAGGGTTAAGAGACTCGGTGGCCCGATAACTAATTTATTTGTGCTATCCCTTGTGTTATCTCAGGGGCAAGGTGACCCGGAGGCCAGAAAACAAACGTGTTTTTGCTATCCCTTGTGTTATCTCAGGGTCAAGTTGACCCGAAGGCCTGAAAACAAATGTGTTTGTGGGATCGCTTGTGTTATCTCAGGGTCAAGGTGACCCGGAGGCCGGAAAACAAACGTGTTTTTGGTATCCCTTGTGTTATCTCAGGGTCAAGTTGACCCGAACGCCTGAAAACAAATGTGTTTTTGGTATCCCTTGTGTTATCTCAGGGTCAAGTTGACCCGAAGGCCTGAAAACAAATGTGTTTGTGGGATCCCTTGTGTTATCTCAGGGGCAAGGTGACCCGGAGGCCGGAAAACAAACGTGTTTTTGGTATCCATTGTGTTATCTTGAGGTCAAGGTAACCCAAAGGCGAGAAAAACAACTGTTTGTGGTATCCCTTGTGTTATCTCAGGGTCAAGGCGACTCGAAGGCCTGAAAACAAATGTGTTTGTGGTATCCCTTGTGTTATCTCGGTGTCAAGGCGACTCGAAGGCCTGAAAACAAATGTGTTTGTGGTATCCCTTGTGTTATCTCAGCGTCAAGGTGACCCAAAGGCCGGAAAACAAATGTGTTTGTGGTATCCCTTGTGTTATCTCTGGGTCAAGGCCTGAAAAAAATGTGTTTTTTATATCCCTTAAACAGTCTATCTGGCTTTGATAAATACATATGCACTTGTGGAGGTCTTTTACCTTGACCCAGAGACAACACAAGGGATACCACAAACATATTTGTTTTCCGGCCTTTGGGTGACCCTGAGATAACACTAGGGTTAATAAAATGTTCATCAGGTGACGTTGCAGATTGCAATGGGCTGGTTGTTTCTGTCTGAAAAATTGACAGTGACGAAGGAAACCATTTGTTCCATACCAACTTCATTAATAACAAATAAATCGCACAACTTTTGTAATTATTACAATAATTTAAATTAAAACAATTTTAATGTACTTCTCTCATGTAACTACTAATATTTCCCGCAATTATTCACCATTATTTACAGTGAAACAATTCAACAAAAGAAACATTTATTTATGTTTATCGGCTGTAACATCTGAAAGTCAGGCACCAAAGCTTCTATATTTGAGGTGCAAATTATGACTTTTTATATTCTTTTTATTAGCTTTTCAATTGTCTTTTATAGACTGAGCCCATTCTTAGAACATGCCTCTCGGGCACCATCAGTGGTTGTTATGGGGCCCCGTGTGACCTCGGGAACAGTATTGGTGGCCCCTGGATAAGACATATAATGTAATCTATGTCTCTGTTTGCAACATTAATGGCATATAGGTACTCTGAAATAAGAAGTGAGTGAAATATATATATATATAAATATATATATATAACATTTGATAAAGAAGTCCAGAATAACTTCTGACCACTTTGGTATTGGCTTGCAATGAAATGGAACAAAAAAAAGGTTTATATAGATTCTTTTTTTATTAAATAAATCCATCATTGTCAGATATGAATCAACTTGAAAAACGAAATGTTTTAAATCAGGATTTAAATGTCTCAGAAAACAACAATATCCATCAATCAGCCATTTATACAAAATAACAAACAAAAGACAGTCTGGAATATTGGCGTTAGAAAGTTGGAAAAGCTGTGAGTAAAAAGAAATAACGAGAAAACACCACAAAGCAGTGTCGAGATGGAATAGAAATATATCTAGAGTGTGAGCTCGGGGACCTGGTGTGTGTCTGCTGTGACGGCGAGGTGAGACAGCAGTGGATAAAGGCTGTGTCCGACTAAGCGTGTTTCTGCTCCGCAGCTCTGCGGGACAACAGAATCGAGCTGGTGCGAGCGTCGTGGCAGGAGCTCACCATCCGCATCAGTGACGTCAGCCTGTCGGACGAAGGCCAGTACACCTGCTCGCTCTTCACCATGCCCGTCAAGACCACCAGGGCCTTCCTCACGGTTCTGGGTGAGAACCTTCTTCTTCCCTCTGTTACCCCACTTCTGATTTCCTGACAGCCCACAGTCTCGTCCTGCGACCGCAATAAAGTCAGACGCTCAAGTTTTCTGGAACTTTTTAATTCTTAATGCTAATACTTTCACACATTTGCGAGCCTGGAAGGAAGAGTTGAACTCCCACGCAGCTACTTTTGTACATTTATTTACACATGGTTGTAAAAACAGAAATAGAGAACACAATTCTCGGAAAAGTTGGAGCCAGTTTTTAAAACTTGGAGCGAAGAATGGTGAGAAGGAAGAGAAAACAAATATCTCTACCTCTTAAATAACTGATTAAACATTAAAAGATTCTCACACACACAAATTAAATACACTCCGGTGTTCCAAATGTGTGGGAGTACAAATTTCTTCACATTTACGAATGTTAATTATTAACGATTTCTTCTTTTCAAAACGGATTTAATGTTTTCAAGTTTGTTTGTTTCTTTTTAATGCGAGGACAAAATGTTTAAACGTGTTTTTGTTTTAGTAGTAGTAAGAGAAGTAGATGTTGTGTTATATACTGTATAACATATGACTCAGGGGTTGATTTTGCTTTATTATTGTGGTAAAAATCAATCATGTTCTGATGAGATAACACATTTTAAGCTTATCAGCCCATCGCTAGTAAGAATTGCTATTATAATTATTTTGATATACATGTATAAGTTGTGTTATTTTTCACATTTTTGCATTTATCTCTTACTAATGATATTTAATAAAGTGTTAATAAAGTAATAATGTTATGTAATAAAAGCACTCAAATGTAATATTTACTCTTTTTTTTTAAAATAGTGTCCAACTATTAATGGAGATCGACTTTTAAAGATTTTTTTTATTCAAATGGATATGTTTTCAAATACACTTCTGTGCAAAAGTTTTAGGCAGATGTCAATCAATTAATCAAAAATGCAAAAATTTCATTACAAAATGTAATATAAGCAAACAAAACAGAAATCTAAATCAAATCAATGTTTGTTGTTACTACCCTTTGCCTTCAAACCAGCATCAATTCTTAAAGGTACATTTGCACAAAGTCATGTTTTTTTTTAGGATAATAGTGTATGATCATCTAATTATACCAAACATATGCTAATGATCTTACATTTCACAAGTAGGTTGAAACACAGGCATTAGGTGAAAAAGATCCAGTTGTGTAGGAGCTTAAGACTGGACTCCGCTACCAACAAGACACAAGGTAGTTCTACTGCATCAGCAAAGGTTTCTCCCCGATAAAGATTTCAAAGCGTAGAGGATCGTAGACACAGTGGTCAACCAAGGAAACTTAGGGCAGCAGATGAAAGACACATCAAGCTTATTTCTCTTTGAAATCAGAAGATGTTCAGCCGTGACATTATCTCAGATCTGGCAGAAACCAGTGGGACCCGGTACAACCATCTACTGTCCGGAGAAGTCTGGCCAGAAGTGTCTTCAAGGAAGAGTTGCAGCCAAAAAGCCATTCCTTAGACATGGAAAGAAGGCCGAGCGACTCAACTATGCACTAAAACATAGGAACTGGGGTGCAGGAAATGGAAAGCAGGTGCAGGACAACAACCCCAAGCATACAGACAATGTCATTAAGAAATATCTTCAGCGTAAAGAAGAAGAAGAAGAAGAAGTCCTGGAAGTGATGGTATGGACCCACAGAGCCCTGATCTCAACATCATGGTGTCTGTCTGGGATGACATGAAGAGACGGAGGATTTGAGAAACATCTACAGAAAATCTGTGGTTAGTTTTCCAAGATGTTTGGAACAACCTACCAGCCGAGTTCCTTCAAAAACTGTGTGAGAGTGAACCTAGAAGAATTGATGCTGGTTTAAAGGCAAAGGGTAGTAACACCAAATTGATTTGATTGACATTTCTCTTCTGTTCATTCAATGCATTTTGTTCATTGATGAAAATAAACTGCTAACACTTCCATTTTTTAAAGCATTCTTAGTTTACAGGATTTTTTCACACCTGCCTCAAACTTTTGCACAGTACTCTATATGATATAAATATTAAATTAACATAAGTAAACATCACATATAAATGTATATTTAAGAGGTATGTTTTTATTTTTATTAACAAACGTTTTTTTTTGTAAATGTTTTTTTTTTTTATATTTCACAAAAGAATGTGTAAAAACTTCTTTTTTTTCTCAGTGACAAAATGTTAAAAATGTTGTGTTTTCTTAATAGTAAGTAGTAGTGATGTGCTGATGAAGCCTCATGTTAAAAAAATGATGTGATGTTAATTAGAAAAGTTGGTCAAAACAAAGGAAAATAGTGCAGAGACCGCCATCTAGTGGACTCTGAAAATAATGATGAAGCTTCATCAGACCATCACTAGTAAGAACTATTGTTTGTTGTTATCTTATATAAACCATATCCCTAGAGGGGTGTTCATCTCTAATACTATTTAAAAATGTGTTAAAAATGTCATAATGTAACACGAAAATATCACTCAACATGAATAATAATACACTTGAGCATCCAAATGTGTGGGAGTTCAACTACCTTCACATTCTTCAGACTCAATTTCTAAAGTTTTCTTCTTGTCAAACGTATAGAAGGTTTTCAAACGAGTGGAAGAAGAACAAATCCACCGTCTCACCTTCAGCTTTTGTTGCTGCTGAGGCTGATTCAACAATCCTCGCCGACAACCTCCACCTGAAGTGAGATACTTCTCGCAACAATACTCGGTGGCTCGTGCAAACACACACACACTGTCAAATCCTCTCGTGGCTTCTGTAGAAAATCAATCTGTCAAAAACCTCAATAACCAGAAGTGAAGTCGTCGTGAGTGTGAAGCAAAAACTGTTCCAGTGTAAGTCAGTAAGTAAGTAAGTAATATTTATTTATATAGCGCTTTTCCAGACCAGGGTCACAAAGCGCTTACACAAACAAAACAATACTCAAAAAAGTATATACACTTTAAAGATCAAGATAATACTGAGAACAACACAGGAGTTCCAGAAAATCAAGGAAAAGCCTGAACAAATAGAAACGTCTTAAGATGTTTCTTAAAGGAGTCAGTAGATCCATCAAGCGCAAAGAGAGAGGAAGATTGTTCCAAAGCTTAGGAGCTACAGCCTGAAAAGATTTCTCTCCTCTGGTCCTGAACCGTGTGCGAGGAACCATAAGTAGATTCTGATCCACAGACCTCAGAGCCCAAGCTGGGGTGTAAGGCTGGATCAGATCTTTAAGAATTTTAAAGTTGATCCTGAAAGAAACTGGAAGCCAGTGAAGAGTTTTAAGTGTCAACTGAACCATACTGTGACTTAGCAGGAGTGCCAGGAAGACCAGAGATCACCGGCTTCACCAAACCCGCCCTGGAGGGCGACTCCATCGTCCTGACCTGCACCACTCTGGGCAGCAAGCCGGCCGCCACCATCAGATGGTTCCGAAACGACAAAGAGGTCCAAGGTAAGCGAGCGCTGAGTCCGTCGAACTGTCTGACCTGGTGTGTTGCTTGATGTTCATGGACTGTGGTTAGAGCATTTGTTTGGGAACTGGACAAACTAGCCAGTAAATATTGTGTCACAGTTCTTGGTTAAAATGAAATGTATCTGTTTATTGAGACACTACAGACACCAGTACCTCTTTTTTTCCATTTTATTTTTAATATTATGAAAGGAAAATTAAATGTCATATAAATAGTACATGCAGAGAAAGTTTTTTTGTGAGATCTGGCATTCATTCACTGTTACCATGACCTCTTAGTAGCTCTTTAATTTAGTGAATAATATGCATATTTCAGGTTTTTTTTATTAACAAACTGTCTTTATTTTTAAAGTTTTTTTTTCTAAAAGGAAAAACTGTGAAATTCTTATTACTTTTATTAGTAGTTAGAGTAGAGGATGATTTGTTGATACATTAAATATATACCATATCTCTAAAGGGGTCTCATTGTGCTAAAATAGTGATGGTTTGATGAAGCTTCATGAAGCAGTGTCATTATCTTCAGAGTCCACTAGATGGCGGTCTCTTCACTATTTTCCTTTGTTTTGAACAACTTTTCTAATGAAAATCTTTAAACTGATGGCGCCACCTACTGACTTTCAAACACCATGACAATATTTCATGAAGCTTCATCAGACCATCTCTAGTAAAATTTATATTATAATCTTTTATATATATATATATATATACATTTACCAGTTATTTTTTCACGGTTTTACACTTTTTTTTTAATTATGTCTAACTAATAATATTTAGTCTCAATATGTATGTGTTGAAAATGTAATAGAATCAATAACAATAATTTGAAATGGTACATTTTGTAACATTGTGCCTCTCTTATTACTGTATAAAACATTTTTTTAAATCCATGCTACTAGACAAACACTTTATATGAACAAAATTGATCATTGGTACTTGAATTGTGACTCAAAATTGAGTAGTTTATGTCTGTTATTGGTAGTGATGGTCTGTTGAAGCTTCATGAAACAGTGTCATGTTGTTTAGAGGTCAGTAGGTGGCGCCATCAGTTTAAAAATGATGTGATGTTTCGAAGAAAAATAGTGTAGAGACTCTGAAAATAATGACACTGCTTCATGAAGCTTCACCAGACCATCACTAGTTATTGGTGATAATGAAGCTATAATTTTATGATGTATTCTTTAGTAATATTCTTCATTCTTTTCATTAGTGTTGGTCTCAGGACGAAACATTATGATGTTTCTAAACTTCTTACAGTCAACCATGTTTCAATGTTATTGTCGAGCGATCAAAAGTCTGTCAGGAACGGAGCACGGAGCCACATTAAGCCTCACCTGTGCTGACGGAGACATCAAGCAGCAGATGGTTCACTGTGACGTTCTCTGATCACAATAAACCTCAACCTTTCACGGCGGCTCTCCAGCTCCTTCTTGTATACCGGCATCTGAAGACATTTTTCCACCGCTTTTATCGCCCTCGTATTTCTGTTGTCGGAGGAAAAATGGAGATTAAGAAATGGGGAAAGGAATGTTTTCCCTCCAATTTGACGGCGGAAGGTAAACTGCGAGCAGCTCTTTAATGTAACGGAGCCGGCTGCAGAGATTCTCTCTGACACTTTCTCTTTATTGAAGATTTGCACCAGAGAGCTTTTTTTTCTTGGTGGTTCTGTCGGCGTCGGCCCCGACATGGCGCCGTGATTGATGGCGGAGGGGTCTGAATATGAAGCCTTCTTGTTAAAATGACGTGCACGTAGACTCCTGAAGGGGCCGGCGCTGAGCCGACACCCGGCATCACAACCAGACCGGCTGTCCATCTCCAGTGGCAGCCCGATAATCTCTGTTTTTCTTTGTCCTCTTGTTGTGAGCGGAATGAATATTGAAGGTTCCATCTTTTCCCAGTCGCTGGAGGTCAGAGAGCCGCGAGGGTGCCGCGATGATTAATACTTTGGAGTTGGTTTTTACAATTCAGTGTCACAACAGCTTCATTTTTAATTACTCTGAAGTGAGCGAGTACATTTGCCCACATTTATTCTATATTTCGTATGATTGTTGGACTCATCTCTCCGTCTGTATAACTCGAAACCCATTGAAATGTTGAGGAGCAAACAAAGAGCAAAGGACTCTTCATGTACTTCAAACTAAATGGAGAGCAAAACACAATTAATACTGATAATGAATTGCCATTTAATTTGAATTTGTTAAGCTTTAAAGCTACACAATAATACTGCATTAAATAACAATGATAAAATGAACAAATGAGCTGATGAAGCTTCATGAAACAGTGTCATGTTGTTTAGAGGTCAGTAGGTGGCGACATCAGTTCAAAAATGGTGTGATGTTTCAATTGTTCAAAACAAAGGAAAATGGTGCAGAGACCGCCATCTAGTGGACTCTGAAGATAATGACACTGCTTCATGAAGCTTCATCAGACCATCACTAGTTGTCAACTATTGAGCAATACACAACACATTAAAATCTAACTACAGAACAGTTTTATTTACTACTTTACAGAAAAAAAAGCCTAAAATCCTACAGTACTCAACATGCTCTTTTTACAAATGTATGTATGATAGTATATGATACACCTTATATTCTTCAAACATGGGGGAAATTTGAGTTGTTACTATCTTTTCTTATAGTTAAATTACACACACAGAAAGACAAACAATTTAAAGATAAATAACTAAAACATTTAAACAACAATTAAAATTGTAATCAAATGATAACGATGATTAGATAAACACAATAATAAATAAAATAATGATCAATACATAAACAATAATAAACATAAGTACACATGCACAAGCTACAGAAGTGGGGGTGGGGGGGATTTAAAAACACGCCTCCTACACTGAGTCCATCAACAAAGTTGCAGATTTACTCAAGACAAAATGTGTTCAAATGTATCTTAATGTGTCATGATACACTTTGGGTCTGATCCACTTATTCAATGAAACCTGGCATAATTTCTTTAAACTGAGAGTACCATCTAGTGGCCTTTTCAAAATTAAACACTATCATGATACAGTGATCAATGAGGCCTCATCAACCCATCAATAGTTTTAACAACACAATTTTCAACGCTTGTTGATGTAATTTTAGGCTGTTGTTTTTTTAAGTGTGTGTGAAATTAGCTCCTTGGCAGAGGTATGTACTGTCTCAGTGGTTTAGAATTTGTATTCCTAACAACAATAAACTATTTTTTATTAACGATGGGCTAATGAAGCTTCATGAAACAGTGTCATGTTGTTTAGAAGTCAGTAGGTGGCGCCATCAGTTAAAAAATGATGTGATGTTACATTAGAACAGTTGTTTAAAACAAAGGTAAATAATGCAGAGACGCCATCTAGTGGACTCTGATAATGGTGACACTGCTTCATGAAGCTTCATTAGACCATTACTATTTTTTTGTGATTTTGTACTCGCAAAAAAAGTCTATTGAGCAAAATATGAAGTCAGAAGAAGACGTCGAAGTTTTCAGAAGCACTTTATGGGAAAACATCCTTCAAGTCTGGAAATAAAGTGTTCCTCAGAGGAGGTTTAAACAAGGTAACATTAATTTCCTCTGCTGCACAAATCAGACTTTTCATCCGACTTGGAATCAAGGTCTTGGCGAGAACGACAACTCCAGACCTGAGCCGGGGTGAGGAGAAGGGTCAAAGGTCGTCTCGGCTCTAATAGGGAACAGCACACGGAGGAATAGCAGCTCTAATAGATATAAGCACAAAGGTTCAGACCTCCGTGACACTGATTTACATGTGGACATATTTGGCTTCCTCTCCGCCGCCGCCTCCGCCCCGAGAGGAACACTGCGATCATTAGACCTTTTTAGATTAAAAGTCTTCAAGCACTAATCCGCAGAGCCAATTGGAGTCCAGGCTAGAGTAAACATGTTGTGTTTTTTTCTGGATTGATTGGAGAAAAAATCCCTGCGAGCTCGAGACGGTTCAACAACAAAGTGGCAGAAAAGCAAAAACATACTTCTGTGAACTTTTATTTCTCCTGTAGATTAATTGCATGAATGTTATTCATCAAAATTTTAACATCTTAATGTAATAATAATTTTAGGATTAAAACAATGACTGTAATTGGTCCTTTTTTTTCATTGTACATTATTTTGTATTCAGTTATTCAATCGACACTATTTAAACCTTTTGATATAGAAATTATTAAATTAAATTATTCCAATATAAACAATTAAATGCTTGAAAAAATAGTTTCGACTTTTGAAATAACAAATAACATTGAATTAAATGTAAATAAAGAGGTTTCACTTTAATTCATATTCATATGCTGTTGTAGCATGAATTGACACAATATGTTTATTTTTCAAACTAACATTTTTTTAACGGAGATACTTTAAAATTTCTTGTATGATCTTTATGTTTTTTTCATTTGTTTGTTTATTTGGTTTTTTAATCAGTTTTGCTACAGCCTGGAAACATTTGACTCCTTTTTTAAAAGATTTAAACCAGAATTTTCTTCATTTTTATTAAATACATTTTTATTTACCTTTAGTAAAGTTTTTATGTCTAATATTCTAAAAAGTCCAGATAAATATTGTGGCTTCAGGGCTAAGTGTGAGCTTTGATATTACCTGCAGCCAGTGATCTCAACTTTAGAGCATAAAATGACCAAAAATGTCGCATTAGCAGTTTTTAAGAAAAACCTATAGTAACACGACCCAACATTTTACTCCCGCCACAACGACAGTGCTAATTCTGTTACGCTAAAACCAATTATCTCTCAAAATAAAACTTATATATTATTTATATATTAACTTCAATTTAATTTTCTTCTGGATATAAAGTTTGCTTTTGAGGATTTATCCTTGTTTATCTCTTGTCCTGTATTAGCAAAGTCACGATGTTTAGCTCTTGAGCTCAGTTAGCCTAGCAGTTAGCACTGCTACATTGAGCCTTTTTTTGGTTAATTGTATGACCTTCATGTTTTATTATTTAAAATGTATATATGCTTTCAATTGGTTTCAAGAGAAAGTATTTAAATTAATGTATAGCAATATCTACACCATCAGTTAAATAAGTTTTTTCTTGCTCTTAAGTGAACATCTTTAGCTAGTTTTCGCCAACAATTAAGATAAACATCTTGCTTCTTTAAGGACAGGAAAAAAGTTTTGGTGCAGCCCTCTAGACTTTTTTTTTAATTGTCAGGGTTTAATTTTGAGTATAAATAAGTAAGTAAGTAATTTGTATATATATATAGATTTATATTTTCCAGACCAGGGTCACAAAGCGCTTAAATAATCAAAACAATACTCACTAAAATATATACTTATAAAAACACTGATTGTTTAAGGGACATCTGGACATCCAAGATCGTATTTACAACAAAGAATTGTCAATCAAAACATAATTTGTTTTCATTTGACAACTTTATTCTACATTCTTGTAATCATTTTAAAGGTCAACTAATGTTGAAAACTCCGACTCTCCTGACTCACTCACATGTTTCAAATGTTGAAGTCTTCCTCAAAATGCAGTAAGTCCCTCATCATGACCTTGTTTTGAAATTATGAAAATCTCGGTGAATGAGAGGTTAGAAAGTGAAGTCCATTATGACGTAATAATGGCTTCACTCCTCCTCCAGCCAGCTGTTATCAGGTCCCGCTTTGTTTATACATTGAGTCTATTGGAGGTTGAGACTTCCTGGAAGGTGATAGACCTTGATGCTTGACCAATCACAGCAGAGTAGGCGTGGTTATGGTAATTAAGATTTCATCCCCAGAAAAAAACAGTGTTTTCAGTGGGTGGGGCTTAAGATCATTTTCTAATGTAAATACTTCTGTGTAAAGATAGTTTTGTACAAACAGACACATACTGATGATACAATAGAGTCCAACATCTATTTAAGACACACTTAAATCAACACATTAGTTGACCTTTAGTAGATCAATAAAATGGGATAAAAAGTCAACTCGTCATTTTCAAGACAGTGAAATAAAGTTGAGTCGACTTGAATTATCTTGAAACACTCTACAGTGCTGAAAGGAATCAACACGACGCGTTCGGTATGCAAGCCGAGTCGCGCTGCGTGTTTTTGTTCCTCGGTAGATTACAATTTGAAGCTCAGCTGTCATTCAGCAACACAAGCAATTTATATGGCCCCCATACCCTGCGAGCAAATTATTTGACTCAGGTTGACAGTTGCATTTTGAGGATTGTAATGCGGCGTGTGCCTCTAATATAAATTGTTGAGAAAACAAATCATCAGAGCATGAAATAAATATGACATGTTTTCGCCATTACACCTGCTGTTGTGCCGCTCCCCCGGTGAGGATAACTTTGAGTGACAGCGCACACTGGTGGCGATGATCCACCGCAGAACAACCAATGGCAGGGAGAAAGAAAAAAAA
This sequence comes from Callionymus lyra, assembly GCF_982586985.1. NCBI lineage: Eukaryota > Metazoa > Chordata > Actinopteri > Syngnathiformes > Callionymidae > Callionymus > Callionymus lyra. The sequence continues at coordinate 21,246,554 of NC_141824.1, forward strand.
GAAATAAGAAAAGAAAAAACATGCCGCTCCCAGCACATCGTCTCTCTCTGAGGGGAGCTTTAAAGAAGCACCTACAAAAGATTCCGATCGGGGGCTCTGATTGACATCCTCTCCCTTTGACACTTTGACATGGAAATGAAGTTTTTAAGTCGAGCCTTGCAGTCTCGCCTTTGTTTCTTATTTCTGTTTGACTAGTCGCAGCCGCTTTATTTGCCCAAGTGGTTTCATAAAAACCTGGAAAAACAATTGTTAGGATTCAAGTATGGTGTAGAGGAAATGAATGTGTATTTTTTATGAATACATTTCATTAGTTTCTTGGTGAAAAATCATAAGACTTTGATTGTTGGCGTGACATATGGAAGCAAAAGATTCCTGACTTACTGCAGGAGAGAGATCTGAGCTGGAAAAGAAATGTCCACCAAGAATTGACCACAAAATCCTTTTTCCTTTAAAAAAATATTTTTAAAAATAATGGCTAAAATCGAAGACCAAGAAACAATGTGTAAATGTTTCTGTGTTTGCATTTGCTTCTCAACTAGTCGGTTGTTTACTACCCGTTATAATGGGAGTGTAACTCAAGATTGTGAGTAAATATTTCCAACAATCTCAAAATATGTTTTTAAAATTGACTTTACTTTGAATTTTTGTGAATTTCAACTGTCCAGGTGAAAGACCAAAATTCTTATTCCACTCGTTTTCTACTCAACCTCATGTCGACTAAGGGTTGGGATTATTTTCAAAGTAATTTGTTCATTTTTAGAGTTATAGGCAAAAATGTTTGTTCATTTTAATGTAGCGACTGGAGCTCAGTTGTCTTCGTCTTCATAGTATGGCTGATGAAGCTTCATGAAAGAGCGTCATGTTGTTTGGAGATCAGTAGGTGGCGCCTCAGTTAAAAAAAGAATTTGCGTACTAGTTAGTAAGTACACTATCCTGATGCATACTAACTTTGGTATACTAAGAGAAGTATGCGATTTGAGACACAGCACAGGTATTTTCGGTAGTTGAAGCTTCATGAAGCGGTGTCATGTTGTTTAGAGGTCAGTAGGTGGCGCCTCAGTTAAAAAAAAGATGTGATGTTTCATTAAAATTGTTCAAAACATTGGAAAATAATGCAGAGACCGCCATCTAGTGGACTCTGAAAATGGTGACACGGCTTCACCATCACTAGTCCTTACTGCTCGTCTGTAACGTCCACCTTTGATTGACGCCTTGACATGAGAAAATTGTTCATAACAAAAGCACACAAGTCTTTATTTTAAGCTTAAATACTTAATGGATGTTTCAGACAAATACCATGTGATATTTGACTTTTCTTTTTTATACATTCAAGATAATATGATTTCTTCTCAAAAAATAACATGACATTTCTTAATTTAAGACATCTAATTTCTTTATAAATACTATTCCACTGTCTCAAACTTCTTTTTTTTTATCCAAAGTTTTTTGTATGTGTAAGTGACAGTAGTTCGACAGCGAGACACTGAGAGGTCAGACGTCTGTAACAGATCCTGAACATCCTCCCGTCCCCACAAAACCTCTCCTTCCATTCATTCATTTAGATCTCTTTTGGTTTAAGGAAAGAAAGTTGAGAAGTTGTTTCTAAGATACTTTGTTCTTCACTAAGTAAGGATACGTGACGTGAAGTCTAAAACCGAAAGAAGGAACAATCAATACCCTGTCAAAGGGTCGGCGATACATCTTCCTCTCGCCATAAAACTCAAAACAACCTCAGGGAAACATTTCAAAGCTGATATAAAAAATGTATAACTAACATTTCACAGGTGGTAAAAATCTGCTTCTCATTAAAAAAATAACCGATTCCACAAGAGCCCTGAGTGCTGGAATCTGCTTCTCAGACAGTTTTTCTTCAAACCACCTGAGCACGTTCTGACGATCGCGGCATGTGTCTGCTCTCTGGCGACGCTCGCAGCCGCCTCGCAACCCACTGACAGCTCCTCTGTGGCGGCGCTGGCGCTGCAGGCGACCCGACAAATGAGAGGAAGCGTCAAGGAGACTCCTTATCAGACGCACCAACTATCGGGCCCTCGGAACCCAAAAAAAAAACCTACTAGTAGTTTTCTGTGAAGTTGTTAGAAACAAAGCTCTAGAGTTTTCGTGGTTAAGGTCAGATGTTTGACCCAGAACACTAGAGGTGAGTAATAACTTATATTGAGCGAGGAAGTCATGTCGCACTAATGGCTACAATGCAAAACAAATTGGATTTACACAGTAGGTGAAAATTAGTTTGTTTTTTATGAATTGTGTTTACGTTCCTTAGACTTATCATCCAAGTGTCGCCAGTCAGAAAACAATATCAACTTTAAGAACCTTCAGAACTATCTATAGGAAACACATTTTCCGAGAGAGAGGTTCCACTCGCCGAGGGTTCTCAGCACACACACATCTTGGTTTAGAGCTATTTTATTATTAGGGATGGTCTGATGAAGCTTCATGAAACAATGTCATTATTTTTATAAGAGTCCACTAGATGGTTGTCTCTGCACTATTTTCCCTTTGTTTTGAACAACTTTTCTAAATGAAACATCACATCATTTTTAAACTGACGGCGCCACCTACTGACCTCTAAACAACATGACACCGCTTCATGAAGCTTCAACTACCGAAAATACCTGTGCTGTGTCTCAAATCGCATACTTCTCTTAGTATACTAAAGTTAGTATGCATCAGGATAGTGTACGTACTAACTAGTACGCAAATTCTCCACAGATAGTATGTCTCAAATCAAACACTGCTGCTACACACTAACAGGAATTGAAGTGACAGCTTCTTCTTCTACTTCTATTTAACGATAATAAAAAACGGAAAAAATATGAGAATCAATATATTCGCGAGATATCTAAGTTGGTATCAGCACCGAAGACGTGTCGTCCTTCTACTGCTGCTGAAAATGCACCTGCAAGTATATGCATATATATGCATATATATATATATGACGTAATTTCTGTTTACAACGTCATTAAGATGGCGGTCGTTGAGGGTGGTTAGTGTCCATCGAACCATACTCAGTTTTGTGGTCGTTTTAGTACGACAATTTAGTGTGCATGGCGCACTCAATTTTGCATAGTAAGAATTGAGACGCACTTACACACTAAAAATACTAACTTTGAGTACACTAGTATGCGATTTGAGACACAGCACTGATGTAGACACTATCTCAACTCAAGACCTCGGGCGGGCAAATTCCACCGTGAAGTATTTCTCATTAGGTTGACTTTAAATGTTGCACAATATTGGCTAATAAAGTAGTAGTTCACAAATGAGAGAGCTTGTTGACAAATGCTACGACGTGGAGTCAAAGGCAACAGGGTTACATTAGACACTAAAAATGAGCCTCTAATAAGACGGATACTGACAGCACATGATCGAACTCTGACTTCCTTTCCTGTCCCTTTAGTGGATAAATATGTCATTTGAAGCAGGACTTACACTGTGATTGAAATGTCAGGCTCATTGCAGTGTTGAGTTTGACAATACTAGAGGAAACATCTTCTTTATGGTCTGGCTGGAGCATTTACAAGGATACTTAATGTGAGTGTACGCTCATTGTCAATTAAGGGTTGAGATTATTTTCAGAATAAGCCGTCTCTTTTTGGAGTTATAAGCAGAAAAATGTAATTCCATTAAATGATTGTTAATGGGGCTCCCTTTTCTTAGTCCAAAAATATACACTTAATAACATCCAAATACCTCCATACTGTACTCCTCGTCTGTAACGTCCCTCTTGTTGTGACACTACAATTGTAGATACAGTAGATACTGGAAGCTCTCAAGATATTTACCCTGATTTTGTAGCATGTTAAGGCCTGTTCTCATACACACCAAAAAGACTGTCGGCAAAAGTGTACGTTCTGCGCATGTGACGTCAGAGAGAAGTGAAAACCCCGGAATTGCTCTGAGACTAGTCGAGAACGGTCGGTGTTTTCACCCGTTGAACGAAATATAAAATAAAAATACGATGGATAACGACACGAATATGAAGCTACTGGTATTGCCAGCCCTTGGTCTTCTTGTTGTGGAAGAAACGACGTCGCAGGAAAAACGCCTGGATCTCACAGCGGCAGCTTTGAGCGATTTTCCTTATGTGTCGAGCAAGATATAGGGAAATAATTATGATTATCTAGAATGATCATTAAAGTCATGTCGACAATATTGTCCTTCTGTATCATTATTAACACAACATGACTATGGATCAGCCACGGTGATACAAATGTTGAGATGAAGGCGACTCACATGAAAGGTTGCATGTGAACGACAATTCAAGACATTAACGTAATTGAATGAGTACATGGAGCAGGAGGTGAAAGCAGATTACCATGAATAGACTGCATTGATCTGCTTCATTCACATGATAATATTCGTGTGAGGTTTTCGATGAAAGTGTGGTTTCATCCATCGCTGCTTATCTAGTGTTTGCAATAGTCACTTTCATTGTCCTGCGCTGATTCGCTAAACCTAGCACTCGACCAATCAGATTGACATTTGAGCCCGACTGCGACGAAAAGACTGAACAAGTGAATCCTCCTCTTTTGTTGTCCGAGTGGGACCGACTAGGACGCCAACTCCAGACTGGGGGAGACACACCACAGGGACTCAGGGGGGCGACCACACGGGACTGCCCGACGGCGCCAGACGCCCGATAATCGGCCCAGTGTGTCAAGGCCTTTAGCCTTTTAGCTTCTGCTACAAACAAGCTTCAAATGAAGAACATTTCCTCTTGTTGAGGCTTCAATACTAGAAGGGGGGTTACATACAGTATGAGAAGTATGGAGGTATTTAGACGTTTTTAAGTGTCTTTTTGGACGAAGATGAAGACTACTCGCTCCAGTCGCTACATTAAAATAAACAAACATTTTTGCCTGAAAACAAATGTGTCTGTGGTATCCCTTGTGTTATCTCTGGGTCAGGGTGACCCGAAGTTCCGAAAACAAATGTGTTTGTGGTATCCCTTGTGTTATCACTGAGTCAAGGTGACCTGAAGGCCTGAAAACAAATGTGTTTGTGGTGTCCCTTGTGTTATCTCTGGGTCAAGGTGACCCGAAGGCCGGAAAACAAATGTGTTTGTGGTATCCCTTGTGTTATCTCTGGGTCAAGGTGACCTGAAGGCCTGAAAACAAATGTGTTTGTGGTATCCCTTGTGTTATCTCTGGGTCAAGGTGACCTGAAGGCCTTAAAAATATGTGTCTGGGGTTTCCCTTGTGTTATCTCTGGGTCAAGGTGACCTGAAGGCCCGAAAACAAATGTGTCTGTGGTATCCCTTGTGTTATCTCTGGGTCAAGGTGACCCGGAGGCCTGAAAACAAATGTGTCTGTGGTATCCCTTGTGTTATCTCTGGGTCAAGGTGACCCGAAGGCCGGAAAACAAATGTGTTTGTGGTATCCCTTGTGTTATCTCTGGGTCAAGGTGACCTAAAGGCCTGAGAACAAACGTTTTTTTTCCAGACCTGATGTTTTAAAATTGAGCTAAACTGTTCTGGCGCTTCCCTTCAACACCTCTAAATCGCCCGGAGATATTTAACAATGGGACGCCGAGGAACATGACGCCCTTACTGTGATCCCCTGTTGTTCTCGGTGTTAAGATTTCTGTGAAGAATCCGAAATTGAATCGTTGCTCACTATTGTGGTCCAAACCAATAACCTCGCCTGAACGGAAATAAAAAATAATTCTACACAGCGACATGATCTGAAGCGCCGAGAACGTTCCGTCACTATTTTAAAATGTGAATATCTCTTCTGAAGAGAGTCAGCGGGGTGAAAGAAATGGAACAGATCAGAAAATGATGATGATACGGATAATCTGGGCCTCATTGCGGAGGGATTCTGTATTTAATAGAGCAGGGGATTGAACAATTTGCGCCTCTCGTGTGTGAGGGAGGGTTTGTGAATGAGAGAAATGATTGACAGTGGATGGCAGAAACATCAACAGCTCCCTTGGGTGAGCCAGGAGGAGCCTCACCTTGTTTTTCATGAAAGGAAATGACCCAGTGCAGGTCTTTTAAATTTCACCAGCGGAACTCTAGGAAGTCGGTTAAAAAAAAAGAGGGCCTAAAGGTGAACCCTGGGGAATCCCACAATAAACTGTGTTCCCCACTAGAAGCAAAGTGAAAGTCTCCCTAACTTTAACCCTTTAACAAAGTTAGTCTATTTATATATATATTTCTAGACAAGGATCTGACCTCACACAGTTATATATCAAGGGAGATAAAAAAGCGAGCCCTAAAAAAACAACAGGAAATGTGATCTTTTCTTTAAAGGTAGAATCTTGGCGTGCAAAACTGAGAGGGTAGAAAGTTAAAGCTGCGGTTGAAGGAACGCTGCCGCGGGAGTTGTTCTTCTGTACGTGATGACTGGGCTGCTTGAGAGTCGGTCCTGCAGGAGCAAACACGTCCAACCAAGCGAGTCAATTCTGAAACTTCCTCGACTTTTCACTCTACTTTGACTCGACTTTCAAAGACCAACCAGTCTCGCCCTCAGAGGAGATTGATGGAAGAAAACAACTCCGCTTTTGGGGAAAGACAAAATACTTTTTTTTTTTCTTTTTTTTTTTAAGAGTCTGGGCCGAGATGATTTTATGCTCGATTGAATTTGCCTGGAGTCAGATTCGCTAATTTCGCCCCGGATCTTCCGCCCGCAGGCTCCAAGGAAGTGAATGCAACGGGAAAATCCTTTGTGGTGAAGAGCAGCCTGCGATTCCAGGTGGACCGGCGAGACGACGGCGTGGCCTACACCTGCAGCGTGGAACACGTGTCCCTGCCGACCCCCTACATGACCACCGAGGTCCTGGAGGTCCACTGTGAGTGTCTCCACAGCACACGGCCCCCCTGAGCGGGATTAGGCTGAAGATTTGCATTGAGAATAAAATACTAGAATTGAGATTACATTTATGTCTTCGGGTTCAGCTTTGCATTTCCTCTGGATTAGTGGGGGATTAGTTTGCAGGTGAGGGATTAGTAGCAGAGCAGGAGCAGGGATAGGGGCTCAAACCGAGAGCTGCCAGAGGATGAGGCGCTAACTAGTGCTAACAGCGAGGGTGTGGAGGAAGAAACTGATGCTGGTTGGATGGACCAGCATTAAATACACTTGATCTTTTCAATATGAGAATTAATATGTATTAGAAATAATTAGAAAGTGAATATTTTAATCTATTTTAAGTGTCAAATACTTTTATACACAGTATTAAGCTTAAATACTTTTTAGTAAATAAATAAAAACCAGAAGGAAAACATCCTTAAACTATAATATTAAACTAATAATACAATTTCTATTGTAGCATGTCTTTAGAAGAAATAATTGTCATATATTTAAATATTAGGGCTCATGACTCTATATAAAATATATACATATAATGATGAGTAGAGATCCCAGATCAATTAAAGAAACACTTAAATCAACACATTAGTAGAACTTGAATATCAAATTTGGATTATTTTTAGTAAAATAATAAAAACAATGGTAAGAAATCCTTAAAAAAAATGATAAAGAAATAAAATATATATATATATATATATATATTAGCATAACTGGAAAAGGGGTTTAATTTATTTAAACTTATGAATCAGAGAAAAATATATATTTCAGAATGTAAATTCTATTAACTTTCAAAGATAATGATAAAACATACTATTTGCCATCATTATATGGACAAGTCACTATTTAAGAAGCATTTTGAAGACAAATGAATTGTTTTCCCTGATACTGTGATGGTAGAAATAATTCTTAGGTTGAAATCTTGGCGAACGAGAGGTTACAAGAGCTTCACAAGTCCATAATGATGGAATAATGGGATTGATGACAAGAGGGGATATACCTCGACGAATGACCAATCACAGCAGAGTGGGTGTGGTTATGGTAAAGAAGATTTAATCTCCAGAAAAAAAAGTTTCAGTGGGCGGCACATTTTCTAATGTAAATATTTCAATGAAGAAAAGAGAAAGAGAGTTTTGTACAAACAGACACATACTGATGATACAATAGAGTCCAACATATATTTAACAGACTTACATCAACATATTAGTTGAACTTAAATATCAAGGTAGATTTTTTTATTTTTGTAAAATAATATAATATATATAATATTAATATTTCAGGGTAGCACAAAGAACAGCAAGAAAAAATGCTAAATAAAGGAGGAATATATTTATAATTGTGTGTAAATAATTGTGATATGACAAGAATCAATCATGAAACCATTTATTTGGTAGTAATATAGATAAGTTAAACCAGTAAATCATTTGAAATTCAATACTTTATATTAGTGAAAATACATGAAATAATAATGTCTATTTATTCTTGTTTTTGTTTTAGTGGGCTTTACCTGATGGTCTTAGAACTACACTAAAGAAATGATAATGTGACATTGTAAAATCCAAAAATCCCATTTAAGAATGTAATCATGTGTGATGTCTGCAGACGTTCCTCACTTAGAGATCGCACCTTCACTGATCATCCCACAAGAGGGACAGTACTTCAAACTAGAGTGTGACTCCAAAGGAAACCCCAAGTAAGTCCCCCCTCTCCATCATCATCATCATCAGCAGGAGAGGATGAAACAAACCAGTGACCCCGCTTTCTGTTCATTCCAGACCCGACCCCGTGTTCTGGACCAAAGACGGAGGAGAACTCCCCGACATCGAGCGGATGATCGTGGAGGGCAGAGAGCTCACCATCACCTCCCTCAACAAGACAGACAACGGCACGTACCGCTGCGAGGCCAGTAACTATCTGGGGACCAGCAGCGCCGAGTACGTCCTCTTTGTATACGGTAAGTTTTTTTTTTTGTCTTCTTTAATTCTTGGTTCGTCCGTCTGCGTGTCTGGCATCTTCAGTGGAGACATATTTGGCTGCAGCGAGAACAGGAAGAGAGAATTGGTATGTTTTGGCATCTGAAAAATAGTGTCTGTGACAGGAAATCTCTGCCAGTTACTTCTGTGTTTTGTGGTCCAGCGAAAATAACCAGAATTGTGATAAGATTGGCTGTAGATGTGAAAATATTGAATTCTGAAATTGGGCTCCGTTTCGGACAACAAGCAGGGACTATTTGGGGAAAACGACGCATCTGGGAAATGAAAGCCTCAACAGTCGGAGTCAACACTTGATATCAGATTTCAGAAAATAAACATTCTACAATTAATATTTTTAAAGTAACAAAATATGAGGAACAACATTCTCCTGGAGACCATCTTCTCGTTTGGAATTTACTTAAAGATCATATTATATAATGTGAATTATGTGTGAAGTTGAAATTAGAAGAAAGACGACATTAAATCCACAAAGTCCAAAATGATCCACAGCAATCCAAGCAAGTAACTGAGTAGTTACCGAGCTGTTAGCTTAGCTAGGAAGATTTATTTTTAAAAAGGTAAAATTACATCCAGAAGAAAATCAAGCACAACTTGGAGAGAAGATCCATGGAACAAGTGGACGTACTTTCAGGTAAAAACTGGGACGATCTGGCGTCTGTCCTCGGGTCGAGATGTCTTAAAAAAAACAGCAGGAAGTACAAAGAGAAAAAATAAAAGCATACAGGAAGTGTTCCTGAATATTATCGAGATGAAAAAAAAAAGACAATACATTAGATAAACATGTTTTTTTACATTTTTTATTTAGGTCTGAAAACTCCTTTAGAAAAAATAAGAGTTTTTAACCATTTAAACTACTTTGAGATGATAAAAAACTAAACAGCTGGTTGGTTGTAGAAAAAAATCCTCCAGGTTCAGTTGTATATATTTGTATTTATTTAATGATCATATTTTTAAGTATAACAAAAACATTTTTTTTTTATTTGTCACTGAGGCACAGACACGGAGAGAGCGGGTGCATTGTTACGCAATTTTGTTTCAGCGTAGGAAACATTAATAATGAAAGAAAAACATAATATTATACATGGGAGAAAAAAATTAAAATTATTATATATTAATATTTTTAAATTTGTGCAGAATTGAACCTTTGTGTTATCTCAGAGCCAAAGTTGACCTAGACCTTCACCTTGACCTAGAGACAACACAATGGATACCAAAAACACTTTTTTTTTCGGGCCTCCGGGTCTCCTTGACCCAGAGATGATAGTTTATAGCAATTTTATTATTAGTGATGGTCTGATGAAGCTTCATGAAGCAATGTCATTATTTTCAGAGTCCACTAGATGGCGGTCTCTGCACTATTTTCCTGTGTTTTGAACAACTGTTCTAATGAAACATCACATCACTTTTAAACTGATGGCACCACCTACTGACCTCTAAAACATGACGCTGTTTTATGAAGCTTTATCAGCGCATCACTAGCTAATATATACCGTGGGCTGTCAATGCAATAGAACGAAGGAAGAAAACCTTAAAAAAGAATAGAAAAATATGTCATTATCCCACTACTTTTATAGCAAAGCTTGATGAGCTACAATTGTTATTTTAAATTTATATAAAATAAAAAATAAACAAATTGTGATAAGATAAGGTTTTCAAAAATATATTTCTTCAATTTAAAAATAAAAGTCCCAAAACCAAAAAAAAATGTAATGATGAAGTGTTGTAAGGTTCAGACAATGTGAGTTCTTCTGCTAGAGGAGGTCAGAAGAGTATATAAACTGTTACAATAGTCTAAACAAGAAGACACAAACTGGATTTCAAGCTCCAGATAATGTTGTCGCTTGATGAAGTCTACTGACTCCTTCAAGAAACAACTTAAGACATTTTTTATTTGTGTAGGCTTTTCCCTGATTTTTTGGACTCTTCTAAGTATATATTTTAACAGTGTATTATTTTTGATTGTTAAAGCACTTTTTGACCCTGGTCTAGAAAGGCGCTCTAGAAATAACCATTACTTACTTAGTACTTACTTACTTACTTACTTATATGTTGAAATTAATAATCAAAATTGATTAAAAAGAAATGTTTATTTACCTATGCATTTTGATCCTACTTTGACCTATTAACCCTTGAGTAATCTCAAGGTAAACGACCTCCACCTTGACCCTGTGATTAAGTGTTAAGGACCGAACAGTCAAAGGAGTCCGGATCTCTGCTGCTGCCCCTGCGACCTGACAAAATAGTTGGATTGATTATAAGTTCCAAAAGTAAGCCAAGCATTCAGATCAAAATTGCGAGAAGGTAAATGCGCATTCAGTGTCAAAGTGATCAACTGATTGCGAAGAGTAAATTAAGTCAACCTCGACGTGACACGCCACCGTGGAACCTCTGTGCGGCAGAACATCTCTGAGAGCAGCAGCTTCACTGGTGCAGCTCCTGAAGGAAAGAAGAAGAGTGACACATTAGTTATTTTCTGTTATCTCAGTCTCCTTTCATCACGCTGGTTGAACAGGGGAAGACGGCGGCGTCAATCCATATCATCCTGTCATTTCTGTGAACCAAAGACATTTTCCACCTCTCCAAATGAAACAGAGACATTCATATCATGGAGTTACATGCGTCCCGGGCCTCTAATGTGCTTCAAACGGGTGAATGATAACCCCTCTGCAGCCCTCCAGACTACAAATGTCCTGGTTATATAAGAAGAGAAATGGGAGCAGGTGAAGGATGTGTGCGAGGGGTTCATTTCCGCAGATGATGACAGTCATTCTTCAGATCGGGGCTTTGGTTGAATACTTGCAGAGTCTCTTCGGATCCTTCGAGCCTAATTTGCTAACGACAGAAGAGCTGAGTGGCAATAAATGTCACCGATCCGCCGCCATTCATCACCAGCCGCAATTATCTTCCTTAATGTACTATATTGAATACAGCGAGGAAACTGCAGATCATAATTACTCTGGATGTCGGGCCGGTAACCAGTCGTGTTTGGTTAAACACAGATGAATACGGTTCAGGTGGAAGACTGAAGGGAGAAAAGGATAGACATTTTGCGGAGGTAAATAAAGTCGCTTTATGAGGTCACACACAGCCAAGATGGATGCCCACTAGTTATCTGGTAAAACTTTAAAGATATTGCTGTTTTTCAGTGCATCTGTCTTGTATGTTTGATGATGTTTCATGAATCTGACTTAAAGCTGTGAACTTAAAGTAAAAACATCAGCGATTAGAATTGATTTAAAGGCACAATCATTTTACTTGTACAAGGAGAGTAATACAAAACATTCCGAGTCCGATTTCACTCCGAAGTAAGAACTGTTTCGGTCTCATCTTTATACATCTTATGTTATTGATTATCCGAGAGACAAGAACAGACTATAATGATTTACAAATGGTCTCAACCCTTATCTCAGGGTCAAGGTGACCTGGAGGCCCGAGAACAAATGTGTTTGTGGTATCCCTTGTGTTGTCTCTGTGTCAAGGTGAACGACCTCTTCACGGTCAACCGTCTTTCACCTCTATCCAGAAACAACACAAGGGATACCACAAACACATTTGTTTTCGAGCCTCCGGGTCACCTTGACCCAGAGATAATATGGGGTTAAATGAAGAAAACAATGGTTAGTGTTCTTCCTGATCACTAATGTGAGTAAACTTGGCATGTGTCCTTTTTTAGAAGTTTCCAGACGTTTCATTCCTAACTCAAACCAAGCGATACTTTTAAAAAAAACAAGCAATGACTTTCCATCTTTCCATCAGGGTGAGTTGAAAATAAAGTATAAAAAGAAGCAGTTTTTCAACAGTAAATAAACAATCAAGGTTTTTTTTTTTATTGTTGTTGAATACTATGATATTTCTATTGACTCCATCTTCTCATAAGGAAGTGGGATATCACCGGTCCTTAAGGGTCATAATACATACTGTGACTGAAAACACAAGAAATTTGACATTACTATGACATTTATAAATGAAACATTAAGCTAATGACAATGTGTCTGCCTTATGTATATTTCAGGGTGAAAAGGAAAGTAAACAAATGCAGTTCTTCAACAGTATACCTAAGAAATCAGGGCCTCATTTTTGCTTCTGTTGTTGCAATTAGTAGTTTTTTTTTTATCATTATTGTGTCCATTGTTGTTCTGGTTATTATTATATTTATCAATAACTATTATTTTTATTCTCTTTACTATTATTGTTATTGACTTTGTCATCATTATTATTATCAATATTTGTATCATTATTGTTGACGTTGTTGGTCCGATTATTATTATATTTATCAATAAATATTATTATTCTCTTTACTATGATTGTTGTTGACTTTGTTGTTATTATTTTCATTATAATTATTATCATTATTATTGTTATTTACTTTGTCATCGTTATTATTATCATCATTATCAATATTTGTAATATTCTTGTTGCTATGTGCGTTTTTGTTGTTATTTTAATTGTATTATATTTATCAATTGTTATTGTTATTCGCTTTTCTATTATTATTGTTAACTTTTTTGTTATTATTTGTATTATTATTATTGTTATTATTACTAGTATAATCGTCTTTATTATCTCTATTAATACAAATTATTATTGTTTGACTTTGGGTTTATTTAATGTAGATCTTGTAACAGTATCACGAAAATACAATTCATATTTAAACAAACACGAAGCACATTCGTCAAATCCCATCACAAGATGAATTTTAACACAATAAAAAAAAACATGTTCATCTTTCGTCCACCTCATTCATCCCACCATTCACTCATTTATTCTCCTCATTTCATCTGCCTGTTGTTCCGGCAGTCATCCAGGTGAAGCAGCAGAATTAAACTCACAGCTCCAGACACACTCAGTAATTGATTTGTGTTGTTTTGATTTCCATGTAAGTTTCCTTGGTGTCGCGCCTCGCTCCCTGTGGAGACGTTTGTTTTCCCTCCCCATTGTTCCTGTTTCCCTCCAGCAGACGTCACCACCCTTCTCGCCTCCATCTCCACCAGCTCGCTCACCTCAATCTCTGCTGCTTCTGTTCCTCAGTTCTGCTCGGCTGAGGCACTTCCAGCTGCGTGTGTTTCCACCAACATGACTGTGAGCTGCTGTTGATGATTGATGAAGCCGGAAAATCTCCATTTGTCTGCTTGAACTCCAAATTGATTCTATTTTTAGCACTTCAGAAACAGCTTTAATATTTAGTTTTAATTAAATCTCTAATTTTAATCTGCTTCTATTTCTGCTCCAGGTTTGAGGGCATTGAATTCATCTAAATTAATTTATAATTAATTTAATTAATGAATGAACAATTACCGTTTTTCTAATTTCCATAGTATTTCCTTCTGACCTCATGACTTATTATGATAAATTAATTTCTACTTTATATCATTTTTTTTTCTTAATTGGCGTGTTATTCAGGGTAGAATCTGGCTTTACTTGATACATTTATGTTTTTTTAATGGAATATGAACAAATAAATATTAGTATTGTACCATGTAATTATTCCTTTTGTAGTAGAATAAAAGTTTTCTCATTCTCATTTGGTTTTTGACTCATTACTATCACTCTAATAATAGTACAATACAGTGCATTTAATATTTATTTGAATTTCATTTGAAAGTTTTATATTCTTACATTTCAGTTATTTTATTGATATTCTCTTTTGTGGTCTGTGTTTCACTCTGGTTTCCTCCCACATACACATTAATTTGGTGACAAATGATCCATAGTGGTTGTTTGGTCTTGGTGAGCTGTCCAGGGTGTCCCATCCCTGAGTTATCTTGGCTAGTTGTAATTTTTAAAGTGATATTTTAACAGAGTACAACACATAAGACTATGTGGGAGTTTGGTGCTGCGGAGTAACTACATTCTGGTCTTTATTCTAGTGATGGTGTGATGAAGCTTCATGAAACAGTGTCATGTTGTTTAGAGGTCAGTAGGTGGTGCCATCAGTTTAAAAAATGATGTGATGTTTCATAAGAACAGTTAAAAAAAAGGAAAATAGTGCAGGGACCGCCATCTAGTGGACTCTAAAAATAATGACACTGCTTCATGAAGCTTCATCAGACCATCACTACTTTTTTCTTTTATTTTTAACAGTCAATTTTATGCGAAAATATTATATATATACAATCCTGGTTCACAACAACTGGGCACTGGTACTGAGGAATGGACCATTTGGTACCAAAGGAAGAATTAAATAGTTTGAAAAAATGTTGTGCATTTTCTCCACTGTTCCTCCAGGTATCTAAATATATGATGATGACACATAATAGATCAGGTCTGACTCACCACTCTGAGCAAAAAAAAAAAACAGTTCCAGTTCAGTTACAAAACTCAGAAAGATGAATTCTGAACATACCAGTTCCCATTATAGCAGATCCATCACCAGGGCGATGATATTTTAAGTGTCTAAGTCTCAAATATTCTGCTTTAATGGCCCAGAGATTCTCTATTTGCTTTGTCTTCTCAACCCTGCAGAAATTGTTTCGCTGTAAATTCCTGGTCACCTTTTTTTTTTTTTCTATATCACCGTGTCTTCCCTTTTACTGCTATCACTATCTGCAACCATGGCAACAGCTAAAGACTACCCAGGGCCCACGACAGGTAAATATCTCTCCAGATGATCATTTGCAAACCAGCATTGCGGTACCTGAGCGATGCTGGGTATGGATTTTTAGGCCGGGGTCACATCACTGCCTCCACCCAGCATGAGCCTGAAACCATCACCATGCATGGATGCTCACTCTTGCTGACGCCAGCCTGTCTTCGGCGGCTCATGTCACAGGCCACATCACACTCTCCGGCTCGGGCTTGTCTTTGTTTCGGGAGATAGATGGTTCTATTCGAGTGGAGGCTCGACCGGAGATTCTATCCGCTCTGGTGGTGTCAATATTTTACAGTAGAACTCTTGTGGTACCTCACGTGGAAGGTTCACTGGTTCCGCTGTGGCCCAATTATAAGTTTGAGACACACACTGACACACAACATATTAGTTGGTGGGTTTGTTCCACGTTTTAAGAATTGTGTTGATTCTAAGCGAAAACTGAAATGACTGATTCCAGATTTTGCGTGACAGTATATACTTTATTGCTCACCTTGATGTGATCTCCGTCCTCGCATCACACAGTAAGTTAGTTTTATTCTCGGTCTGGACTACCATTTTGATGACGTAACGTCTGTTTAAAAGTTTTTAATAAGTGAACGAAACAAAATGTATACAAGCAAAAAGAAGCATGTGACTTTAACCCCAACGTAATGTGTACGACGTGACGACTCCGCTGATTGGCGGAACCGTGTCCCATTAAACTTGCGAGTAATCAATACATTCCAACAGTTTTTATTTTATAACTATAACAGCTATTTGTTTGGTAATCCCTGTTAGTCATCTGAATGTTAACATAGCATTGTACAGTTAAGAGTCAAACACGGCTCAGCCAATCAGAGGCGTCGCCCGGAAAAATAACATTTGGGTTGAAGTCATGTGTGACGTCAGACGAGGAAGTGATGGACGGACAGATGTTTGGTAAATTTCCCGGCGACAAAGATGTTTAATATGTGGTAAAAAGTGTCCTTCAATCTCTCAGGTCCAGTTCTGTTCAGTCATAAAGATGTTTTTAAAAAAGACGTTACCCTTTTTTCTTGGGGCGTCATCAGGTAGGAAGAGCCCGGACCGAACTAGTAGGCCAGACTAAAGGACACTTGACATCATGGTGGATAAGAGCCAAAGACATCTGATAAAATACATGAGACATGGGTCTAACCAAATGACCTCCTCACTCTTCTTGGGGTCAGGAAGGTCGCGGCGAGGTCTTAGAGACACGTATCACGGTCAAGGACAAAGTAAGTCTCTGCAGCATCGCCACGACTGAATTGAGACATCTCTGAGACTTGATACAGACTTGAAAACATCTCCAACTAGTCTTCAAAATAATCACGTTTGAATTCACTGCACATCCCTGGCAACTGGATTTGTGACGAGGAGACATCGTGAAGACGTCGCCATGACTAGTCTCCAGGCTGGTGAGAAAACACGGCCCGTTGAAGGAAAAAAACAAAGTTTACTGGAAGGTACAAGGACTTGACGCGCTACCCTGTTTTAAGGTTGAAAAACAAATTTCCCGGCGACAAAGACGTTTAATATGTGGTAAAAAAGTGTCCTTCAATCTCTCAGGTCCAGTTCTGTTCAGTCATAAAGATGTTTTTAAAAAAGACGTTACCCTTTTTTCTTGGGGCGTCATCAGGTAGGAAGAGCCCGGACCGAACTAGTAGGCCAGACTAAAGGACACTTGGCATCATGGTGGATAAGAGCCAAAGACATCTGATAAAAGACATGAGACATGGGTCTAACTAAATGACCTCCTCACTCTTCTTGGGGTCAGGAAGGTCGCGGCGAGGTCTTAGAGACACGTATCACGGTCAAGGACAAAGTAAGTCTCTGCAGCATCGCCACGACTGAATTGAGACATCTCTGAGACTTGATACAGACTTGAAAACATCTCCAACTAGTCTTCAAAATAATCACGTTTGAATTCACTGCACATCCCTGGCAACTGGATTTGTGACGAGGAGACATCGTGAAGACGTCGCCATGACTAGTCTCCAGGCTGGTGAGAAAACACGGCCCGTTGAAGGAAAAAAACAAAGTTTACTGGAAGGTACAAGGACTTGACGCGCTACCCTGTTTTAAGGTTGAAAAACAAATTTCCCGGCGACAAAGACGTTTAATATGTGGTAAAAAGTGTCCTTCAATCTCTCAGGTCCAGTTCTGTTCAGTCATAAAGATGTTTTTGAAAAAAGACGTTACCCTTTTTTCTTGGGGCGTCATCAGGTAGGAAGAGCCCGGACCGAACTAGTAGGCCAGACTAAAGGACACTTGACATCATGGTGGATAAGAGCCAAAGACATCTGATAAAAGACATGAGACATGGGTCTAACCAAATGACCTGTTGCTGTAACTAGTTTAGATTTTAATTGGGGATTTTATTTGTGTCAGATGTAACACACAAAGTTTTGTTCTGGGGCGAATATAATTCTGGGGCCACCAAACACTTTGATAACCTTTCCTACATGACTCTTTGCTGTGTTTCTGTGAGGTTAGTGATCTAGTTTGACTCTTTTTCTTCTTGGCTTGGACTTTTGGTCTCTTTGGTCAAAGGTTTTCTCATGAATGCCGTAATGAAGTGCCTCCGAATGTATTAGAAAATAATACACTAGTAGAAAGTTAGAATTTTTTTCGTGAGGGGCATATCTGAAAAACTTTGTTTGAATGAAAATAGATTTGGTTCAAAGAAGGCTATCTTATCTTCACATGTTTTTCCAGGAGTTGATTGTAGCTCCTTCTGTTGCCAACTACATTTAGCTGGAAAACAATCATAGAGGTCGGTAAAGTGTTGAACAGATTTTACCAGTTACTTTCTACCAGGATAAATAGTAGAACCTTACAAACAGCTGAACCTACTAACCCTATCCCTATTCCTATTCCTATTCCTATTCCTATTCCTATCCCTATCCCTATTCCTAACCATATCCCTATCCCTATCCCTAACCCTTTCCTTAACGCTAACCCTAACCCTATCCCTATCCCTATCCCTATCCCGAACCCAATCCCTATCCCTATCCCTATCCCTATCCCTATCCCTATCCCTATCCCTTTCCTTAACCCTTACCCTAACCCTAACCCTATCCCTATCCCTATCCCGAACCCAATCCCTATCTCTATCCCTTTCCTTAACCCTTACCCTAACCCTAACCCTATCCCTATCCCTAACCCAATCCCAAACCCAATCCCTAACCCAATCCCTATCCCTAACCCTGACCCTAACCATATCCCTATCCCTAACCCTAACCCTAACCCTAACCCTATCACTATCCCTAACCCTAACCCTAACCTGGCAAAGTCACAACCAATTTGCACAAAAGTATATTCACTGAAATGTCACAAAAGACGTCTCCGCCGACGAGATGGTCAGGTTGAGCATTGTCCCGTAGACGTCGCCGAAATGTCTCCTCACTCTTCTTGGGGTCAAGAAGGTCGCGGCGAGGTCTTAGAGACACGTATCACGGTCAAGGACAAAGTAAGTCTCTGCAGCATCGCCACGACTGAATTGAGACATCTCGGAGACTTGATACAGACTTGAAAACATCTCCAACTAGTCTTCAAAATAATCACGTTTGAATTCCCTGCACATCCCTGGCAACTGGATTTGTGTCGAGGAGACATCGGGAAGACGTCGCCATGACTAGTCTCCAGGCTGGTGAGAAAACAAGGCCCTTTGAAGGAAAAAACAAAGTTTACTGGAAGGTACAAGGACTTGATGCGCTACCCTGTTTTAAGGTTGAAAAACAACAAGCAAACACTTACAATCTCGACCGCTTCTCAATTTGACTCCCAAGATTCCTTCATCTGATTTGGCGTTCGACTGTTTCTAAAGAAGGACATTAACCATTCTCTAGTCTAATCCTTACCTTTGAAAGATATTTAGTATTTTTGCTTGATAAGAAAGTAACGGTCAGCGCAATATTGTCGTCTTAAAGGGTACGCTTTTCAGCTTGTGTACTGTCAGAGGGTGATATGAGAATTGTTGGCAGTTGTGACCCACTGGTGAATCTCATCAAGATTTAAACAAACTACTGTTAATCCAACTGAGTTGTGTTTGAAAAACACAATTAATGTATAAGGATGCATGGTACCAAACAAACCCGCATGTTTCACTTCCTTGATTTTCACTTTTCACAATAAGAGCATATAGATAAGGTTGTTTTTATGAAAAACATTTCCTCCGCCGTCATTAATCCAGGCATAAGACACATAGACACACAAAACTCAAAAAAGTCTACAAAACTTCAGAAAAGCTTTGGTTTGATTCTAATTTCCTCTTACTTTGGATTTAAACTGAAAGGAATGTTGTGTTCACATGCTTGTCCTTACAAACCCTTGTCCATTCTGTAAATATTTCATTCTTAATAATGTTTAAAATTAAAGATTTTCTGGAGTTTTTTTGCCTTTCAAATAATTTTTTTCAAGTATTATTATTATTACTTTAGATTATTGGTCCATACCAATTGGAAGAATTTGAATCATCATTGTTTCAACAAAAAAATATAGTTGTATGATAATAATGTCTTTTTTTTACTAACCCAATTTACAATAACTAAAACATTTTTTAAACTTAACAAATACACAATAATTAATAAATTAAATGTCAAAAAAATAGTAAATTATTAAAAGTAAATAATACAAGTAATTCTAAAAGTGGTTCAAAAAAAGATGATCACTATAAAAAAAAAATTGATATGAAGGTCAAGTCTTAATAAAATTATAACAAAAATATTCAATGTCAAATCATAAAAAATAAACTATGTATACAAATACAAGTTCACCAACATTTAAAAAAAAAGTACCCATGGATGTGTACAACAAATACTGACTCTATATTGGCCGAAATAAAACTGTCAGAACACAAATGAGAAAATAATTACAATAATAATGGCTTAATAAACTTATTATATATTTTTAAAGGGCATTTTAATATGTGTTTCCTTCATGAATCACCTGTAAATATAATAACTGCTAATGTGTTTCAATATTTCCCTGCAGCTCCCTTTTAATTTCATAAGATGTTTGTGGCTTTTAGTTAACTGTTTAGATTAACATCTGTGTCTGTTTCGCTGGAATGATTGTTCATCTATATTACGGCTTATTAAAAACTCTCCAGCTGCTGCAGATCTTACAGGTGACGGTGTTCCTTCCTCGTCTGATCGTCGCTCTTCTGTCTTCCATCTGCTTCTCCGCTCAGATCCAAACGCTCTAGGACAAGCTGGACCCGACCACGCTCTAATCGGCGGTGTTGTTGCCGTCGTGGTCTTCATCACCTTGTGTTTGATCATCGTCCTCGGTCGATACCTGGCAAGACATAAAGGTAAAAAAGCGGGTCACCCGGGCTGCTCTGAGTAACAACTTCCCCGCGCTCAGTCGATTTCCACTTTCCCTGGCAGGGACTTATCTAACGCACGAGGCCAAAGGAGCAGAGGACGCCCCCGACGCCGACACCGCCATCATCAACGCCGAGGGCAACCACGTCCACGCGGAGGAGAAGAAAGAGTATTTCATTTAGGCTTCTAACTTTTTTTCGACAACGGACATGCAATTTGAAGCTGCCTCAGTAGTCACCTCATGATCTGGTTCCCGTAACAAACTTCTTTGGCGAATTCACGCTAATTTTTTTTCAATATATATATATATTTCTTCTGCTTGAGTGTGAAACATGTAGAGTCTTCTTTTTTTTTTTTTTGTTTCTATTTTTGGTTGACGTTGGTGCTTACTGCTGTAATTTTCTGCTGCGGTTTCATCACTTATGTTTTTTTAGAATTTCATTTCAGCGCTGATTGTTCTTTGAAGCGCTCGGAATTTGGAGCAAGAATGGAAAAGTAATGATGATTCCAGTATGTTTGGGTTGATGAGCAGCAGGATTGCCGACAAGCCAAAATGCTTGGTTTGATTACAGACACTTAATATGAAGTTTTCAGATTAAGTTTCCTTCAGAGTCATATTTTTTTTTAACTTTAACAAGTATTTATGTATTTTGTCTCAATAGCTGGTCAAAATAAGAATAATGTTTTTTTTAATATATAAATAAAATGGAGTTACTGCCCTGGCATATTCAGATGAGCAACAGTCCGAGTAAAAAGGGTAAAAAATACAACAATAATGAGTAATAAAGTCATCAAGTCGTCAGCATTCCTTGCTACATGGGCTGTTGCACTCTTCGCATTATCTAGAGCAACATTCATAGCCTTTGTTTTAAGAAATAAAAGCAAACAAAAAAAATACAATATTCACTAAAGCTGCAGTTGTTTGTCCGCTGGGCCATTTGTGGCTGTTAATCCGACCCCATGCAGTCGGCAAACTCCGTTATAATCTATATTATTCAACCAAAAAAATAATGAATATACAAAGTTTTTATTTAAAAGTAAAAATCACACAGCTGCTAAGTGTGACACAACTTCTGTGAAGAAGTAAGGGAAGCTATAGGGGCTTTAATTTTGAAGTTCAAAACAGTATGTGACAGTTTTTTAACTTCATTGAATGTGTTTCTCCTTAAAAAAAAAGTTATAGACCGACAATAGTGTCCCGCCTCTTGATCTGCTCTTCAGAATGTAAGTGACCATTTTAATGTTGTAGTATAATAGTTAAGTACAGTGAAACCGACATTTAGAATAAGTAGAAATCATTCTTCGAATCAGATGTGTAGAGTTGAGTTTTTAAATGCTATGTTGTACAATATTCTGAAGAAAAAATTAAAAAGTAACACAATCGAAAAACAGTTGAAATGATGAATAATAAGAATTTCTTTCGTGTTATATATACATTCAAAAGTAATTCATATTTATCTCTTAATCTCTTCTTCACCAAACTAAAATAAACTCCTGGAACAATTCCGTATATTTCCACTTGTTTCTTTGTCAGACTATGAACTGAAATCTTGGCCAACAAGTAAAAAAATTACTGATGAAGTTCTTAGATTTGACTAAAATGGAAGCAAAGTCATTCCATGAAGGGGAAAAAGGTCAGCTGAAGAAATTATATTGTGGAGGTCATTAATATGGACCTGTTTCTTGTGTTGTCTTTTAAAGAAATGTTCCTGCATAACATGTAATATTTACTTTAGGAATGAAGATCTGGAGGAAACTCAGATCAGAGATTTGCCTTAAAGAGGAAAAGACGTTGGTTTGTGGGAGTTAATCATCAAATGTATCTTCTTATAATTGTTAAATAATCTTTTTGTCTGAATATAAACTGAAGATTTAAGGAAACATAAAGTGTTGGGAGAAAGAGAATATACTGGAATTATCATTTATAGTCCCTGTAAAGTGAAGATCTGTAACTGAAGATGGTGAAAATGCTCCTTCAGAACACGTTTCAATGGTTAATCTGTCCGTGAAGGTTCTCATTCATCCAGGTCACGGTGATCCAAGTGGTTCGAGAGCGAGTCAACTGGACTGTGTAGAGTTCTAGGAAGACCCGAGAGGTTTCTTCAATTAACCACAAATATTTCCTGTTCTCTGACTGTGTTAGAAGATGACGTGGACGGGGGATTTTTGGCAGAAGCTGTCCCTAACAACCAATAATAGCCATCTTTGGAGAATTTAAGGCTTTTGAAACGGGTTCAGTATTCACACTTTTATAAACCCT
The DNA here is from genome assembly GCF_982586985.1 of Callionymus lyra. Classification (NCBI taxonomy): domain Eukaryota; kingdom Metazoa; phylum Chordata; class Actinopteri; order Syngnathiformes; family Callionymidae; genus Callionymus; species Callionymus lyra. The sequence goes on from NC_141824.1 coordinate 21,269,551, forward strand.
TGGCTGATTTGATGGGCCGACAGACTCAGTAATTTGAAGAACTAAAGATCTGGTGCTGTAGTATTGAGACGTACTTGTAAAAGCACCACTATTAAAAAAATGCAAGTCTTATATTACCACAACCAAAAAAATGTATAGCCTTAATTTTACACTTTGCTCAGCTACAACAAAGCCTAGACACCATCCTGGTCATCTCCCCTTCCTGACTTCTCTCTTTACAGGGACTTAAAGTGATAGTGAACCCAAGATTCAAATGTCACTTCTTTCTATTCACCCTTATGTCCACTAAAGGTTGGGATTATTTTCAGAGTAATCTGTTCATTTTCAGATTTATAGACAAAAATGTTTGTTTATTTTAATGTAGCGACTGGCACTAACTTGTCTTCATTTATCCGAAAAGACACTTAAAAACATCCAAATACCATCCATACTGCTCGTCTGTAATGTCCATCTTGAATTGAAGCCTCGACATTAGGAATTCCTCTGGGAAAACTTAAATACATTTATATTTTAAGTTTGTTTTTAGCGGAAGTTATCAGTCTCTCAGATCCTGTCTGACGTCTTTAATAGACATGCACTTTTCAGTGCGCAAGATTTAGCCAGCTAGCCTAGCAGCATCCACTAAAAACAATCATCAAATTTAGATTTGTTTTATTTTTCCTGAACAATTCCTTCAATACAAGGTGGACGTTACAGACGAATGGAAATATTTGGATGTTTTTAAGTGTCTTTTTGGAAGAAGATGAAACTGAGCTCCAGTTGCTACATTAAAATGAACACGATTTTTTGGCTATAACTCTAAAAAGAATAGATTTCTCTAATCCTAACCTTTAGTCGACATGAGAGTGAGTAGAAAATGAGTTAATTTTTGGGTGAACTATGACTTTAACTATCAAATCTGTTTGATCCAGAAGCTGGTGATTCTTCTTAGTGACATAACAAACAAGCACAGTCTTTGTGATGATGGCCATCTAACACCAAAAAAAAAAAGGACTACCCTTGGTCTCAGATTCTTGCTCTCCTCGCTGCCATCGTTCATTTCCCCCCCCCCCCCCCCCCCCCCCCACACACACAGTCGGGAGAGACTCAAAGCACAAAATCTGAGGATGGACGATAAAACAGCTGATTCCTGTCTCAGTACTCACGGAGACGGCGTCGGCGCGGGAGACTTTCGGTGTATTTGCAACCTCGGTCATGATTGTGGATATTTTCTTTTCATCGATCTTCATGGGAAAAACAAAAGAAAATCCAAACTCGTGAGTGAGTGGAACCTCGTGGGGTTCGTTATTTATTTGAACTTTGAATAACTATGCTCAATGTGTGGATATTGCTGTAAAAATACTTTGCTAACGTGGATATTAGTGAACAACATTGTCGGATCCCTGACGCATCGATTTGTATATGAGCATAAGCAGTATTTAAGGTGTCTCTTCTTTTTTTAATTTATTTCTTTGCGGATTCTTTGATTGTAAATATCGTGTAAGTATTGGATTTTAAGATTTTACTTTTATGCTCATACCACTTTAGTGAAAATACGGTTTCCTTCAAGCGGGGACTCAAGATAAATTTAATGTATTTATAATCATAATTAATTAACATTTATTATATAAAGTGACATTAATTGATCTTATTGCTGTTACTACTAGCTGTCTTTTATCAACCCCCCCATTTTTAAAGATGTAGTCGACCATTAGGAACAAAACAAGGATCACCGTTATGGCCTTTGAGTTTGCTGCAACAGTCGAGGCGCTGGTGAATCGCACATCCATGGGTGTACATAGTCACTGTATTTAACGGTATCGACACGACCAATCTTCACTTGTGTTCTTTTCTTATTCCCACACGATTCTATAAATAACTGAATTTGTATAAATCGCTGTAATTTATTTGCTTTATATGGAGGATGTGTGAGACTTTGTTTTTGATTTCTTCTTTCTTCTCAGTATTGATAAGTCATTTTTCAACTATGCCACTGTAAAAAAATAAAAGGTGAAAAAAAAAATGCTGATTAAAATATGAACAACTTGATATCATGTCTGTTATTAGACACATTCAGCACTGGTCGGAGAGAGAAATAACAAATCACATAGAAAAGAAAAATGGACATACCTTCTGTCTAAAATGTGTTTTTTATTTAGAAAAAAACAACTGTTTTCTCACTCTTAACCTTCACTAGTGCTCCAACAAGGTGCTTGTTCTAGGTTACATTACATTTGTGTAATATGAGTAAAACAAAACATGTATAAATCGTCAATTATTTAAGCCCTGCCCACTGAAAAAACGTTGTTTTTCTGAAAATTAAATCTTAATTCAATTAGTTAAAAATCCAAAACTCTTACGAACAATTTAAACCCAGTATAAGTACAATCAACTCGGATGTATAATGTTTCGATGGCTTTATTGGGCGTGAAATATTGCTGAAGAAAGTTCTGTTGTATTCCACAAAAACATCAAACACTTTCAGAAGCAAACACAAAGAAAAGTGATAAACAAAGGATTTGTTACACTCCTTGAACTAATCAGCACCCAGGATACAGATGAAGCTTCATGAAGCAGTGTAGTTATAATCAGAGACCACCAGATGGCGTCTCTGAACTATTTTTCTTTGTTTTGAACAACTGTTCTAATGAAGCGTCACATGGTTTTTAGTTATAGCCCCACCGACTGACCTCTAAACAACATGACACTGTTTCATGAAGCTTCATCAGACCATCACTACTATCTTCCAGCACGTTTCCCCACCTATACCATTTTAAAAAAACAGTCTTAAATTGAGGACAATATTAATTGTTATTGTACACTTTGACAGCTAATAATTAATAATATTGGCTATTATGCTCCTTGTTCAGATACAAATGGAAACACATATGAATTATACTTTATATATTAAACATACATCATACATAATAAACCCAATTATTAAGAATACTTAAGGAAAACTGTTAAAAACGTGTACTCTGCTCCTGGACATGACAGATTATTTCTAACCAAACACACATAAAGACGCTGCAATTAAAAATGAATAGTAAAAAATGTGGGGGATTGTACCGGGGAAACCCCACATGTTCGAAGTTTAAAAATAGTGCACGATAGTGAACAAACTGATCTAGTGACATGATATGAACCGTTAAGGAACTGCAACTATCAGGATCGCTTTGCCCAGTGCCCCAAAATCAGATTCAGAGACAGAGCCTCTCTGTTTTTCTTGAAGGGTGTATGATGGCTCACTTAAAGAAACGTGACGTAACTGACGGGCTCTTCAAAAAGTTACCCCCAGGTAGACCAGATGCGAAGAATGATGACACAAACCAAGATTATAATCCGAATGTGAATCAATGCAAATATATTACTTGATAATTATCAATTATTAAAAAAGAATGAATAATAAAGATAAATAAAAGAAGATTCAAATCGGTACGAGGGTGGTACCCCAGCACCCCCTATGTGCCAGCCACCACTGATACACACCTAAATTAATTCTGTGAGGCCAGGATATATGGACATGAAAATGGGCCCTTGATGTAAAGAACCAACTTTGGGTTAGATTGTATTATTATAAAAGGCCTTAGACTCTGGAAAACACGACACAAGAGCAATCGTCAAAGTACCAGCCATGGAGGTTCAACCCACCGATCTGAGTAAGTATAATGCTTTGGTGCAGCTCAAGATCAGGTCGAATGATGAGCATAATGTGTTTTATGTTAAAGAAAAATGTCTCGCCTTGGTACGATCAGTCAAGAAGGTAATGGTCATGTATTCATGGTTTCCATTTTTCTCTACCTTCTGGTAGTAAGGTTTAACACTAGAAGTCCCAGCATTCTACTATCTAGACCATTTCTACTACCGTAACCTAATTCATCACCTTATCTATGTTCCTATCCCAACACTAACCTTGACCTTAACCACTTTTTCTATCATTTCTAATATTTAGACATAACATTTTTGTTGTATCATTTATTTTCATCCTTGTCCATTCTTTTCCTGTAATGTTTGCTTATTTCAATTTTGTGACTGACCTTTCTTTATTATTTTTAACTCTCTGTGCTCCAGCCTGCCCATGACTTCACCCGCTAAGTTGCCTTGAATTAGAATAGAACAGCCACCCCCCTATCTCTCAGCATGTTCCCTCCTGTGGTGCGACAATGATCGCATCGTTTTCATAACGAAGTGTCCATAGGTGGTTTCCAGCCGATCGGCTGCCCTTTGGGTCTTATAGGTAGAAAAGGCAAATGGCTGCTCTTTGGGACTTCTAGTATTAAGTAGCGATGAAGCTTGAGATGAAGCTTCATGAAGCAGTGACATTATCCTCAGAGTCCACTAGATGGTGGTGTCTGCACTATTTTAATTTGTCTTGAACAACTTTTCTAATGAAACCTTACATTCCTTTCTTTTACTGATGGCGCCACCTACTGACCTCTAAACAACACAACGCTGTTTCATGAAGCTTTATCAACCCATCTCTAGCTTTAAGGGTTGCACTCATTGTTTTGGTGCCCCTGCTGGACTTTTTAGAAATTGCATGTTCTGCCTGTATGTTTGTGTATTTGACATATTTCTGCCACATGATCAATCATGTGACCTGTCATATGACCTTCTAGTGTTCAAGTGCTGCTCATTACCTCAATTATTTCCACCTTTCTCCTTGCTTTGTTTATTTAAACCCCACTTTTGTCCTGTTTTGAAAAGATTTTTGAAAAGCGAGTACCTCTCGAAACAAGCTGACTTAAATGATTTATTTTTGTGAATTTTTGCAAAGATATATTTTATCTGCAAGATTTTCCATCTCATAACGCCTAAAATATTTAAAAGGGCTGACATGAAGCTGCTCGGAGAGTTTGCCAAAGGCTCCGTGCTGCTCTTTACAGTAATACAAGGTGACAAACAGGAAGAACAGAGTCTCAAAGGGTTCGACTCGTCTCGCTTTGGATGTGCTTGAAGTTGCTGAAGGAAACCGTTCGCAGATGTCAATACGGTTGGCTGCTGTCGCTCGAAGAACGGCAGCGAAGTCGGAGGCGATAAACCGATCTGTGGTTTGACATTGTGGAGGATCTTGCTACTCTGCTTAAAACACAGCACTAAATGTGGAAGTTCCACTCCTTGTGGGCAAAGAGGACAATTCAGAAAAGCTTTGTTTATACAACAAGTCCCTTGGAGGTGGAGTTTTGACACAAAACCAGCGTAAACCAATATTGAAATATTAGTTCAGTTTCAGTTCAGGAATGTTTTAAGTACCACAGCAGCTAAAACACCCGAGGCCTCATGTACTACGAATTGCAAGGATTTCCCACCAAAAACAGGCGTAAATTTAAATACAAAAAAAAGCTGCTCAAAATACACAGTGGGCACAAATTCAAACACATTTTCTTTGTATATCCAAATCATCGTGGAAGAATAGGGGAACGTGGATCCCCTCTGTGCAATAAGATAAAAACATGAACTTAAACTAGATTAAAAGTTTCTATTTTTTAATTTTTAAACATTACTGATATCACAATGTTTATATAAATGTTTGTATTTTACATACAAGGTTATTAACACAGATAGTTGCCTTACAGAGATGATCAGTGGCTTGTTAGGAACATGTTTAGATGAAGTTTAACAAAAAATAAACTGCAAATCATTCACTTAAAGAGCTAAGTAGTGGTGATGATGGGATACAAAATTTACAGTATGTCCAAATTCACATGTACATCATGTGATGGTGCTTTTATAAAAGTTTTTTTTTCCAAGAAAATATCTCTGATCCTATTAAGGAAACCGGATCTCAGCTTGCGCTTTAATTTAAACCTGTGCTATTTCTCTCACACCTCTGGATCACCCGTGAAGACCTGGATGATGTAAGTGGAGAAGGGAAAAGTCTGGACCTCCCTGCAGAAGCTGCTGCCCCGGTCTGACAAGACTGACATTGATCGGTGGTGATTCTCATAGAGGAGAGGTGAAATGAACAAACGTGGATCATTTTCTTCATTACAAAAAAACATCGTTCTTCGCTGCTTCCAGAGGAGTGAGGCCATTATTACGTAATAATGGACTATTCTCTCGTAACCTCTTGTTCGCCAAGATTTCAGACGGGGGAGAACGTTATAAAGTTATCACTTTCAAAACATGGTCATGATGAGGGACTTTCTGCATCTTGGAGAGGAAGACTTCAACATTTGAAACATGTGAGTGAGTCAGGAGATTTGGGTTTTCACATCAGTTGCCCTTTAATGTAATGTGTGCACATTTTCATTTAAACTTTTCAATTTATATTGATATAAAAACAAAGTCCTCTCAAGACACTTTATAGTTGAAGTAAGACTACAGTATATTGGAGAAAGGAAAAATAGATCTCAGCAAATCAACCATGAGTGAATCACAGCAAGGAAAAACTTCCTTTTAGAAGGAAGAAACCTTGAGCAGAACCAGACTCAGTGTTGCAACCTCCTGCTGTGACTGACCTTCCAGTCACAGCAGGAGGTTGGATGGAGGGGAAGGGTGAGAGGAAGAAGGAGAGTATTGAGTAGAGAAGCAGAGTCTACTTATGAGTGTTGATAATAAATCAAAGCAATCTTTATGAAAGTCATAAAAGGGTTAAGTTTAAGGTTTATAATGAAATCTGGGTCAGGATGTTTTTATATGATATGTGAGACCATGGAACTCTGGGAAACCAAAAGGATGGTTTTAAATGCCATGGTGCAAATGACTGTGCTGATATTAAATATCTCCCCAAAAAAAAAGAAAGATCTGGTTCCACAACGCATCGCTGGACTCATAATGATCCTCCTTCCTCCTGCTCACGTTGACCTTGAGCATAATGTTGCTTCCCCGGCACACTAATGTTGCCATTATCAACAACAGTGTCCGGCCAACCATCTGCCTGCTTCACACGGCGCCTCGCATCCCCCTCGTCCCGGCGTCCCACTTCATAATCATTACTCGAGAAAAAGCCCAGGCAGTTCAAATCAACATCAGCTTCTCTTCCCCATTATTAATGGCTTCGTTAAGCTCCGCGAATGAAGATGTTCGCGAATAATGCCCGACAGACAACAACGCGAGGAATCCATCATAATTTAGTAACTGGATATGAGGTTTTGCAATTTAAGGAATCAGCCTTTTCTTGCTAAGTGAGCATGAAACCGCGGGCGACGCTGCAATCGCGGAGAAGATGGTCTTACCAGAGTGAAGAAACTGATCCCCTTCTGCCCCAGGGCCCGGGTCCCTATCAGTCCTCCAGCTCATCAATACGCTCTTATCGTTGTCGTGCAGACGCCTCATGCTAGGAGGAATTGATATCTCGCAAAACATTACTATACTTAAACATATTAGCTGCTTACCCTCTGCTGTGTTGAACATTAAGTTTTCGGCTAATTGGCTTTTTTTCCTCTTCAATCTGGGAACGGGCGACTGTCTGTGCTGCTATTTGATAACAGCTTTCAAATGTGAAGTTTCCTCTCAGATTCAACCGTCCTCAGCTCTCCTCCAGTGTAGATCCAGAGTCACACTTTGAGTGCGACAGTCACGCAATTTGAGCCATTCTCATACTACACACCACACTTGACTTATGTTTGATAGTTGATTCGGCCAACCACGGAAGGCACCACGCAATATCAACCAATCGGACGCAACATAAGGCGTGTCTTGGTGTCTGTCTTTTGTTCCAAAATCACTGCACAACCCAAAGGCATCGAGTCATCGTAACTTTTCAACAGCGGCAACATCATGCTGTGGTTACGTTACCTGTAGTTTTTTATCCTCCAGTCACGAGCCGCACTTTATTTGAGACTTAACTTCTCAGTAATTCCCCCAAAAACATTCAGAAGGAGGAAATAAACTTAAACAGTATTTCATGGGTGAGTTAGGCCAGTCTGTCAAACTGAGCCTGAGAAACCTGGGTGTTGTATTTAACAAAGACATGTCTCTAGAACAACACTGCAGGAAACTGACCAGAAACTGTTTCCTTCAATTGAGAAAAATCTCTAACTTTAGGAAAAATTATGTCACAATCTGGAGCTTGTAATCCATGCATTTGTGTCTTCTCGTTTGGACTATTGTAACAGTTTCTTAACAAGAAGGATCTGTCTCACCTGCAGTTGATACAAAACTCTGCAGCAAGAATTCTGATCTGCTCTAGTAGGAGAACTCACATTTCTCCGATCCTTAAAACTCATCACTGGCTGCCACTTTCTTTGAGGATCAATTTTAAAATTCTGGTTCTTACTTTCAGATCTATTCATGGTCAGACTCCTCCTTACATCAGTGATCTGATCCAGCCTTACACCCCAGCTCGGGCTCTGAGGTCTGTGGATCAGAATCTACTGATGGTTCCTGAACACGCTTCCGGACCAGAGGAGAGAAATCCTTCCAGGCTGTTGCTCCTAAGCTTTGGAACGATCTTCCTCTCCCTCTGTGTTTGATGATCTACTGACTCCTTCAAGAAACATCTTAAGATATTCTTATTTGTGCAGACTTTTCCTTGATTTTCTGGGACACCTGTTTGTCTTATGTGTCTTTTAAAGTATATATTTTAACTGTGTATTGTTTTTGATTGTTGTTACTTACTTTATTTCAAATTAAGAGCATTGAATCAGTTGCGTCTGCCTTGTAATTCTTCATTATCACTTTATACTGTTTAAAATGTACTTTGTTATTAATTAAAACATTTTTTGAGTCATTATTTTGAGCCAAATCTATTGATTGTTTAAAACTAATTCAAATTTTCACCTAGTTTATAGGTCCTGGATTGTTTAAAATGGCAAGTTCAAGATGGGAAGTTCGTATAAAAACATGTTAAAAAAATGTATCAATAAAACATAATATTTCAGCTGTAACACTTGATGTCATTGATGGCTTTACGATAGTATAAATAAAAAAATATCCCAAGTTACGATCAATGACTGCTATAGATCTCTTCTGGTAGAAGATGTAGATTTCTACAACTTCTGAATTTAATCATCATATTTTAACCATCTTAGTCATTAGACATTGACACTTTTATGATGCTATAATAAAAATTTATCCCAAATTATGATCAATGACTACCATAGGTCTTTTCTAGAAGACGTAGATTACTATCACACAAAATATCATGTCAATTAAATGTAGACTTTTGAAAAAATGAATAATTTATATCTCCATTTTTATCCATCTTTGTCGTATATCAATGTCAAAGATGCTAGGTTTATGGATGCTATAAATCAATAATTATCCAAAATTGTGATCAATGACTGCGTTATGTCTCTTCTAGAAGATTTAGATTACTATCCTACAGAATATAATAACCTTTTAATGTAGTCTTTTGAAGGAAAATAATAATTAAATCATCATATTTTATCCTCTTTGTCATATGATACTGTCAAAGCTGACACTCAAATCTCGCTCATTTCATTCTCTGAAACTCTGTAGATTAGTGACGAGCGGAAGATCTGCATGGAGACCTCTCCATCCCTGCCGCTGGTCCTCCTAGGATTAGCGTCTCAGACTCTTTCGTGCACACAATGCTACTTGTTTTCAGCGTCCAAGCATGTAGATCAACTTGTGTGAGTCGCAGGGAAGGAAAGGATAAAAGCAGAGATGAAGTAGGATCGAGGAGTAAGTACACTGAGCAGGAGCAATCCAAGCAGGGAAAGAGGTTTGTTTGTTCTCTGGATCATGGTCTTAATTGCAGATTAGCTGGGTTAGTCAGCGTGTTTAACAAACCTTAAGTCAGTAATGAGAACACAACACGATTGTTTAGAAAATCAATCAGGTGCAACTGTTAAAAATACATGTGAGTCCCTATTTGCAGGCAATCTGCCTCATGCCAGCTGCTTTCTGGGGCTCGTGTCCTTGCTCTCCACTGTACTTCCTGTTTAAGAGCAGCTAATGTGTCTCGCTCACATGTTTCAAATGTTCAAGTCTTCCTCCAAGATGTAGTAAGTCCCTCATCATGACCATGTTTTGAACTTTATAAAGTTCTCCCCCATCTGAAATCTCGGCGAAAGAGAGGTTACAAGAGCGGAGTCCATTATGACGTAATAATGATCTGTAATTATGCCCACTTTGTTTATACAACGTAAGCTTGGAGGTGGAGATTCCGGGATCGATGACACGCAGTGACAAACCTGAATGTTTGACCAATCACAGGAGAGTGGGCGTGGTTATAGTAGTTCACTCCTCCTCCAGTCAGTAATCACGCCCCGCTTTGTTTATACAACGATTCTCTTGGAGGTGGAAACTTCCGAGACAGTACAGGTTTTTGTTCCAACCAGTCAAGCACACATTTGTTAACGGATCAGGTGTCGGCTTAAGCAAGCAACACCTGACTGCCAGCCTGATTGGTTCAACTATATGTGCATGAATGGTTGGATCCAAAACCTGCACCGTCTCGGCTCTTTTCTGGACCAGTTTGACACCTGTGTTAGAGGCTTCTAGATGACGACCAAGGCAGTTTGCATCTTGTGTTTTCAGTTTTTTTCGAAAGAAGGAACTAAAGAAACTTCTAGGATGAGACGTGAAACGTTTTCCTACAACTCTACACAGTCCAAGTGACTCGCTTCTTAACCTCTGGGATAACCATGAGCTGGATGAATGAGAACCTACACGATCAGGGAAAACGGGCAAAAAATGTTTCAGATTATTTAATATCATATTACAGTTTATTAAACACAGATTTTCAGTGAGTCTCTAAGGTGGCCCCCAACTGGGGAAACCACTGATCTGCTGCTGCTCCTGCAAAAAAAAATGATAGCTAGACATTTATAATTGCAGACAAACGGGGTGTGTTTGGGCGACCCCACTGTACAAGACGTGTCTCCACTTCCTGGTACTTTGAATCTTTCTACACTGATTCTTGAGTTCATGCCGTCATTTGATTGACCATCATCTTCACTCTATCCCCCGATAGAAGCGCCAGGAGCGACTCAGTGGTCCCTCAGTCGGAAGGAAACATGATGGAAAACGTTAGCGTTGCACCATTTCTCGTGTGTCCCCTTGTTCTTTTCCATTTAGGTGGAACATTTAATTTACGGCGAAACAATCACGGTCAGTCCCCGGACGCCCCTTCGACTCAAAGCCGCAACATTCACGCCTCATCTGGCCGAACGCGAGCGCCGCAGGATATTAGCTTGAGATGTGTTTTGCCTAATCAGATGAGATTAAACGGATCGCTCGCGCCCGGTGACGTGGCGGGTCGGGGTGGGAGTCAAATGATCCGGAACAAAGAACATGAGCTCGTGTTTCTCCCTGGATGCGTCGACGCGCCATTAGCCGAGACGGATGTCGGACGCCGCTCCCAGGTTTTTTTTGCGTCCGGGGCCTCCCGGATTGATTAGCAAAAACAGGACAACACCACTGTATTAGAGTCTCATTCATCCACAGCTGACTCGCGTTCTCAGTGGTGAGTCTTTAAATAGCCCGTGGTGGGATTGTCTGTCGACCGTTGATTTATTCTGCTCTATATTTTTAGATCTAATTAAACAAACTCGCCGTATTGTTCGGCTGGGATCCGGGAACGTTGCGAGCCCAGGAGAGAACATAAAGGCTTGTCTTGGAGAGTCTAGAGGGAAACGGGAGCAAGTACCTGTAGCATAAGGTAGAAAATAAATAGTCCGCCATCTGCTTGGATACCAGCAGCACCTGAGAATCTTCCAAAAATGAAATCGCCAGAGACTTAATTAAAGCTGGAATATTAACCAGTGGGAGACTGATGTTCCTCCAATGACAGTTGCAGGGAAATACTGGAATTGATTTGGTTGAGATTCATTTGTCTTTAAAGACCGTGATGAGTTTGTGATATTGGAAAAAATCAAGTCGTTGTTGCTTCTGAGGGGCCATTTAACACAATGAAACGTTGAATTCATCTGCGCGGAGAAGGCTTTAAAGCAGGAAGCTCATCAAAGGATTGAACAGAGGACGCGTTCGGCGCACGAGAGACGTTTAGAAATGCGAGCGAATCTTCAAAAAATGATGATGAGCAATAAACCCACGGTGGATGGATAAATCAGCAGAATAAAACTGTAATTAGTTGGCAAGTTTTAGATTAATATTGCCGGAGGCATGAGTGAGACCCAAGTCAGCACTCGCCCAGACGCCCCACTTTATTTATGAGCGGGAAAAAGGAGGACATATAGAAATAAATCAGGACCTGGTGAAATATGAACGCTGACGAAAGATGGGAGCTGCAGGATCTCGGATAAGAAAGACAATCAGACACATTATGAATAAAAAAAGAAAAGAAAAAATCTGATTAGAGTTGAACCTCTTTTTAACCTATTTAACCCTCATTCAATTCAAATGTATTTTTTTTAAGTAGATGATATTCACTTTTTTTATTTATTTTTGATTAGTCCTCCTTTCTGGCATGTAATACACATTACCCACATTTTTAAACTTTATATAAAATATCATAGGTTATAGGTGATACAATTTACAGGGAATAAGTTTTCACTTATTTCTTATTCATTATACATTATATATTATATATATATGGCTTAAATACCCAACAATAGTCTGAGTAAGTCTTGGATTTGCTCTATTACAGGTCTATAGAAGAAAATGTAAAAGAAAAAGCTTAAATAGAATTGATATTTGAATGGAAAATGAAAAGATTTATTTACTACTTTTTGGTAATGGTAGATCACATTTAGATGATTTCTTTTTTTTTCATATGTCCTCTTTTTGTTATTTAGATGTAAGAACATTTCCCACATTTTTTTAGTCATATACAAAATATCACAGGTTATAGGTAGTGATGGTCTGATAAAGCTTCATGAAGCAGTGTCATTATTTTCAGATTCCACTAGATGGCGTCTCTGCACTATTTTCCTTTGTTTTGAACAGTTCTAATGAAACATCACATCATTTTTAAACTGATGGCGCCACCTACTGACCTCTAAACAACATGACACTGTTTGAATGAAGCTTCATCAGCCTATCATTAGTTAATGTTTATATAAAGGTAATAAATGCTTGTTTATTATTATTTATTATACATTATACAGTATATATAGCAAAAATACCCAACATTGCCCTTGTAGGTCGGGTACCTTTGGTTGGCTTTACTGAGAGTCTTAAGAAAATGAGAAAATGAAACGACTTCAATAGAAATTGCATTTATATATATGACAAAATTGCCTATAAAAAAAGAATAGTTAAAACTTGTTTTTGTAATAGTAGATCATATTTACTTTTTTCTTGGGTACATTTTAATTTTTCTTTTCAAATATGTATTCTTTTGGCATTTAGATGTATTTAGATTAGCCACATTTATTAAATCATGTATACAATATCCTGGGTTATAGGTAATAGGTTATTATATACAGTATTTTTTATTTACCATTATTAATTATACATTGTATATATGGCTAAAATGCCCAACATGGCCCTGGTAGGCCGGGAACCTAGGATTTGCTTTAGGGTTAAAAGAAAATGAAAAAAGGAAACAACTTCAATAGCAACTGAGTTTATGTGACAGAACTATCTATAAAATATAATTGTTACTACTTTTTTTGGTAATAGTAGATAGATAATATTTACCTATTATTTATTATTATTCATTACTCTAAGTTCTTTTAACATATATTGTTTATCATAGAGCATAGGTAATGTAATTTAACGGTAATATGAACTTATTATTATACGTTATACATAGAGCTAAAATACCCATCATTGGGTTTGGTTTAGTAAGGATCAAAAGAAAATGAAAAAAGGAAACACCATAAATTAAAAAAATATATATATTTATAAGACAAAACTGTCTCTTTTGTTGAGGTCTGTCACCCCCACAGAAAGTCAAGAATCCATAAAAAAAAACAATCGCTGGATCCAGATGGTAATCCAGAGCAACACCAATATTCAATCATAATAAAACTAAATAATGTCAGAAAATTGTTCATTCATTTATACATTTCATTCCATTAATTCTGTAAATCCGGCTGCACAAGCCAGTTTTTCAAGCCAACAGCCATAAGAGGAAAGAGACACAAAGGTTATTAAAAGCCTCAAGGAAAGGAAAAGGTGCCAAGAGAGATGGGAATGGAACCCACAACCAAGGACAACTTAGCAGTGCTTGTGAAGTGAAGCAGAAGTTGAAGGCGGAGGCTGTTGTTTATCAGAATGTTAAAATAAACAATAAATCCATAAACAAAATGGCTGCTTGGAAGTACAGCTCGTCTGGTGTGTTTTCCTTGATTCTCCTGTCGAATAGCAGCTGCCGTCCAATCCAAACACAACATTAACTCTTCAAACATGAGCGTGAAAGTGCCGGCAGGCATCCAGCTGTCGAGTACGAGCCTGGACTTCTGTGTATCTCAACACCGTGAACAACGTGTGTGTGTGAATGTGTGTGTGAGACAGGACTCTGAACCAGCTCTGACTTTTATCATGACACACTTTTGGTGGAACAATGAGGGACTCCCTGCAGAGGTGTGCCAGATAAACTCCGGAAGCGTCTTCGGCCACAGAACAGCTGTAGCTGGAGAGTTGATGTCAGACAACTGAGGCGTGACAACGGCTTCCTCCGGAAAAAAAAAAACACCTGATGACTCAGCTCTAAGTTTTCTCAAGTACTTCATAAACTCTCTCAGACTCCGAATTATTCTTATGACGGGCCAACACCGGCGGGATTGATGGACCTCGAATGGCTCTGGATGGACGTGCCAGTCGTCTTTATGATGCCAGCCCGCGTGATCGTCAGCCTTTGGGATTCCTGCAGACAGACAGCTCGCTAAGACAACTGATTAAATAGCAGCGAGAGCCGCGAAAATGTTTAATTCAGTCTCATTTAGTATTCATTGGATCGGCCGGCCAAGAGTTCACCTTGAGGGGTCATTAGTAAAGTGGGTCCAGAATCCCAAAGAGCTTCTTTTTTTTTTTTTCCCGGGCCATGTTTCCGCAGAGCACTTGAAAACACAACTGATTGCTTTTAATTACATTGATTATCAAGTTTACTTTGGCTGAATTGAAAAGGGTAATGAGACCAAAAGTGTGGAGCGAATGAGCCCTGAAAATAAAAGGTGGGATTCATCAGTTCGAAAGACATGTTTCTTTTGTGCCAACTTCATTCTCCTCTCACGAGGACGAAACACTTTCTGCTGGTTCCAAATGTTAATAATAATAATATAATATCAGTGAATACTTTCATTTCAACTCTTAAAAGTTGAGCAACATGTTATTCAGTCATTTTTCCTGATTGATTCCTTTATTCTGACACATTAGGGAAATTATACTTGCTTCAGCAGTACATACATATAACAGGAAACACAATACACATGTTTAAACGATAATAATAATAATAAATATAATAAAAAAACGTTCTCATTTACTGACTTATGACGGCGAGTATTGTGGTGTGTCCCAAATCCCAAATTAATATTTTGAGTACACGAGTGCGTTCACACTGAGCAGTACGCGAAAATGTAGTGTGCTATTTGCACACTAAATAATAAATAAATAAAGTGTGAATCGGTGTAAACTTTCCAAACGCAACGGTCGCCAACTTAGTGGCGTAGATGGCGCTATGTCTAAAGCTACGTCGCTAAACATAAGAGACGTCACTACTTTTCAGACAAACATGAATTAAGCACCTTGTGACCCTGGTCTGGAAAAGCGCTATACAAATAAAAATGACTTACTTACTTACAACAATTATAACACAATGAAACACAACTTTATAACTTGTTTCAATTGAAAAGTGCTGTGAAGTGTGAGCGATAGTGTTCCAACAGCCGTTTGCAATCAGCGTCAAAAAGCAGTAGAAGAAGAAGCTGTCGAGTCATTTCTGGTAAGTGTGAAGCGGCACCGTCTTACACTGTACTGCAAAGCGGTTCACTTGGATAAGTGTGTGATTTGAGAAACCTCATCGGTCTGAGCATCTCTTGGACGACCAACTTTCTTCTACTAAAGATCAGGAAAGGAGAAAAATTTCCGTTCAATTTTTTTCACAAAATATGTGGATCTTTTCCAATGGTAGCTGTGTCATCCAGAGAAGACTCGGAGTAGACCCACTTTTAGGCCAACATTAAAAGATCAGGGTTAAGCATGCAACGTATTCTTAAGCTTCTGGATGAAATGTCAGGAGTAAAGATGTAAAGGTGGATATACATATTTCCTTATTTTTATACACGTGTATGTGTGTATTTGTTTCCCCATAGCCATTTATTTGAGTGTATTAATAAACATTTAAATGTAATTCAATATATATTGTTACTTCTTTTCCCCCTGGATGTCTCTTTTTCTCCCCTGTTATTCCATACTTCTGAGCTCTGAAACTTGAGTTCTGATGAGATCGGTCTGTTTTCAGTGCAGCTCGGAGACCGAAGACAAGATCAAAGCCACATCATAGGATGGTTCACCAAGAAAAAAGACAAGTGGACAGGTTTGCATGGGAGAGCTAAATGCTAGCAGTGATTCCTCTTTAAAAACCTTCTGCCATCCTAGTCTATTATTTTGATCACCTTTTATATTGTTTGATTCTCATTTCTGGACCTGTTGAAACTCATTTAGCTCCATTTATATTGAATTGAATGACAATATAAACCATTGAATCCTGCATCCTGATGAGATGTCATTGGAAATAAACCAAGGAAACTCTTTACAGATTATATCAACCAAACATTTGTTGATGCTTTTGGCATAAAATAATAATACTGTAAGTAAATACTGAATGATATTAAACTTTTTTTTTAATATCCTTTTTTAATCTTGATATCTGAACACAGCATATACTCTTCTGAAATATTAACACCCTGTCGGGCTCTCTGTTTTAATTTCACGATAACTACCTCTGTTCTTATTTTTTCTAATCCTAAAATGAGTCAGTCGAACACTATGCCTCGCTGCAATAACCATGACAGGCTATAAAATGTTTAATTTGGGGAGAGAAATCCCTAAAGCCTTTCTGTACCGCTTCAGTTTAAATGATCTTTTTTTTTAATTGCTGTAAAATCACTCGTCTCTCATGCCTTTGTTTACCTGTTGCATTTAATCTGCCTTTTATCTTTTGATAGCTTCTTCACGACTTTTATCTTTGTGAAAAACATTGTTGTTTTTTATACGTCGTCGCTATCTTATGGGAGGTTGATCCGTCTGTGAAACCTTTCCAAGAGCATAAATACAAGGGGAGTCATCTGCAGGACTGGTGATGAAAGAGCTGACAATAAGTACTTTTCGGTTCTCAACCTTTGAGCACCTGACACTTCTCAAAGGTGAGTCCTTTCACTTTCTTTCTTTTTTTTTCAAAAAATGAAACATTTTACAGTGAATTTTCCTGGAAAGATTTTTCAGATTTTTGATGAGGAAAATGAGGGTTGAAAACTGGGTCTGCCAGGTCTGACTAACCGTTCCCAGATCAAACACAACTCGAAAAACCTGCCAACAGAATAAAAACCAACCCAAACATTCAACGTCCCTTGTGAGAATGAGTTGACACCAACAAAACTTCAGTATCTTTCCCGCGCCGTGGTTGTGTTTTCTATATATAATACTTGAAACGGGCTTTACGGTCTTCCTCTGGGACGCGGACGATCCGCTTTCCAAACTCTGGATCGGTCTCTTCTTCAAGTGTGAATTATTTTACATTCCCCTCACTCTAGGCTTCAGTGTGACTCATCAGTATATCTCAGTGGAATCACTAACCTTGTTTGGTGTGTTTAAAGTTTTACCATCATTAACTATTATCTGTGACATTCCAGAGTGTTGGTTGTTGACCAAGATTATGAAATGATTCAATAATACCAATCTGATGTTTTTGTTTTCTATTTTTCCTAGTGTCTAATATATCATTAACAGGCGTCCAAAAGGGGATCAAAAATTAAATGGCTGCAGTTGGGCTTTATTTACAATATATTGCTGAAGTTATAGTTAAAGGTCAATGAATTTGAAAACCTCACTCTACTACATGTTTCAAATGTTGAAGTCTTCCTCTCCAAGTCTCGCATCATGACCATGTTTTGAACTTATTACTTTATAAAGTTCTCCCCCATCTGAAATCTCGGCGAACGAGAGGTTACAAGAGCTGAGTCCATAATGATGTAATAATGGCTTCACTTCTCCTCCACCCTGCTTTGTTTATACAACAAGTCCCCTGGAGTTGATGGATTGATGTGGTGACAAAACCTCGATGTTTGGCGAATCGAAGCAGATTTTATCCCCAGAAAAACTTAAGTATTTTCAGTGGACGGAAAAGAAAAGAGAGTTCTGTAAAAACAGACACATACTGATAAGTACACTAGAGGTCCAACATCTATTTAAGACACACTTAAATCAACACATTAAGGCCTGGGCTATTTAACTTGTAGCTATATCAAGCCTTCAAGTGTCCCATTCAACCGTGAACAATGAAGGATTTCTAAAAAGAAATCTGATTAAAATGTGTACTTGTTAAAAAGTGTACTGTATGGTTACGCCACCTCACAACGCTACGCTTTTCAGCAAGGGTGCGTTTTGCGGTAAGGAGGGAAGTTCCAGTTTAGATCGTGCAACCCTGCCCTCTCAGGTGACGTAAAGTTGACACGTAAATATTATACAACGAATATCTTCATATAGGTATGTGTGTATTTGCGCTTCACTTTCACGTTTGAATGTGAAAACTGAATAGCTGTTTCCCTCGTTCAACTGCATTCACGTTGTTTTTGTCACCACGGACACCAATACTGATGGCCGAGAACACATTTTCAAGTTCAGGTTTTCACTCAACAAAAGCACCTTGTAAATATTCCTAGGTGAGTCATATGTTTATTGGACCAGCCACATTTACTGAGATTTTCCATCACTTCTAAACGCTTACTTAATAAGAAAGACAGATAATAAACTGTATTCATCCCTCTGGAGATCTCCTTGGGGAAATTGGGTAATACATTAGACCAATTAAAAAATGTACATTCTGTTTCCATCACTGTATATTCAACTTGTTTGTTCAATCTGGGCTGTTAATTTGCTTTTTCTATTCATATTTAGGAAGATTAATCTTCTCATTTAACCTAAGTTAATTGATTTAGCATCATTAACATCATGATTAGCAAGCTTTCCAGTGATACCAAGTTGGGATAAAGTTATGACATTTTGAAAGTCGAATTTAAACCAAAAAGCTCACACCTAAAATATTGGAAGTTGACCATAAATGAGTGTATTTTCACCGGTTTCAATATATCTTTCTTAATATTCATGAGAGACAATTAAACTTATATTGCTTCACTTTACAAGAACTGTCTGATAATACTGGTTTTACAGACATCAATTCATCTTTACATTTTTACAAATATATCTACTAAATGCCTAAAAGATATTGCTATTGGCCTTTTGTGTCACGATGTCTGCGCTGTCAACAAGGAATATAACCTCAGGAAACACTTAGTGGTTGCTATTCCATTACGAATATTGATGTAAGTAAGTAAGTAAGTAATATATATTTATATAGCGCTTTTCGAGACCAGGGTCACAAAGCGCTTTAACAATCAAAACAATACTCAAAACAGTACATACTTCAAAGATCAAGACAACACCGAGAACAACACAGGAGTTCGAGAAATTCAAGGAAAAGCCTGCACAAATAGAAACGTCTTAAGGTGTTTCTTAAAGGAGTCAGTAGACTCCATCAAGCGCAAAGAGAGAGGAAGATTGTTCCAAAGCTTAGGAGCAACAGCCTGAAAAGATTTCTCTCCTCTGGTCCTGAGCCGTGTGCGTGGAACCATAAGTAGATTCTGATCCACAGACCTCAGAGCCCGAGCTGGGGTGTAAGGCTGGATCAGATCAGTGATGTAAGGAGGAGCCTGACCATGAATAGCTCTGAAAGTAAGAACCAGAATTTTAAAGTTGATCCTGAAAGAAACTGGAAGCCAGTGAAGAGTTTTAAGGACCGGAGAAATGTGAGTTCTTCTACTAGAGCGGGTCAGAATTCTCGCTGCAGAGTTCTGAATCAACTGCAGGCGAGACAGCTCCTTCTTGTTAAGACATGAAAACAAACTGTTACAATAGTCCAGACGAGAAGAAACAAACGCATGGATTACAAGCTCCAGATCATGTTGTGACAGCATTTTCCTAAGTTTAGAGATTTTTCTCAGTTGAAGGAAACAGTTTCTGGTCAGTTTTCTACAGTGTTGAACAAGAGACATGTCTTTATCAAATACAACACCCAGGTTTCTCAGGCTCAGTTTGACAGACTGACCTAAGTCACCCAAGTACTGACTCAACCCTGGAATCGTATCATCAGGAGCAATCACCAGAGTTTCAGTTTTGTCCACATTAAGCTGTAAAGTGTTTTCACTCAGCCATTGTTTGATTTCTAGCAAACAATTGACTAAGCTGTTCAGCCTTTGGGGCTCAGTTGGGTCAAAAGAGCAGTAGAGCTGGATGTCATCAGCAAAAATGTGATAAGAAACATCTGGAAATCTCTGAATGATTTTACCAAGGGGAATCAAGTACAGCAAAAACAATAAAGGACCCAGAACAGAACCTTGAGGGACTCCACACAACAGATCTGCCGATTCAGACCTCATTTGATTGGCAGATACACTAAAACTGCGCCCAGAAAGGTAAGATGAGAACCATTCTAACACAGACCCAGACAGTCCCACTTCATCCCTTAGTCTTCTCAGCAGGATCTGGTGATCAACTGTGTCAAAGGCTGACGACAGATCCAAGAGAACCAGAACAGTGAATTTACCAGAGTCAGCCGACATCATGATGTCACTGGACACTTTCAATAAAGCTGTCTCCGTAGAGTGATGTTTACGGAAGCCAGACTGAAACTTCTCATGGATGTCGCTCTGATCCAAGAACAAAGACAGCTGCTCGGACACCACCTTCTCCAAGATATATATATGTATATATATTTTATTTTTACTATGTTTGCCTAACATTGGACAGGGAATAATAGTAAAGGTCTGGTCATCCTTCCAAAAAATCTGCCCTCACGTAATTTTTTTTTAATCGTGATTAAGTAAGTAAGTTAGTAAGTAAGTTAGTAAGTAATAGTTAAGCTAATGAAGCCTCGATGCTTTTGTTTAAGATACAACCATTTTGGTCCATATGAGACCCAATACCAATCTCGAAATATCAGATATGACCATTATTGATGAGATAGATGATGCGATCAAAAGGCAAATTATCCCATTTTTAAATGAATAATTATAGGAAGTAGATGAATTTGTTGACTAATCTGTTTTTATAGTTTACTTTAACTATTTCGTCTCTGATGTATTTTTATGAAATGTTTATATTTATTTTTTTCTCGGCCCAAAAAGACTCAATCTGGCAACTCTGGCAAGAATGCTAAAGAGGAAGATATAAATAATTGTCTACAGAAATGTACATATGTGAGTTTACCAGCATTTACCATTCAAAACTCTTTTTTCTTTCACACTCTCTGCAGTGAGTTTGTCTTTTTTCGACTTTATTTTTGGAGAGCCGCCATCATATTACCCCGTTCTACCTCCAGTTGTGGTTTTGCATTCAAATATTGCAAAACAAGGCTATTTATACGAGCTAAGCCGCGGGAACGGGTGCCAGCCCTGATGAAATCCCTGCGTTGAAATACCTCAGCATGACGTTTAAAACTAATTCAATTATATGCATCAGCAGTTCAATAGACCTACAGAATTGGGCTATTGTCTGATGAGAAAATGAAGGAAAAAAAACACCAAATCGTGCGTGAATGCGGTTTAATGCAAAAAAAATGATTTGGGAAAAGAGTCGGCCAAATTGGCTTCAAGAACAAAAGATCATTTCTGCCAAGCTGTTTACTTTCTCTCGGCTAAAGACGCCATATAATGCCACGCAGACGTTCGTCTTCGCTGATGAAGTTTGAGGCCAGAGAATAAAACAGGAGCTGAACTTTTATCATAATCCATAAATGCAGACTGTCTACGGACGTCTTTAGTCATAAAAGGGACAATGCATCATCGTGGCTCATCCGTCTGAATCAATATGGGTGATGAGTTTGTGATGAGAGCCAAGAGATTTGGGGAATAAAGTGTCTGAGAAGGTGATTGGTTCTGATGCTAAAGGACTTTTCTTCACGATAGATTTCAGATGCTCGGCGTAAACAACTTTATGGAATCCATGGTTAGAAGATTGAATCTTAGCGGTTGATTAAAAATGTTATCACTTGATGTGTATTGTTAATTGACACTGGATTTCCATTCTTTATCGTCTGCAGTTTGGAAATATCTATTTTCTGCCACAAACAACTTTAATTTTCTTAATGTTGAAAAATTTACATAATGCATGTCAGTGAAACTAAAAGTTAGAAAAATCCACTTTTGTTTTAAATGTAATTAGCTGCTACAAAACGTATATACAGTATTCCATATGAATTATGTTCTAATCTTATCTCAAGCATTATGCAATTTTCATTTTAACAATGTTCACTTATTTAACTTTTTTTTATGTATTCATTAGTGACGACCTGATGAAGCTTCATGAAGCAGTGTCAATACTGTTTAGAGGTCAGTAGGTGGCGCCTTCAGTTTAAAAATTATGTTTTTTTTGTTGGAACAGTTATATGTATGTATAAAATAATGACACTGTTTCATGAAGACCATCACTATTATTCATGTGTTCTGATGGTTGAGTTTATTTCAACATCTTTTGGTTGAAATGCTGAATACATCTCAAAGAGAATATTTAATATTTTCATATCATGGAGAAGTCGTTATTGGGTAAACATTGAAATATTATTGTCATTATGTGGAAATGAAACTTAAATACAGATAAGGAAGAGTGTGTACGAATAAAATCAAAGTTGGAAATTGAATACATTTTGACGAAATTATTTCATTTCATAAAAGAAAAACCTTTAAAGAATAGAATTGCAGTAAACAGGTTATGTTATGTCTTGTGTTTTCTTGTGAAGTGCACAAACAAATGTGTTTGTGTTATCCCTCGTGTTTCTTCTGGGTTTAAGGTGAACGACCTCCACCACTGCATATGTATGAATGGAAGCCAGGGAGGTCGTTCACCTTGACCCAGAGACAACAAAAGGGATATCACAAACATTTGTTTTCCGGCCTTTGGGTCACTTTGACCTTGAGATAACACAAGGGTTAAGTCCATGATGACTCCTGAAGAGGAACAGTAGAAGTGATTCAAGATGAGAGAAGGATCAGACGGGAGGAGTCTCCCTGGACAATGATGTTCATCATGGATGGATGGATGGATGGATGGATGGATGGATGGATGGATGGATGGATGGATGGATGGATGGATGGATGGATGGATGGATGGATGGATGGATGGATGGATGGATGGATGGATGGATGGATGGATGGATGGATGGATGGATGGATGGATGGATGGATGGATGGATGGATGGATGGATGGATGGATGGATGGATGGATGGATGGATGGATGGATGGATGGATGGATGGATGGATGGATGGATGGATGGATGGATGGATGGATGGATGGATGGATGGATGGATGGATGGATGGATGGATGGATGGAGGGATGGAAGGAGGGATGGATGGATGGATGGATGGATGGATGGATGGAAGGAGGGATGGATGGATGGATGGATGGATGGATGGATGGATGGATGGATGGATGGACGGACGGACGGACGGACGGACGGACGGACGGACGGACGGACGGATGGACAAAGGGAAGGAGGGATGAATGGATGGATGGATGGATGAGAGAAGAGGAAGACTGACTGACTGACTGCATGTGTGAGAGATTGAAGATTGAGAGGTGGTGAAGAAAAGAGTGCAGCCAGGGTAGACTGTGGAGTTATCTGTGACATAAGATTAGAACGTAGGTTGTCTGAGTTGACATTAAGGGTGAAGATAAAGACGTACAAGTCGTGAGAAAACTGTGAATGATGTCTTCTCTGGGATCTGATCACATAATAATAAAAAAAGACCAGAGATTCTCACGCCTTTGTGGATCTTCAAGGTCAACTTTGCTCAAGTTAAGAAACGCGGAAGTCGATTTATCCCGTACGAGCCGGAATTTGAGCACAATGCAGCAAAAAGAAGAGGCATTTATCCTCCTATTTTGGTTCCGCTGATGAGATCTGTGCTGCATCTATTGTGCAGCGTCTGGATTGTTCCAGCTTTATGTACAATTTGTTTCATAATTTGCTTCTCCTGGGGAGGCGGAGGAGGAGTTCTGACCGTCACCTGGTTTGATCTGGTTCTCGGCGCTGCTGACTGTCAAAGAACGCTGTGAAGCTCACCAGAAATAACTCTGGATTTAGGACACAGACAAGAGCAGCGGCGAATTATAGTGGCTCTCATATTGAATATTTCTGTCTGAATTTTTCGCCTCAAAGCCTGTTTGGTGTTCAGAGATTTCACGCTTGCGTTACAGAACACGCTCTTTATTTCAGGCATGGTCGATCACCTCTGCTCCGGCGCTCACCTGACTGCAGAACACTTATTTGACTTGATTAAGGACAGACAGTCCTGGGAGCCGGGGCTGGGGATGGAGACCGGCGGAATAGAGGGGGAAAATTCCCAGACTGCCGCCGCGATGTTTGAAACTGTAATACAATATTCATCGCCATGACTCTTTCAGGAGGGAAATGTAGTTTGGAAAACACTTTTGCATCCAGCGCTGATGTAAACACGACCCTGATCAATTCTGAAAGATGGGATTTCAGCTTAAAAATGTTACATTTATGAGACTTTGGATCACTTTTCCAAGAGAACTTTTGATAGATCTTGATTGAGTTTATTACAGTAGCGAAGGCAATCTCCTCAGGGGCCAGATGTTTTACGACTGTTGTGAGGGGCCGTCAAGTAAAAAATAAAGGAGCCTAAATGTAATGGGTGAACTTAAAATAGTAATAATAATGTTACAAGTACAAATTTAAAACTAAATTCAATTTAATTTAATTTGCTAGAATTGTTGTTTTTTTTCGTGTATTTTATATAACTTTCTTTTGGTTCAGGGGCCCCATGCGGCCCCTCGCATGTTTTTACGAGGCCATGAGTAGTGATGGGCAGATGAAGCTTCATGAAAAAGTGTCATGTTGTTAAGAGGTCAGTAGGTGGCGCCATTGGTTTAAAAGGATGAGATGTTTTATTAGAACAGTTGTTTAAAACAAAGGAAGAGAGTGCAGAGACCGCCATCTAGTGGACTCTGAAGATAATGACACTGCTTCATGAAGCTTCATCAGACCATCACTACTCATGAGAACTAAAACATGCACATCTGAAAAATGTTATCTTATCCATGAAAAATATATTTTTCTCATATTCTGTAAATATGACTATACGGTTATTGTTTAGTCATTTTTGAATTTATTGCCTCTCAAAAAAGATTAAGGTTAATATAAAAAAAGAAATTTAGAAGTAAAAAAACATGCTTTCATATCAGATTAGATTAAAAAAAGGTTGAAATACGATAAAATAATAATTGTAGAATAATCATATTTTAATACTAGATTTTATACTTTTCACTCCGTTATTTTTTCTTGACGGCCCCTCACAGCATCCACTGTGTACAATATGGTCCCTAAGGGAATGTAATTGCCCACCACTGTTTTTCTTTTAGGGGCAAAAATGTGTTTGACCTCATATGGGCCACACTGCGCATTATTTTTGTTTAAAAAAAACATACATATACACTGCTCAAAAAAATAAAAGGGAACACTAAAACAACACATCGTATATCTGAATGAATGAAATATTCTTATTAAATACTTTATTCTTTACGTAGTTGAATGTGCTGAAAACAAAATCACACAAAATGTATCAATGGAAATCAAATTTATTAACCCATGGAGGTCTGGCTTTGGAGTCACACTCAAAATGAAAGTGGAAATAACACACTAAAGGCTGATTCAACTTTTGACGTAATGTCCTTAAAACAAGTCAAAATGAGGCTCAGTAATCTCATGTCGGTACCTAATGGTCAGGGTACCTCTGGCGAGCCCATGGAGGGCTGTGCGGCCCTCCAAAGAAAGGGCATCAATTGAGATTTACCTTTATTTCTTTTAGCTGTGTATATGCTTGTGTGTGTTGTTTTTCCTGGACCAATGGTCACTCGCATCAGTCCCAATATATAATGTGAGTAAATTAAGTTGTGTGTCAATGTCAATTGACATCTCTAGGTCTTTACCTTTTAAAGCACCAGGCAAACACGACGATGAACTTTTCTATGGCGTCAATTATTTCAGTCACGAGCAAAGCTTTGGCTCAGGGGTGAGCGTAGGAACGTAGAGCCTGATCCACCAGAATCAAAGATCAGATAAGAACGCCCACACGCCGATTTTGTTGTCGCTCGCTTTGGTGATCGTCTGCATATTTGTGCTTCAGACTGAAACAAGCAGATCATGAATGTCAACAGTTATTTAACTGAAATAAGATTTGATTTGGTGAAAAGGGGCGATTTAAAAGGAGGATGTTCATTTGTGCGTCTCTCTTTCATCATCACTGTTTTCTCTTTCATTTTAAGAAGCCCTTTGAGTTTGGATTTCCTTTTTACATGTTCGATTTCATCTGCATACGATAAAGATGTTGCATTATTCAGACTTTTCTTCAGCACGACTGCTTTCCATCATTCTTTTATGGCCTCGACGAATGAATGCTGCCATCTGCTGGTCATTGCTGACACGACAATTATCTTTTTGACTTCTGCAGTTGTGTTCCTGCTACCTTCCCTCAATCCCAAAATACATTTGGAAAATGTCACAACAGCCCTTCTCGTTTAGAAACTGGTAGAGCAGCCCCAGGTCCATGTGATTGTGTCGGTTCCCGTGAGGGTCGAACATGGTCTCCTCGAAGCCGCTGAATTTACGCAGCGAGTCGACGGTCGCGTCGCCGTCGATGGCGACGTCTTCTCTATGACGGACCATGATCCTCTTCCACGTCAGAACCTTCAGCCTGAAATGTTTGAACAGAGAATGTGAGACAGCATCATGGGAACGATCGTTTTTAATAAAGAAGTTAAAGATTTACGTCCAAAAAAATCTAACATTATTATACCAAGTGTTACAGCTAGCACTGTTAACGGCTTACTAAGCTAGCAAGTACACAAATAAGAAAAACAGGGTAGTATTTGTTTTTTTCATATGAGAAATGAACCATTTTTTTATTTTTTACATCCTCAGGGGCCACGTTTTATACAGAGGCAGTGGATAGGGGCCACCAAGCAAAAATAAAAGAGCCACAACTTTAAAATAAAGTAAAAAAAATCAAGCTAAATCTGCTCGAATTATTATTTTTTTATAGGTTTTTTCCAAATAAACTAAATATTATTCACTGTAATATTCACTTTCATATTTTTTAGGGGCAACAAATACAGCCAAAACAAAGGGAAAAAGTCCTAAAACAAAATCCCTATAATCATATTTAGAGACAGGTAATGAATAATATTAATAAATACCAAATAAAATATTTGAAGTCCGGTTTGTCTCTATATTTAGATGATATTGAAACATGGTATTGACATATCAGTTCTGATCCTTTTAAATACAGTTTGACACATTTTCTTCAAGCTCACGGAATGGGCCGTAGAGAAACCCACACACGGACTGAAATGTGTGTAGAATCCAGTAGAAAAACGGTTGTTGGTTTCGTTTTTTAACCTAAGAGTTCACGTTCTAAAAATATAGATACCTGGACCAGAACTCCTCGCAGGCCTCCTGAGCTCCCTCCACACACACGATCCCAGGTTTCCCCGGCATGCTGAACCCCGATAAGCCGAGCTCTCTGGACCACTCCAGGATGTTCTTCCTCTTGGTGGTGTTGTAGATGTGGTGGCTGTAGATCCACAGCCGAGTGAACGCGTCCGCCGGCGCTGTGTGGGATGCTTCTCTTTTCATGGCCTGCGCCGCAGCCGAGCTCTTATCAATAAAACACTGCAGGTTTTCTTTGACCCAGTCCACTGCCGACAGTACACACACTTCCCCCTGGCAGTTTTCACTCAGGTAGGAAGTGAGAGCGGAGTGGAGGCGAGTCTGCTGGGCTCTGCTGAGACTTGAACACCTACAGCAGAAACATGGTTTCAAGTGTGAGCTCAGAAAACAGATTGAACAGAACTGCTTTGCTTCTGTATGTTTTCAATTATTTATTAACGCTGTTAAATTATTCTCAGCCTTTTATATATCTCATGTATTTTTGTAGCGTGAAAATATTACCATTGGTTTATGATTTATTCAGCTTAAAACTAAGCCCAGGAAAGGAAAAATCTGAAATTTTAAATTATTAATGGAAAATATTATCAAATAATTGATCAATAAAAGCAGAAATCCTACAATATCATACAATACCTTTAAATTAAAGTCAATATGGCCTGCCAAAATGTTAATAGAACATTTAAAGTGTAAATTTGCTTATCCTAATTTATGTATTTCTTTAAAGAGTTTTGCTGGTATTATACATTCATATTTCCTTCATTTAACCACAGAGAGTGTATTACCATGCCTAACATTTTTTTACAAATAAATAAAAATCTCCAACACAGATATAATTTGCACTGTATTAGAGAAACATGCAAAATATAATCTTCTTTTTTTTATATTTTAGAAGAAGCATGTCTTTAGTTTAATGTTGTATAAAGTTAAAGTCAAAAATGTGATTCTCCTCATACAGACACAAGAAAAATGTCTTATTTAATCCTTCAAAAAATGTGTTTTACAATTAAGTGTAAGAAAACATTTCTATTATACCTTTTTTTTTTTAATTCCTGATTTCTTACCGAACATTTACTTCTGGCAACACGCTTGGATATTCAGGAGGGAAGGCACAAGACAGTATGACTTCATCCTGTGTGGATTCATCACAGAAATACAAAGTTAATCATTTCAAACTAAAGCGTGACGTTCATCACCAATGTTGGCTTTCGCTTAAAATGAAACGGATGCATTTTATGTTAAGTTCAATTGAAGATTCAAATGTAACTTTCTATCTTTGGCTCAAAGTTTTGTTAAAAAATCTGATCTCTGGCTGAATCTTGGGTTCTTTTTTTTATCATAGGTGCAAAATAAAGTTTTTTAGCTGCGACCCTTCTAGTTGTTCTAAATAACAGATTTATTAACTTGTAACCCCTCAAGGCCACGGGCCCAGTCAGTTTATCTGGCCCGTGATAGGTTTTAGTACATAAAGGTTAATGGTCACATTTATATCATGATCTCTGAAGATTCTGGTGTTTATGTTTAACTCTGAAACAGAGATTGCTGATGTCATCAAATCTTAAGTAATTTCAACAAAACTTGTGATTTAACATCCAAGAATTCAAACCTAACAAGACAATGATATTTACGTTTACTCTAAAACAGATGGTAAACATCAGTAGTTCGGCCCCTGACCTGGTCCACCGTTTCGATATTGGCTCCTTGGTGTGATTGAGCTGGACCTAATCAAACCAACCATCCTTGATACATAACAAAAAAAACCTCCGAATATTTTAGACTTGATTATAGTTCTCATTTAATCTTCAAAATATATCTTAATTTAAATTGTCATTACAATCAGTCATTCCCCTTTATTTGGTAGAATACAGGTCAAATTTAGGTCAAAGACAACCAGACATCACAGGAAGTATTTTCCTTATTGTTCCTAAATTTGTCTTAAAAACATCAGAAATCCAAACAATCTCTCGTCTAATTTATTTTCTGACACTGGTGCCTTCTTTCTGAAAGATAAGCAGACTAAAGAGACACAATGTATAAAGCTTTAAAGATGAAGTTGAGTCTAAATTATCACAATTATTTTACTTTGATATTGTCTTATAAAAAACATAAATCATTTCACCAATAATTCACTCTTACTCAACTTTATTTAGTAAGCTTTTGTTGGCATTTACTTATCAAATCGACCTATCAAGCGTTATAGTGTTGTTTATTAATACACCATACATATGTTTTTGTTTATACTTGTATAACAACAGTGTAACAAAAACAGTATTGTTCCACGTGTACCTTCTCTGTGGTTCCAGCGTCCATCTTCTGTTTGATGAGGAACTGTGGTCTGGACGAGGGAGGACTGTCTACGGAACCAGAACCAGAGCCTTCCACGTAGTCCCTGAGTTCGGCGAGAGCCAGCTGGTCCTGGACCTGCATCTCGTCTCCAGAGGGAAACATGCTGGTGAGCAGTTCCATTTCCGCCAGCTGACTCTCTGCCCACTCCAGCACCGACATGATAATAAAGTTAAAATAACAGCCTTCACGCTAAATGTGATTTTTATAGTTGAATTAAACCTTCAGTCGAAACAAACGGACCCTTTTACGACCAACAAACTCCAACGTCCACCCGGAACTATTTTAATGACGCACGCAAGCCGGAAACATACGGACTGTTATTTGGCGTGACACCGGCACACTTTGTTCTCACTGTTGTCTACATGTGTCAGTGATTTATTAAATAAACTCAAACTTCTTTAACGTATACATTTCATTTTCCTCTTCCCATGGATTGGATTTAAGGTAATTCGAAGCGAATGTAATGTTGTTCCCTGTTTATCCGGTTTGTTTTAACAGCTGTCCACATGATTTGTATGATAATTGAAGATGTGAAGATACTCACATTCTTTTTTGTATTTACTTATCATAACATGCTTTCGTTGGTTAAACATAATCGTCAACTGGATTTTTCGGACATGGATCATTTTCGTTTGACGTAAATACTCTGAAATGATGTTTTTTTTAGGTTGAAATGGGAAAGAAAAGAGGGAAAAGCTCCCGAGAAGAGGACGAGTTCCTCGACCTCACAGGTAGGTTATGTTATATTTATTTGAAATAAACGTCATCGTATAATGAAAAATGTACAGTTAGGACTTTCCAGGTAAACAATTCGAGTTGCTCTTGTGATTTAAATGTTCTTTCTCATGACGTCAATGAACCTTGCTGATCACCTTCGTTTTCTTCCATCGCCAACATTCTTGTTTCAAGACTATGTCCTGTCTCCACTTGTCCTTTTGATATTCTCATTACTGATCCTCACAATTATAGTCAACGTCCATCCTGACTATGATAATATGCCATTTGTGTCCCTTACTCAGATTTCATGTGGCCCTTGGTGACTATTTCGGCTTTAAATGTGTAGCACACCGGCAGAATTTGACAAAATGTACACTCGTGTGAAAATTATAATTATACCCAAAAATATATATCACTAATTGCTATTTTAAAATATATTACTTGTCGTCTCTGAAGAAAGAACTTGCCAATTTCGTTCGGGACTATTTCAATATACGCTTTCTGGTTTGTACTTATAGATTTTTGACCCACACACATTTGTGTCTAATCCGGTCAGACCCTCTGTGACAGAAGTTTAAACACTATGTTCTGCTCTAAACCATGCATATTTTATGTCGCCACAACTGTCCTGTACAGATTCTCATTTTATGTTCCAATAGTTTCTGTCCATTTATGTTTATGATTAGTCACCTACAGGGTTCTTATGACTTGATACATTTAGATGTTACTTATAATGTCATCTAAAGATTTTTTTTTTTCTTTCTTTTAGTTCCTAACTGCAAACATATTAGAAAAGGAAACGACCAAACTATCGTCAAGAAACTTCCAGCCAGCTGCAAGTGGTCAACATGTCAGGATTGTAAACAAGAGGAGGAAGTTGTTGAAAATGTGGACCCTGAGCTCATGCAGGAAACAGAGGACGAAGTCGAAGCTGTAGCCGTGTGGATGTGCCTCAAGTGTGGCTACAGAGTGAGTGGCAAGTTTACATTTTTTTAGGTTATGGATTTGACAAAAGGGTTGTTTGTGTTGTTTTTTTCAAGGGGTGTGGGCGACATTCCGAGAAAAAGCACGCCATCAAACATTTCGAGACTCCTCGATCAGAGCCACATTGTCTGGTGATCAGTTTGGAGCAGTGGAGTGTGTGGTGAGTTTATCTTCACAATACCACTATCCACAACCGTCTTGTGTCCTCTCAACATGTTGTTCAAACCTCTCAGGTGCTACATATGTGACGAGGAGGTCCTATACTCTAGAACCAGCCATTTAGCGCAGCTGGTGAGCAATCTCAAGAAGAAGGTTTTGTCATCTGATCCAGAAAACCAGCCGGAAAAAAGTATGAACGATCATTATGATACAAAAGTAATGTTACCTTGTGTGCAGACGATGAATTAACGCTTGTCTGTTTCCTGTCAGAGGTAAAAGAAGATGTCATTTCGAAAGTGCAGCCAGTGAAGGCAGAGGAAAGTGAGGATGACAAAGAAAACCGAGGTTCACTAAAGAAAAACGACAAGAAGGAGAAAGTGGGGAGGAAGAACAGTATTCCAGGAGAAGACTGTGTTCCTGTCAAAGGGCTCAGTAATTTGGGGAACACGTGTTTCTTTAATGCGGTGATTCAGGTAAGGACGTTAGTAAACTCAATCCAATCTGTGCGTTAAACTTAAAATGTTGCGTGTTTCAGAACCTTTCCCAAACTCAGCAGCTGAGAGAAACTCTCAGCAAAGCGAGGGACGAGAAGATGAGTGTCGACTTCAAACCACCGGCCTCCTCAAACCTTGTGAGTAATGTTACAACAAGAGAAGCCTGATATTAAGTTATTCATAAACATTCCTGTGATCCAAAATGGAATAAAAGACTGTAAATACCTACCTGTATATTAGTCACGCTTTGTCAGCCGGTTTTACTTCATGGGGCCTCATTCAAGAAGATTTTTTATAATCTTTCTAACCATTGCACACAAATATCAGAGTTTTATAAAAGTATAAAATTAAGAATAATGTTGATTATCTGTAACACCTCTTCTCATGACCGCAGGAGCCAATCGTGGCGCTGCTGGACGACCCGGGACCTCTCACCGTGGCCATGTGTAAACTGCTATACGAGATCCAGGAGTCCAGCAGGAGCACGGTGCTGCCGCAGGAGCTCTTCTCGCAAGTTTGTAAAAAGTAAATCGCACATTAAGCCGGAACTCTGACAGAACGCGCGCTTAGAAAGCACGTCGTTGAATCGCCTTCAACACCTGCGTGACTTTTGGTGTTCCTCGCTGCAGAGCTGCCAGGTTCAAAGGGTTCCAGCAGCAAGACAGTCAGGAGCTGCTCCGCTACCTTCTGGACGGAATGAGAGCAGAGGAGATCAAAGTATGTGCTGGTTTATTAACACAACTTTGACACCAGAGGAAGATTTCCACTTGAAAATACACATATTTAGCATTTGTGTGAAAAAGAGGAAACACCCATCTCATTCTAGTGTTAATGTTATCTCATAACGTTTATAAAAACAAGATATTATTAAAATAATTTTAACAATTATAACAATTTCATGTGTTGCTTCCCATCTTTTTTATAAAACAAATGGTTGACGTTGAGTATTTAATCATGATAAAAGTGTATTTTTTTTCCAGAGGGCTAATTCCTCTTTAACGGAGAAGCTGAAGGAAACGAATAAAAGCGAAGAGGAAGTGAAGGAGCTTGTTAAAGGTGCGTTTATCTTCAAGCGGAAATGTAAAACTATTCTGTAAGCCTTTTGTGAAGCTTCAGTCTTCTATGTGTTGTTGAAATGTTTGCTTTTTAGAATACGAGAAAAGTGGATTTCTTGAGAATTTTGTGGACCAGGTGTTTGGCGGAGAGACCACCAGCACCATCATGTGTCAGCAGTGCAAAACGGTGCGTCTCTATTTCAAGCTTTCGTTGCTCCCTGGCTGGCAATCAAACTTAACAGGGTTATTATTCCCTCAGGTTTCTGTCGTCAACGAGATGTTTCTGGATCTTTCGCTTCCCGTTTCTGACGAGGTAAAGCTCTTGCTCGTGACAGTCAGGCTTCTCGGCCACCTGGTGTCTTATCTTTATCTGCTTCCAGACGTACAAGAAGTCAAACCTGATGAAAGGTGGACAAAAGAGTGACAGCCAACGGCAAAGCAGTGGGGAAAGCTTGGTCAACGGCGCTGATGACGCCCCGTCATGTAGCAAGTACCAGCAGAAGAAGGCGAAGAAGCAGGCGAAGAAACAGTCAAAGGTTCTTGAAACACACTTCTATTTAGATTTGGTTAAAAGAGTAAATTAAAGTTATGATTTTATTCATCCAGAATCAAAAGAGGCAGCAGAAGATGGAGGGCAGGTTGACTCTGAACACCAATTTCGGTTCTGCCGAAGAAGAGCCGGAAGAGGATTCTGTAGAAACCTCGGAGGAGAACCAGAAGAATCTGGACTCTGTCAAGATCGAGGAAGAGCAGGAGGATTCAAACGTCGACTACGAATCACCCGACATCAACCGCTACACTATCCTCTCAGAGGACCAACCATCTGACAACGAAGCGGAAAACGACGGCATCATAATATCCGCGGCGAATCCTGACCCACACTCGGATCTGGTGAACGAAATGGAGGAGTTGAGTTTGGACGACGCGTACATTCAATCGCTCGACGACGGCCCGGAGGAGAAGGAGGAGAAGGAAGAGAAAGAGGAGAAGGTGGAGAAGGAAGAGAAAGAGGAGAAGGTGGAGAAGGAAGAGGAAGAGGAGGAGGAGCAGGAGGAGGAGGAGGAGAGAGAGAAGGAGGAGGAGGAGTCCTCGGTGGAAACCTCGGAATACACGGTCGTGAACCAGGACCCAGAACTGGCGTTCCAGACACTGGCACCGCGGCCGACCCCGGAAAAGCAAGAGTGTTCAGTCAACTCGTGTCTCTTCCAGTTCACGGACGTGGAGACACTGAGTGACAACAACAGTCTGCTGTGTGTCACGTGCACGAAACGGCAGGCGAGCAGAAGCAAGAAAGAAGGTATTAAAAAACTATAACAAAATATCGGAAGTGGTTCTTTTAAAAAAAAAAAAAAAAAACTTGTTAATGTGCTCATCCTCCTAAACTTTTTTTGTACTTCCTCTTTTATAGGGCCCCTAAAGAACGTCTACACCGAGGCCTTAAAGCAAATGCTCATCTCCTCTCCTCCACCGGTTCTCACTCTTCATTTGAAGAGATTTCAACAGGTAAATGACTTAATATACTTGGGGAAGTGACCTTTTACCTTAAAGCCAAAAGTGGGTTGCGTTCGTCTGTTAAATAATTCTTGGAAATGCCAGTTTAGTGGGCACACGAACAATGCGTGCTGATTTATACCTGATTGACCTGCTGCGCACCTTGAGTCTGAAACCCAGGTGTGACACTTTTAGGATGTTTTTAATAACTTGATAACTACTGTATAATAACACATTTCGATAGTTAAAAACCTTTTAACCTTTCTGTTTCATTTTCAGATTCACTTCACTATCAGTAAAGTGAACCGACACGTCAACTTTCCTCTGATTCTGGATCTCGCGCCGTTTTGTGCCGTCAAATGCAAGGTAAGGACATGTAATCCGTTGTTTATTACTGTAGTCATTAACGCGATTTGTGTTGTGCTCGACAGAATTTGTCCGAGGGAGATCGGCGGGTCATGTACAGCCTCTATGGCATCGTGCAGCACAGCGGGTCCATGAAGAGAGGTCATTACACTGCTTTTGTCAAAGTCCGACGTCAGGGTTCCAAAG
The DNA here is from genome assembly GCF_982586985.1 of Callionymus lyra. Lineage (NCBI taxonomy): Eukaryota > Metazoa > Chordata > Actinopteri > Syngnathiformes > Callionymidae > Callionymus > Callionymus lyra. The sequence continues at coordinate 21,304,886 of NC_141824.1, forward strand.
TGTCCTCGTGCGCAGGTAGAGCATACTCACAGAAGGACACTTGTATATAAAAGTAATTTCTAATTTTCTTATGGATTTTTTTTTCTCCCCCTCTCAGGTGACGCCGAGACTCCTAAAGGATCCTGGTTCCATATCAGCGACACAAGTGTGCAGCCTGTCAGCGAAAGCACAGTGATGAGCTGCCAAGCCTACCTCCTTTTTTATGAAAGGATATTTTAACGAAGGATCAGGACCAAATAAAAAAAAGCTGCTGCTTTATTTACTACAACATCTCGGTTGAATATCCTATTTTTTTATTAAGCAACACCTGTAAAAACTTTGTACATTGTCTTGTCATATGCCTCTTGCTGGAATTTTGGAACAGATCTCTGTACAAAAAATAATGATAAATTATTTTTACGTCGGTAGATTCGTTTTTTGTGTGTGTTTTTCTTTTTTTTTAATAAACATGTGCGCGCATGCGCAGTGGTGGACGACCATTACCCAAAGTGTGGCGTCAGCAAAGTTCGGTACTGAAAGGCCATGACACACTGAGCCCGACATTTCCTAATGGCAGCATAAACGAACAAACCCTAGGGGTAAGTAAACCTCTAACACATGTATTTGACGAATAACAACTTCGTATTTAATGTGTTTTTACTGTCTCGTTTATTAAGCTAACGGTTAAAGCTAGCTAAAGCACAAGAGATGGATATATATTTAAAATCGTGACAATAGTTCGCTTCACCGAATCTTGTTTGTTTTGATTTTAAATCAACAATCGTGTCACTAGCTGTGTTTTTAAAAGTGAATTTACTCCCAGAGACATGCTTCGTAACTTCGCTTAACGTGAGTCAGCATTTTTTTTTTTTTAAACTTGGACAGAACTGCATTCGTTTACGAAATAAAATACTTTTTAACTTCACTAGTGGCTCATAATTCTTATGAATAATAATGTCGTGCAGTTTTTAAACGTGAAAGTCGTGATAACGGCTCAGTAGTAAAGCCTTGCTAGCATGTTTGACTGTGACGGTCACGTGACGCCTCCCTGTTGAAACTTCACTTCACATCGTAAAATCGGAACATAGTCAAGGTTATTTTCACCAGTATTCTATTTATAACAGGGTTTTTTGTTGTGTAATACAACCGTTATTACCTCTTATTACCCTTTACGATGGATGCAGTCTATCCCAGCTGAACTGTGAACTATAGAGATGTACTGTTACATTTTTCTATGGTCCAGTTTGGACCAGTTTAGACTGTTAAACAAGTTGGGATGGGGAACTATAAGGACAAAAGAAAGATTATGAATAAAATAAGATTAGACGTCCTTCGTGTTACCAACCCACATTTCTACTTTGTTTACTTTATCCTCTCTTCTCAAAAGAAAGTCTTATGACTCTTTTGTTGGGCTAACTCAAGCGTTGTGACATTTTTTTAATGTTTATTACTGGTTAAATACTATAGTATTCTGCTGAATTTTAAATTTAATTCAATTCTGTTTTTATTTTTGTTTGTCATTCAATTCAATAGGAATATAGCTGTATTTGTTTCTGAGGCCTGGTTAATTCAAGTCATTCAAATACTTTAAGGGCAACTAATATCAGAATCCTTTAGAATCAGAATCCTTTATTTGTCCCGCGAGGGGAAATTCGGTTTAAACAGCAGAGCAATATACAAACAAATAAAAACACCCAGAAATAAAATAATAAAATGTTGTATCATCAGTATGTGTCTGTTTGTACAAAACTATATTTTCATTAAAATATTTACATTAGAAAATGTGCTTTTCTGAAGATCTTGATCTTTAAAGTATGTACTTTTTTGAGTATTGTTTTGATTGTCTAAGCGTTTTTTGACCCTGGTCTCGAAAAGCGCTATATAAATAAATATTACTTACTTACTTACTTACAATAACAACAATCACTCTGCTGTGATTGGACAAACATCAAGGTTTGTCTCCGCTTGCATCAATACAGAAAGTCTCCTCTTCCAATGGACTCATTGTATAAATAAAGCAGGGCGTTGTTACAGCTGTCTGTAACTCTTTGTTCGCCAAGATTTCAGACAGGGGAGAGAACTTTATAAAGTAAAAAGTTCAAAACTCGGTCATGATGAGGGACTTACTGCATCTTGGAGAGAAAAACTCTAATGTTTGAAACATGTGTGAGTCAGGAGAGTTAGAGTTTTCACTTTTGTTGATCTTTAAAATGATATATTAAAAGTTGTAAATCAAAACTCTTCTGAATTTATATACAAAAAATGTATGAGATTATTTCTGTTTACAATGGCGTGTAAAGAAAATGGAAAATATAATTTTTTACCTTGAAAGTACATTCTTTTAATATTACAAATCCATAAATTATCTATTTATTAGAAATTGATAAAAGCATGACTGTTGAATTGTATGAACATAAACTCAACTGTCAGCCATGATTTTGCGTGATCAGTTTTATAGTTAAACAACCGGGCGGGATAAATCCAGACAACAGTCTCCAATATCCTTTTCTTTTGAATGTGTGTCACACAGGAGCCGACTGCAACCATGTCGCTACAGACTCCTCCTCGCACCTCAGAGTTCACCTTCCAGTCTGCAGTCCACAGCTCTCATGTTCTCCGGTGTCTGAATGAGCAGCGGCAGCACGACGTCCTGTGTGACGTCACAGTGGTGGTGGAGGGCCAGAGCTTCAGAGCCCACCGCTCCGTCCTGGCTTCTTGTAGCGAATACTTCCACAGCAGGATAGCCAGTGTCTCCAAAAACAACACCGTCATCGACTTACCAGAGCAGGTTAGTGCAGTAATATGGTCTATGGTAACGTCTGCAGATCAAGCAGACACTAGATATATATGTATGTATAATTTATAATTTTACTATTTTCTATACCAAAAGAATAAAAACACTCATAATAGTTAGTTTATTATACATGTATAATTGTGTGTTTTATTTAGAGATATCTTTTTAAAAAAAAAAATGTTCTTTTAACAATGAGTAAGAAGGATGAGAAAGCATGTGACATGTTCAGCTTAGAAAAGAGGAAGAGAAGGTTTGGGAAATTTGCTGATGCTGTCATGATTTTCCACGATCACTACTTAACGCACTCTGACAAGGAGGAGTTACTGAAAGTCACATAGGATGGAATTTTTGCATGTTCTACTTCCACAGTGACGAACTTAAAGGGTCAGTCAAAGTTTAAGTGTCACATCTTTAACAATCCTGCACATCCATATTGTTAAAGCTGCCCTTGTTTCTCCTTAATAATCTGATATCTAACTGAGGAAGTAGCTTTGTATTACAAAAACATGTGACATTTTAGTTAGTTTATCAAATAATATTTTGTTTAAGTTGCAATATGGCCACATTTTTATTTTTGCTATAACATAATAATTTAAAGGCAATTCCTATACAGTTTTTGCGCAAGCAGCTTTTTATTGATCCCATGATCCTTTGCATGAATGAACCAACTTTCCCAGAACGACCAAGCTCCATGGTTAGGCTCATTTGTTAAACGGAAGTTCTCCAAGATGCATTTTTAATTTACGTTTAAATATTGTATATGTTAACAATGGGTTGGATGCTCTTCAAAACATTGTGGCCAATCATTTTTGAACTGGCCAAATACAATGATTTCCAGTTAATACATGTATTAGATAAGACCCTGAGCAAAGTGCAGCTCTTTGACTGTATTTATGTGCCCCATATTAGGTCAAAGATCATGTAGAAACTAACAATATTATTCTTTATTTTTTATTTTTTGCATAACTAGTCTTTTAATACGACTATAGGGGCTATTTCAGGCCCTTTTTCCTCCGGTTCTGTGATTTGTGCGATTATTTATAGCCCCTCAAAATGATTAAATGATCACAGAAAAAGGCTTTTATATCTATGTATTTTTTAAAGTGATATAAAATAATAAGTTTAGCGTATTTAGCTTGATTTTGTACTGTTTACTTTGCTTGACGGCCCCTCACAACATCAACTGTATTAAATGTGGCCCCTGACAAAATTAAATTGAACTGATTTTTATTAATATAGTCCCAAATATTCCAGGAAATCTCCTATAATCATTGACTTTCTGTCTTGTCAGGTGACAGTGGAGGGCTTCGATACGTTGCTGCAGTTCGCCTACACGTCGAAGCTGCTCTTCACCAAAGACAACATTCAGGCCGTTCACAGCGCCGCCGAATTCTTGGGCTTCCACAACTTGGAGTCGGCGTGCTTTGATTTCCTCATTCCTAAATTCTGCGAAGGCAAGAGTCATCCGAATGCGGTGAGAGAGAGCGTCTGCTGTCAAAGGCCGGACCCCGGAGTGAGCTATGACTACAGCGCGGAGATCACGCCGGCGAAACTCTTCAACGAGCCGGCGAGCTTCACGACCCAAGATGGCACCTTCAGCCTGGACAACTGTGGGCCTCCGATGCCTCCCCTCTCGCTGGACATGCCCGAGAACGCCGTATGTCCCATGTTGGCGTTCCCCAACAAAGAGGACGACGCGGCGGATTTCTGCGAGGGAGAGATTCTCTCCATGGATAACATCTGCAACGAGAGTCTGGCCGACTGCAGGCTCCAGTGCGAGATCTCCTCCGCGGGCCATCAGCTGGAGCTCGCCCCCATGGAAGTCAAACACGACGCCGGGACGTTCGGCGCCGAGAGCGGCCTCGCCTCGTGTCCGCTCGGCACGCCGGAGAAGGGAGACGACGACCTGACGTTGAGTGGCCTCGGCCAGCAGGAGGAGGCGTATGGGGTGAGGAGCCGGGTGGAGAGGGAGGTGGCCGAGCATCTGGCCAAGGGGTTCTGGCCCGACCTGTGCCCGACGCAGCCTCAGCTGCTGCCGCTCAACCCCTCCGAGCACAACGGCCTCATGAAGGCCAACGACTTCCACTGCTTCAAGCAGCTGGACCTCGGCTCAAACCCGGCGGACTGTCCCTTCCTCCGGGACCTGGAGCAGGGCGAGGAGCCGGAGTCACAGACCGACAGCCCGTCGCAGTCGGAGCAGAGTCCCGGCATGTTGTGCTCCCTCAACTCGGGGGAAGATACTGAGCTGGACACGGACGGAGACACGGAGACCAACAACAAAATCGCTGCAGAGGTAACTTTGAACATCATACAATAATCTGACTTTTTTTTCTACTGCGTTACTGATAGATTTGAGTTTGAAATCCTCTTCGTAGGCATGTTTCCTGAGTGTCATTTTGGGGTTCTTTCACACACTATAATATTATGTTGGAGCAGAATACCGATTATTACTCTGTATTACTAGGAAGCCTTGTGGTCAGGCAGAGCCTCAAGGAGTAACACTATAAAGCCTCACAGAGTAATACTATGAAGGCTCACGTAGTAATACTATGAAGCCACGCAGCGTTATACTGCGGTTACTATGAAGGCTCACAGAGTAATACTTAGCCTAGAGCACGGAGCATGGCCAAGTTATACTACAGAGCCTTGCGGAGTAATACACTTAAGCTTTGTGGTGTAACGGAGACTTGGAGTGATACTGCAGAGCATTAAGGGGTAATAGTGCAGAGTAATACATCTTGGAGTAATGCTACAGTGTTTCTGGGATTAATACTACAGTGTATCTGGGATTAATACTACAGTGTATCTGGGATTAATACTACAGTGTATCTAGGAGTAATACTGCAGTGCATCTAGGAGTAATACTACAGTGCATCTGAGAGTAATACCACAGTGCATCTGGGAGTAATGCTACAGTGCATCATGGAGTAATACTACAGTGTATCTAGGAGTAATACTGCAGTGCATCTGAGAGTAATACCACAGTGCATCTGGGAGTAATGCTACAGTGCATCATGGAGTAATACTACAGTGTATCTAGGAGTAATACTACAGTGCATCTGAGAGTAATACCACAGTGCATCTGGGAGTAATGCTACAGTGCATCATGGAGTAATACTACAGTGTATCTAGGAGTAATACTGCAGTGCATCTAGGAGTAATACTACAGTGCATCTGGGAGTAATGCTACAGTGCATCTGGGAGTAATGCTACAGTGCATCATGGAGTAATACTACAGTGTATCTAGGAGTAATACTGCAGTGCATCTAGGAGTAATACTACAGTGCATCTGGGAGTAATGCTACAGTGCATCTGGGATAAATACTACAGTACATCTAGTTGTAATATTACAGAGCATCTTGGAGTAATACTAGGGAGCCTCGCATAGTTATACTATAGACCCTTGCAGAGCAATACTACAAAGCCTTGCGGTGGGGCGGAGCCACGCAAAGTAATACTACAAAGTCCTGCCGAGTAATGGGACAGAGCCTTGTGGACTATGTGTACTATGGAGAGTGGCAGAGTAATACTTCAGAGTCTCACAAAGACTATGGAGACTCGCAAAGTAACACTATGGAGCCTTGCGGTGCAGCATTTTGACAGATTTTAAGCGCCGTGAAACAAATTGGTTTGAGGGGTCAGTAGGTTCAATCAGAATTTAAAAAGGCTTATTAGGCGCACTGTTGATTTTTGAGAAAATGAAAGGATTTGAAGTGTCTTACAGTCTAAAAAAATACTGTAATTCAGCTATCAAACATATAAAGTGAAGAGAAAGTTGGTTAACGGGACAGAAACTGAATTAATGCTCACACACACTCATGTTCTGAGTAATTATTTACGTGTATATCCGTCCTCTGCAGATCAACCTCCCGTTTCCGGTCAAGCAGATCCCGTCTCTGAGTCGCAGCGCCTTCCAGCGGCTCCTGAAGCAGCACCAGCTGACCCCGGAGCAGCTAGAGTTTGTCCACGACGTTCGCCGACGCAGCAAAAACCGCATCGCGGTGCAGCGCTGCAGGAAGAGGAAGCTGGACTGTATAGAGCTGCTGGATTCCGAAATCAAAAGTTTGGTAAATCTTCTTCATATCCTGTTTTGCAAAAAGTATTGATGACTTATTTTTTAAGTATTTCATAAAAATATTATTATTATCATCTTAATTTTTTTTTTTTAATGTAAATTTGACTGACTTTAGACTTTTTTTTATTATTCAAAATGAAGACTGTGATTACATGATAATTTATAATTTAGTTGTTTTTTTTATTTATTTAGCAGCTTTTATGCCTAACAGCAGATTCACTGCGTAAATCTACTTCATTTAGCAACTTGGGAAATAGACGTTTGCTTCGGGCATCATGGGAAAATTATAATTCAATAAAAACTGCCCAATTTAACCAACATTAACATTTTCCTTCTTGGCTAAACGAGAAAAAAATCTCTTAATTTTCTTATATAATCTAATCTGTAATGAATTCTCGTTTAGACTAATGTAACAGTTTATTTTCATGTCTAAACAAGAAGGATCTGTCTCGCCTGCAGTTAATACAAAACTCTGCAGCGAGAATTCTGAGCCGCTCTAGTAGAAGAACTCACATTTCTCCGATCCTTAAAACTCTTCACTGGCTGCCAGTTTCTTTCAGGATCGATTTTAAAATTATGGCTCTTACTTTCAGATCTATTCATGGTCAGACCTTACATCAGTGATCTATAATTTATTTCAAATGGTATTTTTTTGGAAAAACTGATCATTCTGTGGAACATTCCAGCAAATGGAGAAGGAGCGTCTGATGCACGAGCAGGCCGAGCTGCAGCAGAACCTGCAGGACACGCGTCAGAGTCTGGGGAAGCTCCACGAGAGCGTCAACATGGAGTGCGACTCCAGCCAGGACCACCTGCAACTCCTCGCCAAGATCTCCTCGGCGGATTTCCCAGGAGGCCTGTCGGGCGCCGACAAGGACTCTGAAATCATCATCGAGATGGTAAGATGCTCGGAACAAATCGGGTCGCTGGCAGACTCGAGCACGCCGGCGAAGGAGGAGGCGACTCCCCAGAGCTGCTCCGTCTCCCCGTCCCTGCTCTCCGCCTGTCTGGACATGAACCACTCTTTCTGACTCACTTCCAACACGGGAAAACATTTCGGAGTCGAAACTTTAACTGTAGCTCAAATGTAGGAGCGAAACATTTTGTTACATTTTCAGAGGTTGTATAACAATCCTGTCGAGACTTCACTCTGCCATCGTTTGTATTATGCACTAACGTTTCTCTAATCTCAGCCGACTGTTTCAAGAGTAGCTCGTGCCTTATGAGTAACAAAGAATGCACCTGTTCTTTTTACGGCATCTTAATCCCATGTATTACGAAGCACTGTTGCACATTAACCCAGAGCCCCTGTTGATATATGCATGATAATCTTTTCTTTTGTACTAAATCTTTTTATTGATTTATAGGTAAAGAATAAAATGCATTTTTTCTTAAAACGCTTCACTTTTAATTGCTTTAGAAAAGCCTGACATGAGGCAGATCGGTTTGACACAAGCGGATGATTTGTTGATGTGAAGGATCTGCTGCGTGGAGGATGTGTGGTGCCATACAAAGTTTCTCCACTAGATGGCAGTCTGAAACTGTCGCACTTTATGTGGTCGTAGATCAGTGATTTATGTATTATTGTTTCCGTTTTTTAACTAAAATGTTAAGACGCCATATATATTTTACTTTTCCTTTGGTATTTTAAAAGTGATTAAGTTCTTAAAACATTGAGCTTAGGTTATTATTCATTTAAGCCTTTTTTTTCATATATCTTGATGCATTTTTTTCTTATCTTTATGCATAAATTATCTTTATTTAAGTTATACATTATAATAACTTTGTAAATAATTCGTTTAGTATTATTTAATTTCAATTGCTTTTTCTCCAATTACTTAAGAACTATCTTTCATTTTATTTTGTGTGTGGTATCTTAACTATATTTCTTACAATGTTATTATATTAAGTAAGTAATGAGTATAGTAGTCACAAAGTACTTGCACAATAAAGTAAAGTACCCTATAAAATAAATACTTAAAAGGTCAAGACAACACAGAGACAAACACAAGAGTCTCAGAAAGTCATAATTGAATCTGTAAAATAAAATATAATTTGATTTTTTGTTTTTTAAACATTAAGCTCTAATTATTGTTATTAATTTTAGCCTTTTTATCATTTATGTTGAAGCATGTGATGTATTCATTGTGTAACCTTAATACATAATTGAGTTAGTATTATTTAATTAAAATTGTTCCCCAATAACATATATACTATATTATTCCTATAGTTTCCCTTAAATGTTTTGTCTATTTCTTATTTTCTTCATAAAAAAGAAAATGAAAAATGTGTATATAAAATATAAAAGTTAAGTTTGGCTAAATTAAAAATTGATTTCCCCTTCTCTTTTAGACAAATATGTATTCGATAAACTACAGCATAGTTCAAAATTTAAATTTAAATTGCAATTTAAATTGCAATTTGCAAATATGACTGAATTCCTTTTCTTTTTCTTGTCTTATTTCTCTTTTTTCCTCTAGCCATTCCCGTTCAGTTTTTCCATGTATTTTTATTTTGATAGCGTCACCACACTATTTATTTTTTGTGTTTGTCGTATTCAAAATTGGGAGATAGTGTTTTCTAAAGCGATCCATTCAAACTTCTAATCACTTTGTTTACCAGAATACCTTGACCTTTGACTTTTTACTTCGGACATGTATTCTACTTTAACAGCAGCAGCAGCAGCAGCCGCTGACGAACAGAGCTGCTCCGAGCTGGTGTGGCTGCGTCGGGAAGCTAAAGGGATTAGAAGACGCTGATATTACAGCATCTCACTCGCACATCTGCAGACGCTCAAGTCAAACTCGCTCAGCGTTCATATCGAAAGGTTTTCGAACATTTAGAGGAAATTAGCCGACCTGTGTCCTCTTGTTCCTCTCGTCCACCACGTGGGTTATTTTGTGGCAAACAAAAAGTCAGACGATCCTCGTCTGCAAGACGCACTGAAATAAAGAGTTGATTTGAGGAGGAAGCAGCTGTGTGGCATGGCAAGGTCAGAGGGCCGTAATCCGCGGCCTCATTCATGCCAGATTAAAAACCTGCTCCGAGTTCTGATTAAGAACGCAGGGTTAGTAGATTAAAGGCCAGCAAACAAAATGAAAGCTGTTTAAACCCAATCCTGGAATTCATCAGAATACCAAAACCTTCAACGTTCATTACAACGCCAGATTAAATGCAAAGCACACTTCAACTTCTGTCTTGCTTGCGTCTTGTGTGACCGATGTCACTGCGGGAAAATCTGGGTTAGGATGTGACGGACGTCTTTTTAAACAACTGTACAGTAACGTTTTTGAAAATATATTGACCCACATTGTTGTCAAAAACCTTCTTAAGGGATTATACTTGAGAAACAAGGAAGAAAAATGTTTAACTTTTCAGCTTTTCCTTAAGTCCTCTTGCATCATGGATGACGTTTTCCATTTTTCCTGGAAGAAAATCAAATGACACTGAAGAAGTCGACAAGTAAGCTGTAGCTGTAGCATGTGTCTAAACAATCTGATGCTTCATCCAGAGTTAAAAATGTTGCATATAAGATACATTTGGATTGTGGAATGGCTGCTCATCTTGGTTCAAAAGAGAAATTGTGACTTTTCTGGGCACAGCGTTCAGGAGGACTGGCTCAACCACAGTGTATAATTCAACAAGTAACTTCGCCAGATGTGTCGCTGAACCCAAGGGGCCACATTTTAAAACAGAAAGTTCACATTTATGGATGGCCTTGGATCTATAGAAGGCAAAAGAAGGCAAAAGCAGAAAGTCTCCTTTTTTCAGGCTAATTTTAGCTTCTCAGCGATTAACAGCTCATAACTCAAGGAATATTTTACCAGCGTTATTATTTTAGGTTGACATTCAAAACAGCCAACATTCATCTTATCAGTATTCGTATGCTTGAGAGAAGTACGTGTGTTTTAAGCTCCCTCTGGACACATTAAATAACTTAGTCGACCTGAGACCCTTCCTCCTTCTAAATGATTATCATTTCGGGAAAAATATCTTCTGCATCTCGTCGTGGCAACATACAACTGTGTCAGTTTAAAAAATAAAAAAAAATGTATACTACCTCAGCTACATAATTTAAAGTGGAAAACAAATATTCAGAATCATGTATATTCATGTACTATGAAGTATTTTTACGGCATCACAGTAAGAGTTGTAATATGCTTTAGGTAATAATCATAATAAGACGACTGTTAAGAATTTCATCTTATTTTCTGTACAAAGATATATTAATAATTAAACTTTTTACTACTATTTAACCTCTTTAATTTCGTATCAGTAAACATATTTGTATAAAAAAAAAAATCTCATGTTGTAAGAGGTTTAATTACCCTTAACGAAAAAACGTATATTCAAGTGTACTATGGTTATACTTATTCCATACTATACTTAAACTGATCTATACTTATACCTGTACCTTTAAATGTACTTTAAGTATACCTATACTTCCTGTACAGTATACTACTTTTTTCTTTGTGCTACTGTATCATTGTGTCGATCCAGAAATTAACTGTGCAAAAGAGTATGTGATGAGCGACAAAAAAACGACTTTTCGTGCAATTGTTTGAAAACATTTGCTTTGAGAATTTTCCTCGTAAATCTAAATGTGTATTATCATGAAATGCTGGAGTTCATAAATATAGTATGTAGGTCCAAAAGCCATTATCAGGTGATTTATGTTGTCACAGTGGTCAGAGCGAATGCCAGGGTAATTTACGGTTGCAGGTTCATGTCCTGCATGATAGCATCGAAGTATTAACCTCGTAGTCTGGTGAGAGAATAGTTTACTTTAAGTATACTTCTGTAAACTAAACTATAGCCATAGAGTGTATACCTGGCACAATGGTAGTATAGAGATGAGTATACTTCTGTAAACCAAACTATAGACTTATAGTGTATAGATAGTACAATGGTAGTATAGAGATGAGTATACTTGAAAGTATACTTCTGTAAACCAAACTAGAGACTTGTAGGGTATACCTAGTACAATGGTAGTATAGAGGGTAGTTTACTTTGAGTCATTTTAAGTAAACTTATGTGAACTAAATTATGGACTCGTAGTGTATACCTAGTAAAATGGTAGTATAGAGATAAGTATACTTGAAAGTATACTTCTGTAAACCAAACTATAGACTTGTAGTGTATACCTAGTACAATGGTAGTATACAGAGTAGTTTACTTTGAGTATTTCTAAGTATACTTATGTGAACTTAATTATGGACTTGTAGTGTATACCTAGGACAATGGTAGTATAGAGATTAGTATACTTGAAAGTATACTTCTGTAAACCAAACTATAGACTTGTAGGGTATATCTAGTACACTGGTAGTATAGAGAGTAGTTTACTTTGAGTATTTTTAGGTATATTTATGTGAACTAAATTATGGACTCGTAGTTTATACCTAATACAATGGTAGTATAGAGATGAGTATACTTGAAAGTATACTTCTGTAAACTAAATAATGGACTCATAGTGTATTCCTAATACACGGGTAGAATATAGAATAGTTTACTTTTTGTGTACTTTAAGTATACTTCTATGAACTTAACTATAGATTCGGAGTGTATACCTAGTGCACTGGTAGTATATAGATGAGTACACTTGAAAGTATGTGTAAACTTAAAATGTTCCAATTTAGTCCAAAGAAGTATCAAATAAGTATACTTTAGTACACTACAAGTACATTTACCTTAGTATACTTACTATAATTATACATAAGTATATTTGGTAAAATGTACTGAAGTATACTAAGGGTAGAGTTCAATGCATTTTTAGTTTGACTTGCAAAATGTCTCAGTTTTCAGAATTGGAGACTAAAAGTACCATAATCAAACTTTACTGTCCTCGTCTGTGGAATGAACGTTCTCACAGCTCGACGACGTACCTTCTCTAATCATCGCCACATGTCGTCACAACACAAGCAGCTGTTGAGTCACTAACTGATGGAGGTGCAGGAGCAGCGTGAGGGTCTGGATCCCATTGACAGGATTATAGAAATGAGGAGCATAATACTGTAATCTCTGCGAGACGCTAGTTGGAGTGTTACAGCCTCGGCCCGGACTTGAACCGTCAGATTAATAAACAGATGTTTGTTTCGGTCCAAGATTAAAATCACGAGCCGAGATATTCACACTGGTTTTATCTGGAAGAAAAAGGATAGGAAAGATGAGTCGCCCCGGTACCTGGAGGAGATTTTAACGCTAGCTCGCGCCCGCTGGCACGTTTGAATCTCACCCTCAATAAGAAAAACGTGTGTTAGTTTGAATAAAAACATGTTTCATAGCAAACTCTGTCAATATTTTAATCAGTTTAGTGAATAAAAAGCTCCACGGGTGTTTCATTTTTAACACTCCGGAAGATGGAAGCAACACATTTGGGTAACGATAGAGTCGTATCGTCCTATAACAACCATCCATGAACATTTTGGAGATTGCTGACATAAACAGCAAGGATTATACAACATAAATAAGACAGCCAGATTCATAGAATATATCGAGAAAAGTTTGAAGCCGAAAAAAAAGGGGGGATGAAGGATGTAATATCTCACACAATCTTTCCGTTTCAACAAACATGAGATTTGAGACAAGAAAAAACGAAATAAGAGTAAACGCTAAAGCAACTTCTTAAATAAATCAGGGCGTCATTCATTCAGAAACTGGAAACTGAAATAGAAACTTTCTTGAAACACGCTAGAGATGATCGTGAGAAAAGTTCTGCAGCCCAAAAAAAAAAAGAAAAAAAAAGGCAAAGATGATCACGTCTCGTCGTCTGTTGCCATCTTGAAAAAAAACAAATCTCTACGTCAAAACTACAGTTAAAGACTACAACTGTTGATTGTAACAATGCAGTTCAACACATTCAGACGCTCATCCGGCGACTCCTTGCGGTTTTTTTCCCCCCCCAAAAAAAAGGTCCACGTCAGTACTTGTTGTGCCACTCGCACTGGCCCACACTCACCTCCTCGATGTCCAGGTTCTTTCTGGATTTGTAAATAAACTCCCCGATGGCCACGAAGACCGACAGAACGAGTCCGGCCGCGAGCACGATAAATATTCCTCCGATGTTCTCCACGCCGAGGGCGCTGGCTTCTTTGCTGTCCTCCTCCGGGCAGCCGTTTCCTCGCCACCACTTCTCCTTCATCATGTGCAGCTTTCCTTCCTCCTGGAGCTGCAGGATGGCGATGGTCACTTTATCTCTGTACGGTGAACCTACAGGCAAAAACGGAACCGGATTATTTGGCACCGGGATCGACCACAGATGCTATTAGGAATCACAACAGGTTCTTCTGATTGGTCGCATTGTGTGCGTCGCACTACCTCAATTCAATTGTACTTAAAGTGTCATATCTTTAAAGTGATCTCATGAAGCTTTATAGTTTAAGTAAGACTATAATGATGAACTACAGCCGGACAGTGGCAAGAAAAAAAAAACGTCCTTTTAGAAGGCAGAAACCTCGAGCAGAACCAGACTCCTGCTGGAACTTTCTTGTACCTGCGTCGGACAAAACATCTCTCATGTAACATTGAAAAAAAATCTAAAACAAGCATCAAAAACTGTTCGGGAAATTTGTTATAAATAATTTTGTGTTTTCTGCGACAGACTGGTGTCCTGTCCAGGGTGTCCCCTGCCTCTCGCCTTATAATACTGGGAAAGGCTCCAGTCTCCCCGCGACCCCAACCCTGGGATAAAGCGGTAGACAATGAATGAATGAATGAATGAATCATTTTGTGTATGCCAAGATCTGTATCAAGCAATCTATGTTAATCCGTAGTGTGTTTTTCTTCTCGTGTGTTTTTATTTTTTGTTTTTATTTTATTTTATTCTATTTTATTTTGTTAATAGTGTTAATTTTCTAATATTGTAAATAATTTATATATATATTTTTAAGATCGTTTTATTTTATTTTAATATCTCTTTTATTATTTCTTTTTTTTCTTTGCACTTTATTTTCAATTGTGCTGTTGTAAAAGTGTGTTTCCCCTCTGGGGATGAATAAACATTTTCTATTCTATTTTCTATTCTATTCTATGTCCCGAAGAGTCTTCCTCGCCAAGCTGCAGTAAATTCCTCGACCATGTTTTGAACTTAATACTTTACAAAGTTCTCCCCCGTCTAAAATCTGGGCGAACGAGAGGTTACGAGATCAACGTCCAGTAATGACATAATAATGTCTTCACCCAGGCTCCTCCAGCCAGCTGTAATCATGCCCGCTTTGTTTATACAACGAGTCCCTTGGAGGTGGAGACTCACAGGATCGGTGACAGGCGGTGACAAACCTTAAAACTTGACCAATCACAGCAGAGTGGGCGGGGTTGTGGTAAACACAATTTAATCTCCAGAAAAAAACAAAGCGTTTATAAGTGGGCGGGGCTTAAACACATTTTCTAATGTGAATATTTCAATGAAAAGAGAGTTTTGTACAAACAAAGAGGTTCTGTGTCTTTTTAAATAAAGTGTAATGCTTAAATTAACCTTGGTGTACGGTAGTACTTTCTTGCTTCTGACCACAGCAAATATCTCCAAAAAAGAATCTTGTATATATCTCATTATTCCCGTGTGTTTCTTACCGATTGGCGTCCCGACCCCGTAGCCCTTCGAGTCGATCAAGCCTCCGATCTGCGTGAGGTTACAGTTGCGCTGGCTGACGTACTCGATGCTGGTGGACTCCATGAGGAGAGCGTAGTCCGTGGTCAGGACCCTCTGGATCCCCTCGCCGTTGTTTTTCACCAGCGCCGTGTTTTTCCTGCTGCTCATGAAGGCCCACATTTTCTCGTAGGTCGAGATCTTGGATTTCTGTCGGGAAGAGATGAGGATTTGATAGGAACGGCTACAGAGGTTTTATTGGATCAGGCGAGGAATACATGGTCAGTGGAGCCGTGTTTACTATCGTAATCAATGTGAAACATGGAGCATCCCTGGTTGTTGTGCCTTCAATCCATTGACACACTTTTCAGTTACTAAAATCGTATTTGTTAATTTGATTAATATGAACATTTGATTTTGTAGGTTTTTAAGTTTGTTCGGAACAATTGAATGTTTTTATCCAAAAGAAAACCTTGAGTCTGTTTCATCTCCTATCTTTTCATTTTTCGTCTAATAACTGGACTTTAAATTGATTCACTCGTCAGATCTATCCGAGCGTTTCTATCTTGTAATCGTTACGCTCCTAATCTGCTCCTCGCATTTGAGTCACTTCACACAAGCTCGAGCTTCTTATCTTTTTCGTTTCTTGTCTTCCACCCAAGATCTCTTGTCCTTGCTCTGAGACCAGAGCCATCGTCCCTCCTGGTCCAAGGATCTATCTGTTGTCTAAGATTGACTCCTGATCGCCACGAGGCAGAATTAGTGAGACTTCAGTCGTGGTAGAGCTGAGCCAAAAGGCAAATCCCTCAAGTTCAAACACAGTTTTTCTCTCACCTGTGGTCCCAAATTTTAGGCAGTGAGATGAGAAATCAGATTCAAGCTGCCGACTGTTCAGTACAGATAAGATGAGAAGAGACTTAAAGTGGATCCACTAAAGCAGTGGTGCTTCTTTTTTCTTCATCATGAAATGCTAATTGGGTCAGAATTCTTACTTTTATTTTGCTACAAAACAATAGAGAAAAAACACACAACACAAATACATTTGCTTCAGTAAAGCGTAGCCAGCTAAACATGGTAAAAAGTTGGGATGGATAAATAAACTTTATAGCTTAATAAACCTTGATTCATTTCCTATTTGCAAGATGTCTTTATGCTAAACCAAACATGTACAAAGTGCCATTTGTGGCATTTTATCATATTCCACACGGCCCATGGTCTTCGCTGTAAACTGTATTATTTAACCAGAGAATGTAAAATATTTTAATACTAAAATTCAAAGGTCACAACAGATAAAATCACATGAAAACATCACAAAGTGAAGCTGCAAACTGTTGCTAAAATTAAAACTTAACACTGTAAATAATATTGCTTCTCCCTCTGATCAAAGATGTAGGAGCTTTTATTTTGAAGTTCGTAATGAGATAGCGCTTGGTGTGATGTCAATGTTGACATTTGGACCTCGGGTTGTTTTCCCTTCATCAAACTAACCCTCCCTAAAAACGTTTGGACACCCTAGTTTTTTCACTCTCCAGTGTTTCTGAAAAATAAAAGCTTAATCTGTTTCTTTTAGGTATTTCCCCTGCAAAGATAATAGGTAATTTATTGATGCAGTAACCGGCGCACATATGTGTATATATTGTTTTAAAGTTCGATTTAAAAAGTAGCAAAAAAGAAAGTTTGGGGTCAACTGCAACAAAGTAAATGTGAGTTTTGGTCACCTTAAAAAAGGTCATGGTGGAGCCGTCCCTCACAGCACCGTACTCTATCTTCGTTTGTTTGGCCAAGTCGTCTGCCGAGTCGATGGGCGAGTCCATCCTCTCCACGGTGAGGAAAGCGGCCAGGTTGGCGGTGTACGAGGAAATGATGATCAGCGTAAAGAACCACCATATTCCACCGACTATCCTCGTGGACAGAGCCTTGGGCATCAGTTCGGAACCTGCAATTCAATCGGATTGTCATACAGTGAACTAGCTCAACGTTCAGTTTCAAATCAGACTAGTTCAGTTCATAGTTCATAACTCAGGCACAACGCGATAAACAACACTGTGAAACGTTGACGTGGCGGCTGTGTGTTTCGGGGGTTACCTTGTTGCATCAGAGCTCCGACTCCAAACCAAACACTGTTTATCAGAGTGAAGTTGTTTTCCACCACGTCGGAGTCGGGGTTGCAAGGATGCGGGTTGTACCACTCGTACGGGGTGAATCTGGAATCGTAAAGATTGATACAAAAAATGAATGTAAAATGAGTCGATCCAGAAAGAAAATCTAGTCCAAGGATTTAGGAAAAGATCAGAGTGAAGTTGAATTGTTATTAAAATGTATTTATTCAACATTCCTTCCTAAGTAAACTGTAAGATCTCACCTCGCGATGACGAACAGCACACAGCTGACACCCAGGCAGGCCAGCAGGACGTACATCCAGATGTCCGGGGACAGAGGGTTGAGGAACGAGAACACGCCTGGATTGGTGCCGTTGGGTTTGTGGTAGAGGATGCTGATCCCCAGAGTCATGAAGGGCTTGGAGAAGTCGATCACCTTCTCCCTCACGTAGGTGATGGTGAGCGGGGCGACAGCCAGGTCAGCCACCTGGTGGAGACCAACATTTTTTATTTTTTTTAGTTCTTGTTCCCGTCCAAGAACTTTAAAGATTTAAAGCATGTTTGGATGCCAAGAACTTTTTTTTAGATCTTAGTCATGTTCCCAACTCAAGTCAAAACCAAACACGCCCTGAGTCACTCATGTCATCAAGACCATGTTTTGAAGTTATCACTTTATAAAGTTCTCCTCCATCTGAAATCTCGGTGAACGAGAGGTTACGAGAGTGAAGTCCATTATGACCTAATAATGGCTTCACTCCTCCCTCCAGCCAGCTAGAATCACCCCCCGCTTTGTTTATACCACGAGTCCCTTGAAGTTGTAGACTTCCAAGATTGATGACACGCGGTGACAAACCCTGATGTTTGACCAATCACAGCAGAGTGGGCGTGGCCCAAAATCTATATTCAAGGATATTTATATATTAATTACCGCCGCAAAAATGGCTTAAAGTGTTAATAGGCTCATTTTCTTCGTCTCATTCCAAGGAAGTTTTTTAAAATCGTCATCAAAGCTCTGTAGCTCGGATATTAAGCAAGTGTCCTTTTAAAAGTCTTCCAATGTTTTTGCCTTCTTTTAGCCCTCAACACAGGTATGTCCAGTGTGGCCCGGGGTGCCATTTGTGGCCCTTTATCATATTTCATATGGCCCATGGTCTTTGCTATAAACTGTATTATTTAACCACAGAATGTAATGTGTTATTAATTCTAAATATAACAGTTTTTAATTGTCACACAATGGAAGATCACAGAGTAAGAACGTGTCAATGCTTAAGGATGTAGGAGCTTTTATTTTGAAGTTCTAATTGAGTTAACTCTTGTTGTGATGTCACTGTTTGCCCCTCGGGTTGTTTCACTTCATCTTAAAAAGATACCCTGACCAACAGCAGATCCTTTCACTAGTGTTCTATAAATCTATATTCAGGAAAGACAGTCTCGATTTTTAATAAACAGATATTTAAACAGAAAGCGATCTTTTTGATTTTTGGGGAAGAATTCCAGTGATTAAACACCACAGCTCCTGGTTTATGAATGCATTACGACGATGACTACACTTGGCATAAGACAAAAGACAGAAGGATAATTTGAGGCTGTATTTTCGATACATACTGGATGAATCATAGTCAAGGTATTCCAAGACTCTAATTGTTGTCACAGACCACGTGAATCACCATTAAAAGGGGAAAAAAACGAGAGCTTTCATAATGTTATATCTACTGATAATATACTCACATGGTCGATGAGTTCCCGCACCATTCCGTTCCACTCCCCCTTGTCATTCTGAGCTCCGTACTTCCCGTCGGTCACCAGCTTCACCTCGTAGGAGAAGCCCAGGATGTTGGAAAGCTCCTTCAGCAGGTCCAGGCAGTAGCCCTCGAAGCGGTCGTTGCCATAGAGCGGTTTGTCCGACTTCTTGTGCATCACGTAAGGATTCTCCTGGAGACGCAAAAAAAAAAAACATTCAGTCGCACATTTCACCAGAGACTGGAGAGAATTCAAGATTACCAGAATGGTGGTGACGATGAGGGTCCGGTTGGCCATGGAGTCGGTCACGTTGGTGGATAAGTCTCTGCTGTTCTCGGTTAAATTAAGGCCCGTTTGTGAGTTCCACACACCGATCTGCGGGAGTGGAAATTATAATTGGACAAAAGTATCAAAGCGCCACCGTGGCGTCTGCCTCTTTGACATGATCAAGGCGAGGAGCAACCCATAGACGGATGAAAGGAGAAGCAGACGGAGGAGAATTAAAATACGTTTCATACAGAAACTGGAGGGAAAAGAAACAAGTGTGTTGGGGGGGGGGGGGCTGGGATAAGGGGTTGATCAATCACAGATTGGTCACTTCTGGGTTCAGGAATGGAAGCTCACACTCGTTTATCATACCGACCTTTTTCCACACTTTATTCAGGCGATTGTTGCCTGCGATCATCTTGCAAAAATAATACAGAAAAAAAAGATCTTTAATTTGGGACCAAAATGATTGAAGTAAAAATCAACAACAGAAATTGAATCGAGGAAAACTCATGGATTCCTGTCGTCGCTTTTGAATCTGTATCTGTTGGTGGATGGCGGTGGTTTCTCTCATTTATCCTCGACTCATCTTCCTTTCGTTTGAGGATAAGAAAATCCCCTCTTATCAAGATTAGATATATCACTTGGTATCCAAACTACACGTTTGACCTTAAAATCAGCACTTTCTCAACTATAAAATGCAGGAAAAGGAAGATGATATCGGTTTATAGTCAGGTCTTTATTTCTCTTCATCACTTTTCAGTGATGGTTCCATCCATCAGGCCTTCATCACCGTTCTGTTCACAATTTTTTTTCGGGGGGGTAAAATCCCACCTCTGGGAGAGAGGTCTTCACTTTCACTAAATCTTTGCAGGTGATGAGCTGCTGTTTGCGCCCTGAGGTCAGAACCTCCAGGAAAACCCTCATGAGAAGAGACTTTGCTCTTCTAACCAGATCGTGGTTCTCAGTTTGATAGAGATGGAGCGTCCAAATTGTGGGAGAAACCCTTCCTTAGGTTCAAGTCCATATAATGTAACCCGTTTAAGTAAATGCTAAAAAAACTCATGGTAGAATTGTTTTAAAAACTTTTCTAAATCAAACATTTGTGCTGCGAACTTTTGATGACCCCAGAGCCAAATAACATTTTAATGTATAACTGAGAATGAAACTGATAAAAACCTTCTCCAGGAGACTTAACTGGGACAATAAATCTTTGATTACATCATATCACGGTGACAAAATATTATGAAACTGTCATTTCCAGAATATTTGATTGAGGAGTTTTTGTTTGTGAGACAGATGGTTCACCTTCTCCAGGCCGTCCTCCTTCAGGCTGATGACGTCCAGATCGAACTCTTTCCTCAGGCCGTCGGTCTTGTTGATGATGATTTGTCCGGTCAGGCCATTCCACGTCGCCTGTAGATGGAGAAACCAACATAAACCAGAATTTAAACATGAAACGTTTTTTCACTTTAATCAGCATGATGTTGAATTTTAGGTTCATTTTTTAATACTTCCAATGCTTAAATGACATTAAAAAAAAACAGAGTTTGCTATTTTAAAGGTAATTGTATTATCTTTTTACTCACAAAAAAATGGGAATTTAATTTCACATTTAAAAGTTACTTTTGTTAAAAAACTGAAACATAAAATGTCATCTGTTATTTTAATTCATGTAATTATTTTGTATACAGTTTATGGAATCTATTAATCCACTTAATATAACACATTTTTGTGTTTAATATTTGGTTTTCATGTAGATTCATCGACACTTGTTTTAAAAACATGTTAAAAACGTGGTTTAATTAAATGGAAACAATGTTTTGGTCGATATTGCGCAACAATTAATTGTAAGTAAGTAAGTAAGTCATTTTTATTTGTATAGCGCTCTTCCAGACCAGAGTCACAAAGCGCTTAAACAATCAAAACAATATTCAATAAAGTATATACTTTAAAGATCAAGATAAAACTGATAACACAACAGGAGTTCCAGAAAATCAAGGAAAAGCCTGATTGTGTTTAGCTCTTGTATTTAATGCTATCCGTGTGAAATATATACTATAAAGTGCATTCAAAATGTGACTTGTATAGCAATCGTCTCCTTGCAGCAGGAGTGTTTAAGAAGGAGGCGAGGATGTTATTTAGTTTAGGACAAGGAAGCCAGCACTTCAGTTGAGAAGCTTAATGAAATATCTGAAGACTTGTGGGAAATAACAAGAGCTACACAGAAGAAGCTTCCTGAGATGTTTTTATTTATTTATTACCTTTGACAAGATTGTATTAAAACCTTCTGTGTGTGTGTGTGTGGTGTGTGTGTGGCGTGTGTGTGTGTGTGTGTGTGTGTGTGTGTGTGTGTGTGTGTGTGTGTGTGTGTGTGTGTGTGTGTGTGGGGGGGTGTGTGTGTGTGTGTGTGTGTGTGTTTGAATTGTCTGACGCTTAGATACAAACCAAATATTTTTGGTCAGGGGGATAAAAAGATATGAAAGTTCCCCACAACAAGTAACTTACATAAGACAAGACTAAGATAAGTATCAGGCAAAAGATGAAATGATAAAAAATAGTTTCATTTCCAATTAATTTTCCACCAAAAAAAGGTTTTGTAACATTTCTTAAGCGTGTCACTAACGCCCCTCAACACGTTTTTTTCCGACAACAAAACACGAACGCTGTCATCCCACCATACAAATCTCGCTTAACCTCCGACCCGGGATTAATTTCAAACATTATTAAGCCTCTTTCTAAGTCTTCATCAGCGAAAAGTGTCTCGGTTTATCACATGTGTCGGGTCATGGCTGATCGCAGCATGAGGAAATTGATCTCGTGGGATTCCAGATGACACGGATCCGGCAAGACTCGCTTATGAAACTTCGCCGAACACCAATAAACACTTCAAGGTTTTAATAAAACGAGGAAGCGGGAACTAATCCCACTGTACTGTAAAGGAACTCAAATCTCTTTCCTGTCTAATGAGTTCTGCGCATTCGTTTGATCCAAGGAAGAGTGACATTTTAGAATTAAAACAGTCAATTTATTAATAACAAAGTATGATTACCAAAGTAGGCCATACAAGACCTCAAATACAACAGTTAAACAAAGAAATGCAAATGATTCAAATTGTTCAGAAATACCACAGTTCCAGCGCTTGGTCCAGTCTCTGTCAGTCATCCTGGCTCACCCAGGTCCTCCCAGAGAGTGGCCCTTAATCTTTAGATCGTCTCGTCTTTTAAAGCCCTCAAAACACTCAAGACACTCCCATCATAAGTTAAGTTCCCCAAATCTGACTCCATAATGAACAACAGATGTTGTTTGATCTGATCACTAATCTAAACAAAGAATCTCCTGACCTCCTTCACACCTGTTATCTCCAACCAGGTTCGAGGGCCCTAAATTCCGTGTCTTGATACTTCAAAAGTCGGGAACATCCTTGTCTAAACAATCACAACATTTGTTACCGTGGCTTTATCCTTCCTCCCCCAATACATACAGTATGTTATCTTCACAGTCACCTTTAAGCCATGTCACCAAGGGCCATAAAAGTTAAGACACAGTTGGCCAGAGCCCCTGAGCCCTGAAACTTCATAACCCCTGCTGTGAGGAAGGGAGCTGTCGTAAAACACAACACAGGATGTTTAAGATCTGAATGAGAGATGACATTATCAATGTTTAACAGTTGATTACACAAAGGACATACATTCAACTCATCAATGGATACACCTATAGGAAAGTAATTTAGAATATGTCTTCAATCCCTCCTTTGACCTCTGAAACCAGAGGTCAACCTTTAAAATGTTGAAGTTCAAAACAAACCTTTTGTCTCAAAATCTGGTACATGGTAAATGATCAATCAGTTTGCAGTTATTTTCATAACTTCTACACACCATTTTCTCACCACAAACCCTTAAACAAACTCTGTAATCGAAAAAGTAACAGGCTGAAGCCCAAACTTATTTTCCTATCCTATGTAATCCATGAAATAAACCCAAAATATCAATTTTCTAAACAAAAAAAAATAAAAACAAAATCATTTCACATTTCATTCATTTCCCCTTGTAATCCTTAGGTATTTTACATTTCAATGTTATTAGCTTTTCATTTATATTTTTTTTAAATGTATTTTATTTTTAAACTGACCAGTTTCTACAAAACTATGTCACTAAGCCTCTTTCATTATTTCGCTTACATAAATGAAACCAACTTTATTTAAGATTAGTTCTCAATTCTTAACTCAAAATAATGCTTCTAATGTTTTTAAATGTAAAATGTCAACTAATTTTTAAAATGCCAGACTTTCTAAGTTATGTATTAGTAGTTTTTCTAATGGGAAACATTGCGAATTATTCTAATAACTCATTCTGGAGTTTTTAATCATAGGGTCTATGTATTTCTACATGTATTTCCCCAAACCTCAACACAATTTCATATATGGCCTTATACGTGAGAATTATAATATGCAAAAACAATTATTGTTTTACAAATCCCAGACTTTGTAGATTATACAATTAGATTTTTCTCATTTCTTTTTTCCAAATTATTATTATTTTTTAAATACTGTGGCTTCCAACTAAATTCATGCTCACAGATTACTCCCAAAAACATCATCTCATACAATCTTTCAATTTTTACGGACACCCTATGTGTCTGTTTCTTACTTTTTGGAAGCATTCAAAAACTATTTAACCTGTGAATTTGATATGAATCATACACCCTCCTTTCACTGAACAATACCAATTGCTACAGTGAAATCTCAATAACATTATCTATCTATTTGTTCAAAACCAACCAAGATTTTATCACTTCCAGTGTGAATCTTAAAACAAGAAAACCTCAATAGTTAATTCCCAAGTTTGTGTCAGAAAGGCAGCATTACAAGGGATATCATTCAAAGAGTATTCAAGCGAGCTACCAATGTTGTTTGTGGGCTTCCAAACTTTTTAGTTCATCAAGTGAATTGAGATGATTTCATGAGCAAAACAAACTCAATGAGGGACATGATCGCTTGGTGGAGGCGCAGGATTCCATTCAGCACCTCTTTGATAGAAAGAAATGGAAATTCCCTGAGCGCCCCAGTCCATGTGGGCTCAAGACTCAGGACAATGCACTCATGTAGGCCTTGTAGAGTGTTTCCGCTGGTTGTTGTGGAAAACCATATTTCAAAATGGTTTAAGGAAATAGGCAAAAGCAGGAAAATTGCCATCAAGCGGTAGTGATGTGGTGGAAAAGGTCATCGCTGGCAGCGAGACTTCATCAGGTGCAGAGGTGGATCACTGCTGGTGAAAAGCAGTGAGACTTCATCAGGTGCAGGGGTGGATCACTGCTGGTGAAAAGCAGTGAGACTTCAAGGAGTGAGGATGCAGGGACCACAGGAAGTAGGGGCCGCAGATTGTAGGGGCCGCAGTTGGTGGTAACGTTCTACCACTTGTTGGGGACAGCACGCATCTTCTGTCCACCTGGAACTCCAATCCGGTCCGGACTTGGATGTAGCCGGTTCAGCCTCCCGTGTAGAACCCTCACGTGTCTGGTCTGGTCTCACGTTACACCCTCCTTCAGCTCGTCCTGTCTCTAGCGTGGCACCTTCGACCTCTCCGCTAGACTCGCCGTTCATCTGGACTAGGTCTCCTTTCTCAGACCCTCAAAGCCATATCGGCGGTGAGCTCTTAGTCATGGTCCCACCCAGCACAGTCTCCAAACTCAACCAGGCATCATCTCGCGGCAGCTATCACCACCTTCCCAAATTTCGAAAAATCTTTTCTTGTTATGAATTCCTGGTCTTACCTTAGTCATGGAGGTCCCACTCTTAAACCTATCAGTGCTGCAAATCATTTCTCTATAAAATTGAAGGTTATTTCGCAAGCGCACAATGTTCATCACAAAGGACAAGACAGTTACACATTATCACAATATCATGAGACACAACACACTCAACAAGGTCCTGGTGTCTCTAGACCACCAAACTACTGACAGGTGTGTTGCTTCTGCTCCTGGAGAATTTAAGTCATCATTAGAAACAAACACCGTTACTAAACATCATTGATATGTGAAATGGAGCCTTCAGGTTCCGACCTGATCCTGCAAAATAAACGTTTTTGGTGAAGGGTCTCTCTCACTCTCACACACACAGAATTGAGGAAAGAAGAGATTTATGAGGACTCTTCTCCACCTCACTTGAGGTGCAGCATTCCTAGAACCTTTAGGATAAATCTTGTTCACTTCGTTAGACAAATATCAAAACAATGATCAATTGAATCATGCACATGCACGTATCACATGCCGGTATATGTTAGTGTTCATTGTTTCTTTCTCTCAGTGCACACACACATGATCTCATGTTCTTGCATCCTGGCACTCACATAGACACACAGACAAATAGACACATGGACACATAGACACACAGACACACAAACACACAAACACATAGACACAAAATCTGTTGCACTGCAGATGCACAGTGTTCGGTCTACGTCATGTCATGTCTGTAAGTCAGTCAAATGCATAAGTTCAGTATCATCTGATCAAACTGATGATTCAAATATAAAGCGGTTATTTCTTTTAAATATTCTTTCTTCAATTCATTTATCCAGTTGTTCGACTCATAACGTTTTTTTTTATTTTTTTTATTAAACTTTACACAAATCAAATTCATAATAAGTGATTTCCAGTTTAAGTTTAGAAATTAACTATTTTAAAGTAATCATCAAATCAACAATTATCAAAAGTTCCCAAAAATATTCTAACCCCTTATAGTTATTTAAAGTATTTATATTTTTCTTTATGACACACACCAAACTGTTCCCTAAAGAATCTGAAAATCAATCATTTTAATTGTATTATCAATTATCACTTCTATAAAATCCTTCATAGGACATGATCTCACTGCCATCAGCGCTAATGACAATGTATCAAGCCTCGTCATTACTTTTCAAATCTAAGTTAAAAATTATTTTTACTTACAGACCTCAACAGACTGAATTAAGAATCAACTTCTTCATTAACTTCTTTATCTCTTCGATTATTCATTCACTTCTGGTTGGTAAAGTCTCAACATTCCTAAACACAAATTAACAAGTTTCCTCTTTCATCAAAGTAGATCTGAGATTGTTCTGTTGTCAAGCCTGTCACTCCAAACCAGTCAGCGTATCAAATCATTTACAATCAGAATATAATGTAGCAATACTTATCCTAAAAATTATCCCAATTCAATGATACTACATTTTCAACCATATATCTTCTTCCTCTCCTTTTATCCCTGTTTTCTTTCCAAAAGTAGCAGATAAAAGGATAGTTTACTTCCCGTTTTTTAAACTATTTCATTTCACTTAAACTTCCTAACTCCCTACATTACACCGTCTCACAGTTATGACTGTTCAGAATCTCTTCTACTAGAGAATTATACTTCCCAATCAAAAATAAAAAATCTCAAAATCTTCTCTACAGAGAATTCCCCTTTTCTATTTTAAATCAGAGCTTTCAATGCTTTTAATTAACGGACAAGAAAATGTCAAGAAAACAATATCATGCAAGAAAAGGAGGATTTTCTTCAGCTGCAAACATCCTCATGGGATCAGTCAATGTATTGGTTTTGGCCTGTTTCGCAAAACATGACCCATGAGTGGCTTCGTCGTATCATCAGACAGGGTTCTGACAAACTTTCTCTTCCACCTCGGCTCACCAGCATCACCTGCATGGTCCCATCAGTGAGAAATCTTCTCACGGGACTTAGGTCAAGTAATCGTGACTGTGCCTGTCTTAGGTTGTCCCATGGTTTGAGTCAGGATCTTACCCGTCATAAGCGAACCAGCCTTCCATACTCTCCTGAATCAGGCTGCTTCATAGGGCGAGAGTGATAACAGTAGAGGGGAGAGAAGCCACTTTGCCTTTTTCTTAAACCAAACATTTGTTGTGATGACTGTCCGACCCCAGAAAATTGTTTGTCAAAGTAATGGTCATTTTCTGATGTTTCACTGTGACCCATAGTACTTTGATTGTTTGACAGAAAATTTCATCTCCATAAAAGAAAGCTTTTTTGAAAAAGTGTAATTAGATGGACACTATGTCTCAAAATTGTGTTAAAAGTCACAGAGTGTAAGGAGTGTGTTAGTAGGGCAGGAACAGATCTCAGAGTCTAACCACAAGTAGTGAACAATCCCACAGATAGAGCTCCTCCCTCTAGAGGTTCAGTCTAATTTCATGTCATGGACAAGAAAACACCCAGTGGAGCAGAACTTGCTTTGCATTATAAAATGATCTTGAAAACCTAAAAAATATACCTAATTTAAACAATCCTAGATGTTAAAACAGCTGACACAGTCTCAGAGTAAACAAACAAGCCACAAAGAACAATCTCAGTCAGAGTCGAAACTTTACAACAAGGACTAACTTTAGCTCACAATTTAAACAAGTAACCATTACTCTTATCAGCCAAGACAAATACTTCCATAGTCCAACCAAATAGAGTCAAGCAACATAAATTCACAGAACAACCATAAAACCAACTAGATTTAACCTCATGATACAATGTGGGTTGTGTTTTTAAGCTTTTAAACTAAGATTTACAAAAAGTAAAATTCACAGTATGGAGGGATGCCTGTTGCTACACAGTGTCCTTTTGACCTTACCATCCCCCCTGTTAAGACATGTGTTACTCCATGACAGAACTCTGTCCAACAATGAGCCTGTTCAATAATGGAACTGGTTTTACTTTAATATGTTCAAATTCATTTTCTTTAACAGTTAGTTTCTTGTCTTTTCACTGATGTTGAGGAACAAAGGAAATATTAAGTATTTCCTTTTATATGTTTTATTTTTATTTATTTAAAAGCCTTTATCTTTTTACCTATTATTACTTTTTATTGGTATAGGATTTTTAGCGCTATAATCTTAATTATTTTCTTTCGAGTAATTTATTGTATTCAGTTCTTATCAATTTGGTATTTTTAATAGGAATTTTTATTTTCAATAACAATATTTTAAGGCCTAGTTTTCCAAACCATTCATAATAAGTGTATTTTTGTGTTCATATTACCAAGTCAGAAGTCTCTTGGGTCGTCAATAGTTCCATGTCAAGTCACTGGCTTTAGAAAGTTGTCTGCTTTCCTCCCGTCGATCAGATGGTCGAGTGACGTGGATGTTTGCCGTGATCCTGCATGTTCCAGGTTTCTCCTGTGTTTCTGTATTTCGGGGGTTGTGGGGAATTTCCCCCTCATTTCTCCTCTCAGAGACACTCTCCTTCCAACATTTCTCTGCACATCCTTTCAACACAACATATCTGTGATTATTTGCTAGAAATAATCCCGTACTCTGCCATTCTTTCACATTCTTTTTACCCTCTTTTTCAACTTCCTTTGCATCCTTGGCTGTTGGGACAGAACTTCTCATTTGCTCAAATATTTTTTCAAGTTGCATCCCAACAGATTCACCACACCGTGGAACCATTCCCCAGTCAAACCATTCTTTCTCCCGGTCAATTTCCACACTCATTTTGTTACAAGAAATGAAAACGTCCACAGACGTTTCTCAGCACAGCGGCTGTAAATTAGGAAAGTAAAAGAAGAAAAAATGCAACGTTCAAAGACGCTGTAAGTTTGATATCAAAGGAAATATAAAAGGAGAACGTAACATTCACAGAAGCTACGTTTTTTCAAGAGAATATGGAAAGAAAAGAAAAACGTAACATTAAAGATGTTATACGTTTTAGTTCAAGAGAATTTGTTTTATCAACGCCCTTTCTGCGTTTTAGTCCAGGGATTCACCTAAAAAAGGACAAGATTGTAGGTTTTTTCCTCAGCTCAGCAGGCTGCACCCAAAATTCCACTTCGAACCACAGATTAATTTCAACTTCATAGAAAATTAACTTCTTAACAACACAAAATCAAGCTATTATCACAATACAAAGCAAAACAAAACTAACAAAAATGACGTCTTTAATTAAACCTAGTTCAAACACAGAGTCCCACTCTGGGTTCTTTTGGTTGTAAATTACCAGGGCCTCCAACCCTTTCGGTTCTTCTCGTTATTGATACAACTCAATACTCCGGCCTCATCCAGAGGAGAACGCAGGTTCCTAACCTTTTTTTTTTTTTTTTTTTTTTTTATAAAGACTCAACCTAGTTTGAACTTGGAGTCTAACTCCTTGGGTTCTTAAGGGGCGGATCAGACCCCAAGGCCTCCAACCTTTTTCGGTTCTTCAAGTTATTGATACAACTCAATACTCCGGGCCCAGCCCGAGGAGAACGCAGGTTCCAAACCTTAAAGGCATTGATTCCCAATCAATATTAGGCGTCTTAAGCCTAAGCCTTTATTAAAATATTTGTTTCATTTCTATTTTTATTTTTATTTTATTATTTATCTATTTTTTATTTATTTTTCTTCCAGATGTGTCTGCTTTTCTATGATCGTGAAAGTAGTCACAACCCTTATTGATTTAATCTTAACATTTTATGATCATGTTTAATTCAATGAACAAGTTGGGTTCATACAACTTGCCTCATTGCATCAACAATGACCCTTATTTTTTAACTTTATAATTTTAACAGCTTATGATCATTTCTCATTCAACGAACAAGTTGTTTGTGTCGACCCCCTGAGGTTCGTACAACTTGCTTCATTAAATCAAAAACGACCCTTATTTTTTAACTTTATCAATTTTAACAGCTTATGATCATTTCTCATTCAATGAACAAGTAATTTATGTTGACACCCTTTAGGTTCATAAAACTTGATTCATTAAATCAAAAATGACCCTTATTTTCTTACTTTATAAAATTTCAAATCAAAAGCAGCACATCTGACCTTATTCCTTACACATATTTAACAACAACAACAAAATTTAACAATCAACCTCTGGTATTTCCGAACAATCAAACACACTTTGCTCTATACTTATTTAAATTTAAATTTATCTTGATCTCAGCCACGAAACCTGGATCTGGACTCAAAAGAAGACTTCTAATCAATAAAGTGGTGTCTTCTTACCGTTTTATGCTGCGCAGCTTGTAATTTTTGAGTCCAGGAATCCAGGCCCCGTCACCTCAACCGGAGTCGTCTTTCCTCCCTGGATCACGTCGAGGGTCCACCAATTTAAAGGAACTCAAATCTCTTTCCTGTCTAATGAGTTCTGCGCATTCGTTTGATCCAAGGAAGAGTGACATTTTAGAATTAAAACAGTCAATTTATTAATAACAAAGTATGATTACCAAAGTAGGCCATACAAGACCTCAAATACAACAGTTAAACAAAGAAATGCAAATGATTCAAATTGTTCAGAAATACCACAGTTCCAGCGCTTGGTCCAGTCTCTGTCAGTCATCCTGGCTCACCCAGGTCCTCCCAGAGAGTGGCCCTTAATCTTTAGATCGTCTCGTCTTTTAAAGCCCTCAAAACACTCAAGACACTCCCATCATAAGTTAAGTTCCCCAAATCTGACTCCATAATGAACAACAGATGTTGTTTGATCTGATCACTAATCTAAACAAAGAATCTCCTGACCTCCTTCACACCTGTTATCTCCAACCAGGTTCGAGGGCCCTAAATTCCGTGTCTTGATACTTCAAAAGTCGGGAACATCCTTGTCTAAACAATCACAACATTTGTTACCGTGGCTTTATCCTTCCTCCCCCAATACATACAGTATGTTATCTTCACAGTCACCTTTAAGCCATGTCACCAAGGGCCATAAAAGTTAAGACACAGTTGGCCAGAGCCCCTGAGCCCTGAAACTTCATAACCCCTGCTGTGAGGAAGGGAGCTGTCGTAAAACACAACACAGGATGTTTAAGATCTGAATGAGAGATGACATTATCAATGTTTAACAGTTGATTACACAAAGGACATACATTCAACTCATCAATGGATACACCTATAGGAAAGTAATTTAGAATATGTCTTCAACTGTTCCTAGAAAACACTCCGGCTTTACACTCTTGGATTGTTTCTGGCACCAATGAAGACGTGTGTTGTGTAGCGTTGTGTAGAACTGTATCAATCTTAATCACGCTTCATGGCTGTAATTAGAAATGAAACTCCTGAGGAATTCAACACATGGTAAGACAGCTGCAGTTTATCATGTTTAACTCAACGTTATTATCTACATCATTATGTTGGGGTTTTCTCCAGGCGTTCAATTCTCCACTGTTGGTCCAGAGTTTGTATTTAGTTGCAATTAAGATCATCTAACCAGCCCCAGTGGATGCTGGGTAATGTGTATAAATTGGTCTGACCTGACAGATTTTTTGTTCAGACTGGAAAAGCCCTGAAACAGCACATAACTCTGCCAATGATTTAATTTCTCACAACTTTCTTAAAAATATATATATAATATATTTCCAGAACTCGCACTTTGACTTTTTCCGTCCCCTCTGACCGGACTTCACTACCCACGGTCACTCCTTCATTTTGATGCAAATGAAGAAGAAATGTAACTCCTTTTATAAAAAAAACACTTAATTTGTGTTCATTTGACATATAACAATTTAAGCTAATGAGTAGATAAGATTAACTGGATTAACAGGAACTGAAAAATACATTGATTATTGCAATGAATGTCAACTTCCATTAAGGAAACAGTTGTTTGTTTCCCAGTTTTCAAGTAGCCCAGGGGTTTGAAAATGTCCGTCAAAGTACATTTTGAGAAATCAAGCCAAACTAAATGGGCTTTGACCTTGAGTCCACCGGGAGATGCTGATTTTGTCCTGGACACAGAGCAATGACTTATCAAAGTGTGTTGATGTTCCCTGAGATGCTGTGCATCCATCAGTCAATCCATTTATCCACTCAGCAATCCATTCATACATCGTCCTGTCCACCGGTCCATCAATCCACAAATACTTTAATCCATTTCTACATTAACGAATCAATTAATAAATCCATGAATATATAAATATATCAAAACATCAATGAATTAACAAATAAATACATTGATTCATCAATCATTAAATCACTCAATACATCAATTCATCAATCCATTAATCCATCAATCCATAAATCTATCCATTAATCCATCTATCAATAAATCAATACATCAATCCATTAATCCATCAATTAATCAAAACATCAATAAATCGATCACTCAATCTCTCAATCTATCAATGCGTCTATCAATCAATAAATCTATCTATTAATCCATCAATAAATTAATGCATCAATCCATTAATTAATCAATACTTCAATCCATCAATAAATCAATCCATTAATCCATCAATTATTTAATCCATTAATACGTCAATACATTGATCCCTCAATACATTAATCTATTAATGCGTCTATCAATCGATAAATCTATCCATTAATCCATCAATTAATAATACCATTCATTAATTAACACATCGATAAATCTATCCATTAATCCATCAATTAATAATACCATTCATTAATTAACACATCAATAAATCTATCCATTAATCCATCAATAAATAGATCCATTAATCTATCAATAAATAAATTAATGAATCCATCAATACATCAATATATCAATCCAATTAAATTCCTTCTCCATCAATTTATTTTTGGGGGTTTTTTTGTCTCCAAATATGTTGTAAATAATATCAACATCATTTGATTTTCAAGCTCCTTCAGGCCACTTCAAATGACCAGTTTGTGACCTCACAAATTAATTTGACACCATTTGTAAATGTACAAAAAGAAAGAACATAACAGTCTCATTTTTAATTCTGTTTGTCCATTAATAATCCTGGAAGTCTGCACACACTAATCTGATTATATTGTCTCTGTGACAGACAGACGAGAGACACACTCACGTCTTTGAGCAGGTTCATGAAGCGTGATCCGAAGCGCCAGGGTTTGTGCCGGTGACACTGCAGGGAGCTGACGGTGATCTGGGAGGTTCGCTGGGAGGCGGCGGCCACCATGTAGACGGCATCGTACATGAGAGCTGCCTCGCTCTGGAATGACAGGACAGGCTTGTCGTTGGTCAGGGAACAGATGTCAGCGGTGAAGATTCACGCGCTGCAACAAAACACTCGTCAAACCAATGCTCTCCTCATTTCAGCGGTGAAATATGTCACACCACTTTTAAAAAGTTGACGTGAAAAGACAGGTAAAGTGACAACATGCAAGGTGTTAGCATGGCTAATACTTAAAAGCTATACTTGCTGTATATTTAATTACAAAATTGAAGAAATTATTTTAATTAGTGGGTTGAAAAAGGTACATTTTCCACAGTTTTATTAAGGAAATTAATGGGTTGGTTTGCAACTAATGTGTTGATTTAAGTTTGTCTTAAATAGATGTTGGACTCTATTTTATTATCAGTATGTGTCCGTTTGTACAAAACTCTATTATCCTTTAAATATTTACATTATAAAATGTACTTAAGCCCCGCCCACTGAAAACATCTTGTTTACCAAAACCACGCCCACTCTTCTGTGATTGGTCAAGCATCAAATTTGTCACCGCGTGTCATCAATCTGAGAAGCCTCCACCTCTAAGGGATTTATTGTACAAACAAAGTGGGGCGTGATTACAGCTGGCTGGAGGAGGAGTGAAGCCATTATTAGGTTATCATGGAATCCACTCTTGTAACCTCTCGTTCGCTGAGATTTCACCTACTTTTTAAGTGGGTCATTTTTTATGTTTTTTAACTTTCCAAAGCAATAACTCCGAAACATGGTCATGATGAGATACTTGCATCTTGGAGAGGAAGACTTGAACATTTGAAAGATGTTAGTGAGTCAGAAAAGTTGGGTTATCACATTAGTTGCCCTAAACTAATGGCTACATTAATCATACATTTGGGCCTGAAATTGTGTCGGAGAATAACGGGTTAACTGACTGCAGACTGGAGGTTCCCTGTGATGCCCTTGACAGTTGAACTAAAGCAAAACAAGTGTCATCTCACAGTTATCATGCCCTCCATCATGCCAGGCTCTGTTTTGGCCGGAGACTGCAGTCGCTCCATGGCCCAGCGCTCCACCACCGAGGCCACCTGCGGATTGTCGATGTTCAGCAGCCTGAAGCCTGTCATGTTGACTCCACTGTAGCGGTACGGCTCCAGGTCCAGGGCAAACAGGTCCTGCCAAGACACGGTTTCCTCAGTGGAATTACCCGACAAGGCCACACGAACATTTGATGGGATCAAAGTAGGAGGCCGCTAGCTCATGAGCACATATGCCACTCCATTCCCTGAGAGCAACACGGCTTAGTAGTTTGAACACAACAAAATATTGATGTTGAAAACACATTGTCGAGTTCAGATGATAAGATAACATGGAAGCAGGATGTGGTGATTTTTTATTCCAGTGCCGACGTTAGTCTTTAAGCTCCCACTTCAATATCCGCTATGAATGAATGCCATTCCTTCATCTGTTCCAAACATTCATGGTATTCTGAACATCTGCTTGACGCTAACTTGAAGCTAGCTCTTGGTGAAGCTTGTCCATTGTGACACATGAAACTTTGTTTTTAACCAGTTCTGTAGGAGTTTCTATTCCAACCATTTAATTTGGGGGCTTAATTAAATTCACCTTCAACAAACAATCCAGAGAATGTCCTGAACCTTACCTTAAAAACTTTGCTAAAAGTTTGTTAGCAACTTTTACAGTTTATGGGCAACAGTAAAAGGTGCCAACAAACTGTAAAGGTAAGTAAGTAATTAAGTAAATTATATTTGTAGAGCACTTTTCCAGACCAGGGTCACAAAGCGCCCATGCGATGGTGTCTTCTCGTCTGGACTATTGCAACAGTTTGTTTTCATGTCTAAACAAGAAGGATCTGTCTCGCCTGCAGTTGAAACAAAACTCTGCAATGAGAATTCTGACCTGCTCTAGTAGAAGAACTCACATTTCTCCGATCGTTAAAACTCTTCACTGGCTGCCAGTTTCTTTCAGGATCAACTTTAAAATCCTGGTTCTTACTTTCAGATCTATTCATGGTCAGACTCCTCCTTACATCAGTGATCTGATCCAGACTTACACCCCAGCTCGGGCTCTGAGGTCTGTCAACATGTCATCACAGTCGAAAGTACTACCACCCATCATCAATGGTCAGCCATATGGTTGTTTCACTAATGCCCTCCTACAGCTAGCCTTGGATCTTCGGTTCAGTCCCTGTCAGCCTACTTCTTGTAAACTGAACAATAACAAGGGGTCTTCTTGGAAAAGGACTTTCTGGGGATGGCTTTGTAACTGACATCCAAAGCATCGACAGATATAATCCACCAGGGCTTCTATGCAGAGAGGTCTAGAGACTGAAGAGCTAGTTTGTCTAGTGAAAGTCAACTTGCAGTAGTTTCATGGGCTGGTGACCATCATGGCCACATACTTGGGAAGTTAAGATCAAGGCAGATTCCATCAACGCTTTCTCAGGTGCAAGAGAAGCCAGTGGCTCCTAGGAATAGCAAGACATCTACTTGGCACCGGTGGCAAATAAACATATTTCGTCTCATTTCCCTCATGGTCGCTGGAGCAAATTCTCCTTCTTGCTTTTACTGTTGCACTGCATCATAAATATGTCTATAGGGTACTTCAGACTCAAGTGAATGAAGGCTGAAAGAAACAGGCTAACCCCTTCTAGCTAGCTATGCGTTGTTCAAATCCTCTTGCATAACCTAGGCCTTGGCGGTTGTTATCCAGTTATGGAGCTCAGAGCTTCAAAACGGTGCAAATCTCCCAACGTTTAAGGCATTTTTTAAAGTGTGGATTGGATCAATGTCAAATCTGGGCAGCTGGTGATATATAGTGTAGCTACATATAATACAAGTGCTGACCACTGTCCACTCCACTTGGGCACCCAGACTACGCTGGCTTCTTTTTTGCTTTGGTACGCTGGACCTGAATGTCAGAACGCCTTAAGCCGCCTGAAGGACTGTCTCGCCACATGCTTTCTGGATCGTTCTTGGCCAGCGTCCGTCCTTGTCCACCTTTGATGAACATCAGGTAGGCGGTCGTAACATTATCCTCACATCACAAGCAGAGGGAATTTTCCCTTCTGCACTTTCATGAGCCGCTGTTTAGATAACACTCAAGGGCACTGGACACAAACAGCCATCTCATTATGAAGCCGAGCACAGATGTTTGAGTTGATCAACGTAATCTTATGGTCACACATCTTAACTTGCAAACAGAAGGACATTGGGACGCTTAATTAAAACAAAGGATTAGCGTGTAACGGTGCCACGCGTTCACAGCGTACACAAGACGATGGTGATACTCACCAGAGTGGTGAAGAAGAAGTGGTAGTACTCGGTCATCATCCCCATGGACAGGATCTAGTGACATAAGAGAGGAGTTAAGACGCTTGTCTGGTCGATTTTATCCAACTAGAATTGACAAATAAATGACACATTTTCCCCACATATTGTCACTAAATCATCTTCCGCGCTGGTTTACAAATGTGTTTGTGGAGCGCTACATGGATTTGTAGTAAACAGAGGATAGCTGGAGGAGAAGGAGGACGAGAGGGAGGATGGGTAGATTTGCCTCTAATCTTGCTCGCAGTGATTATTAAGCCCAGGGATGTTTGGAAAAGCCCAATAGCGAAAGATAAATATTTGAAAAGGTTTCAAGAGAAAAAGCCGGTATCTTCCTTAACAGAGATCCTTCAGGATTGTGGTTAAAATAAATATCAAGAATTAAAATTAAAAATGAAATACCTTAAATAGGCTTGAACTTGCTTATTTTGCTTTCTGGTTAAATTTCAGGTCAAAACTAACTTTAAAGCCAATTATTTAACTAGTTGGCTTTTTAAAATTAAGACACTGTTTCCACAGATCACTAATGAAAAAATAATGTTATAATATTAAGGAGGGTTATGGTTAGGAACAAGGTATTAATATTGTCAATTTTAAAATGTTGCAAACCACATAATCTAGTTATGGTACAATGTATAGTGTTCTATCAATACATGTCCAGTTTTTCGAAATATATATACAGTATATATTTTTATTTTTTAAACAAAGAAGCATTTTACAAACATTTTCTGTCTAACATCTTATTCACAACAATACGATTTTTTTTAATATATATATACGAAAAGGAATACCTGCTTCAGGACATCAGCTGACGTTTGGTAGGAACAGTCGAAGATGACGAAGAACTCCTTCCCTTTCTTCATCTCCTTCAACAGAGGACGAGCGTCTTTACTTCCTGTGGGCAGTTGGCGGATCTTGATTTTGATGTTGTACCGGGACGGAGCTTTGATGAGCTCCTGCAATCGAATGAGGCCTGAGAGTCAAACAAAGATTCAGTTAGTTCACCAAATCTGACAAATACATGACAAAAACATACTTTATCACATTTAGAAATAAAACATTTTTTTATAGTTCACCAAGTCGTTACAGTCGAGGAGTACGGAGGTATTTGGATGTTTTATTTTAGCGTCTTTCGGACGAAGATCCAGTCGCTACTTGTCTATAATCTAAAAAGGAACAGATTACTCCGAACCCTTAGTCGACATGAGGGTGAGTAGAAAATAAGTGAAGTTATTTGTGAACTATCACTTTAACATCAGAATAATTGCAGGAATGCTTCAGTGACCCAGCTATATATAATCTACAACTTCCCTCCATTGAAAGCTTCTCATAGCTACTAACCGCAAAAATGTAAAAGGAGCAAATATAAATAGCGATATAAATTGGGTACCATGTTTTTACGTGTTTAGCCAAAATATTTTAAGAGCATTTAAATAGAATTAAACTTTAAATACTGTAACTAACCCAATTTATTTTCTATGGTCAATTATAGTTTTGACATGTCCAATAAATTTGTTTCCTTTACTTGAACCTACAGATGCTATTTCAAAACAAAATGAATCTTGCTCTAGATCGCCCCTGGTGGTCCTGTTCAAGATCTGCATGTTTCTAGTTCTACGACCTGGGACCTTCCTCTGTCGTATGATCTCCCTCTAATTGCTTGGCTTTCACCTGGTCCAAAATAAAACTGAGAATCGTGTTTCCATATGTGATCGGTGTGTATCTCTCACCCTAGGTAGCTGGGATAAAGAACCATTATTAAAAGAAGAAAACAAATGTTTATTTAATGCACATTTTCTTCAAGTGTCACTTATATTTTTAAAAGCTGATTTGAGGTCTGTGAGAGAAAATCTATGAAGCCTCTTCACCTCAAATAGATTCATTTTTTGAAAGCCGATTGACTCTTTTCATCTTCGTGAAGTGTTGATCCTCTTTTCAATGTTTCCGCTCTTCCCACCTTCTTTGACTTGAGTGTGTTTGCTCAATAAGCTAATTTCCGAACCCTCTGAAAGCACATAAGAAGCTTTTCTGACCCAATTTAACTGAAGACTAACAAGATTAACTCTCCCCCCAAAATAACAGGATCGCGTTGCACGGGTGGGAAAGCTGCGATACAGTTTGAACTTTCTTCGTCTCGCTTTAAAGAACGGTGGCACAAAGGCTCATTATAATCGTGAAAAACAACAACTACTTTAGTTAAAGTAACAATCCCTTCATCTGTTTTCAACTGATTATTGGGTCGCAGAGGCAGCAGCTGAAGCAAAGAGATCCAGCTGAAATCTCTTTTAGCCATTATCCGTATTGTTTAAACCTTTTTTACAATACTGAATCGATAGTCAAGTATCAATTAATTTATTTGTATTTTATTGAATTTATTTTTGTTGTTCATTTTTGTGTTGCAATTAAACTTCTGTCCGCCAGATGGCAGCCATCATTACGTACGAACAATGAAATCCAACTACATCCCGGCAATGACTAAGGACGAGAGGATACAGTCGACTCCAGCAGCTGATGTTTTGACATATTTTGGTTTCTGATGAAATCAGTTACTTCTTCATGTGGTTTGTAAATTCTGCAACACCAGAGTCAAATACTCAATAATATTACAAATATATAGTTGTTCCTACACTATCGCAATATATCATATTGTTGCCCCTGTATCGTGATCTGTACCGTATTCACAGATATTCACAGTGTGCTGTCATAGCGTCCCAAAAACCAAAAAAGAAAGGAAATAAGTGAAAGGTTCTGAACGAACAGGCGTGTTTCACTCACCAGTTGCGTCCTCATAAACCACGGTCACCTGCTTCCACTTGAAGAACTGCACTATGTCCAGCACAGCCCTGCTGATGGACGCGTATTCGGGGTAGAGGTTGATGTAGAAGCTGTCTTTGTTGTCCACCGACGGATGTTTCCAGCGTGTCTGGACGTGAGGGACCTCCAGGGCGTTACATATGGACTGGACGGCGCTGACCGACGAGCTGTGCGACGGCCCGAACACGGCTCCGACACCCAACGCCAACTGGTCGCACGCTGGAGTTGGAATGACACTTTTTTAACGAGAGTCCTGCCTTTTTCCTTTTTTTAAAACTTCGCTCACCTCTTCTCGACGCCTCGAAGCTGTCGAACAGATTTATTCTCTGAACATCGTAGGTCAGCGTGGTGTTTGGCATCAGGGTCCGGTTCCGGTTGATGTTGGACACAGCGAATTTAAAGGCCAGCTCTTCAACGCTGATGGGCTCATTCTCCAGTGTCTCAAAGATGCCGCCTGCCAAGAGAAAACACACATCAGATCGCATCGCAGAAAACTCAAGCAGAAATTATAATAGATAAACTTCAAAAAACTCAAATTAATTCGGCCTCTGCGTGTTTGAATATTACAACGACTTGAGTCTGACTGTTGCATAATGTGTCCCAGTTCTCTGTCAGACCGAGCAGCGAAGGGACGGCTGCGAGTGACAGAATTTAATCTCATTCAAAAGAAGGCTCGACCCTAACTGACCGTACCCTATTTACACGGCCTGAATTTTCACAAACTGACAGAACATCTTTTATGAAGCTCACACTTCTTTGACATTGAGTTCATTATGATCCAGCTCGACAGCGATTATCTTCAGGCAGACGTTGGCGGGAAAATATCCAATTACTGTTTTTCTCTAAAGCATATGCTGATTTAATCAGAATTATAATGTGACTAGACTTGATTTCTTTTTTTTCTTGGGTTACTTACAAACAATTTAAAGAAGAATATTTCTCCCAAACTTGATCTCCTTTCTTTAGTTTAGTTGTTATTTATCATATGTAGAACACATGTGCCTTTAATACTTTACTTCATGTTTCTTCATGTTTTTCTAATACTTTTGTTTGTTTTTCTTAATATTTCCCAACAGCTAATGCGAAAAAAAAACATTTCTCCTGACTGACTCACATGTTTCAAATGTGGAAGTCTACCTCTCCAAGATGCATTAAGTCCCTCATCATGACCATGTTTAAAAGTTATTACTTTATAAAGTTTCTCCCCCGTCTTAAATATTGGCGAACGAGAGGTTACGAGAGCGGAGTCATTAAAGATGTAATAATGGCTTCACTCCTCCTTCCGGCTTGCTGTAATCATGCTCTGCTTTGTGTATACAACGAGTCCCTTGGAGTTGGAGACTTCCAGGATGGATGAAGCGCGGTGATGTTTAACCAATCACAGCAGAGTGGGCGTGGTTATGGTAAACAAGGTTTTATCTCCATAAAAATGTGTTTTGAGTGGTTGGGGCTTATATAAAACAAAACTAGTACAACAAGTAAAAGAATTAGATGGAAAAGATGGTCCTACAGTATATAGAATTCATGTTTTAATAATTTAAAGTCTTTTTTCTTAAGTAAACTTGAAGTGACGTCTCAACAGGCTGATGTTACTTTGGAGAGAACCTGGTCTTTCTTCAAAATAAATCAGCTTTCAGACTGTAATAATCAATATACCAGAGATTATTTGAACTGTTTTTTCTTTTGTTTCTGTAAGGCCTCCGACCCTGTGGTTGCGTACAAGTGGAGACAAACTACAACAATAGAAACAAGGATATATATAGTATTGTCGAGTACTTGACTCTGGTGTTGCAGAATTTACTGGACACATGACTCTTGACCAATTCATAACTGCTTTCATTGGTTTTGAAGCCAAAATATGTCCAAACGTCAGCTTTAAAAGTTGCTAAAGTCGACTGTATCCTCATGTCCTCAGTCATCATCGAGACCAGATTTGTAAACAGTTTCTTATGGTTCCTCATGGATTTATTTACAGATACAGCCGAAGACAATTTTAATTATTGTCTGATAAGTGTCAGGGTAAAGGACGAGGATCATTATCTTCTGCCAAGAAACTGTTATCCAAATCCTTTTCGCTTTAGGCAGAGTATTTTTAATGATCTTCTCGTGTCACTGCCAGGTGTCGGCTCACCCTGGTGTGAGATATCTTTGGGCTATCATGATAATCGCTCCACCATTGTGATATTACAGGCCTCGGCTGGGGGGAAAAAAAAGGCTCTTTATATGTCCAGATAGCCTAAGAATCCTGGTCATAAGAGCCAATTTCCTGTAACAGGTGTCTGAGAATTCCTTTCGGAAATGTTGCGTTGCGGTTGAATTAGAAAAGAAAAATATTGCAGCTTGAACATACTTTGTAGGACACGCCTTTAATCATTCAAGAGGTTCAACATTACCTGTTCCCTAAATCAGCCTGCAGCCACTATTTTTTAATAAAAGCAAACCTTAGCTCTACTTCCCCTTATTTGTAAAATGCCAAAACAATATAGACTTGAACTTTAATAACGATTTCTGAGCTTAGCAGGTCATGAAAAAGGTTAGGTCAATATGTTGGCCCCTCCTATATTAACAGAAGTAAAGAGCAATAAAACAGCAGATATGGGAGGCATCAGCAGATATCGCATGACATTCATGTTGCGTTCGCTCCTTGAACACAGAACCTCCCTGTGTGCCAGAGCTGCAGGGACGAGGGCTCTTTGGTTTAGGAGATGACTCTGAAAAAGCATCCAAAGTCTTAATCCACTGTGCTGCTCCGGAGAGATGTCTGTCCTCGCATGCCACGAGTCCAGAACCATATGGACCTCTAGCCACGCAGACACAGTCGTTACATCTGAGTCGGATACGGGGCAGCAGGATGAGGATTAAACCCCGGCCAATACTTACATAGGTCGTGTGCAAGGAGGAGCAATATCGTATGTTTGGATCGCACGCTACCATAGTGGTTAGTGCCTCCAACAAGAAAAAAGAAAGGTTGCTGGTTTGCTCCCTCAAGAGGCAAACCATGTCCTTCCTGTGTGGAGTTTGAATCTCAATGGTTTCCTCCCGCCATCCAAAAACATACAGAGGTTTTATTGTGTATTCTAAATTGAATTGTGTGTACACGAAGGGTTGTTGGTCTCTGTAGAATTTACTAGTGTGTTTTCTTGCCTCTGCAACACCAATTAGGGACAAAATGAATGAATCTTAAAGGAAAATGGAATAAATAAAAATAACCTTTTTTCAGACCAAAGAAAACCATATCTTTGCAATACTATTTACAATACCCATTTTAATTTTTGGAAAGTTGCAGTTAGTAGGTGCAAAACTACCTACAAATGTTCTCTTTACTGCTGCCTTAGTGCTTGGTTCTGTTTTTCCTTTTTTTTTTGAGTTATTTTATTTCAGTACTTTATGATGTACTGACACTAGTGATGGGCTGACGAAGCTTCATGAAACAGTGTCACGTTGTTTAGAGGTCACTTAACTCTGGTGTTGCAGAATCCACAGACCACCTGACTCTTGACTATTTTGAAACCAAGATTTGTCCAAAAATCAGCTTTAAAAGTTGCTAAAGTCGACTGTATCCTCATGTCCTCAGTCATCATCGGGATCAGATTTGTATACAGTTTCTTATGGTTCCTATTGGGTTTATAGAGCCGAAGACAAATTAATAATTAAATTCCCTTAGAGTTGAATGATCGAAATACTACTATGTAGTATTGTTGCGTTTGAGACCATAATACAGATTGTAGATTGTTGACTATTCCAACTCCTATTGTTATTCCTGACCACCCACTTTTTTCACTCATAATACCGATCAACATCTTTCATATCTGAGGTTTTGATTTGGAATTGCCTCGACAAAAGTATTTCAATCTGAAAAAACAACAATAGCAAATGTCACTCGCTGACCTCTCCTACGAGAGATAAGAAACTACGCTCTCTTTGAGCACGAAACTGGAATGCAATCAATACAACATCACAGTTTCAAATATCTGCCTTTTCAAAAGGATTTATCTGTAGTTGTGATCGCGATGACCTCAAACATTTCATCACTGACAAAAGCAACTTTTATGATTTCTCTGTCGAAATTGTAATTGGTTTCAGAGTAGAAAATGTTCTTTAAGCGCTCCCCTTTTAGACCTCAAATGTGAATGACCTTTTTCTTTAGTGTAGCGTTGCCTCAAACCCCCAAACTGAGAGTGCTTTGTCTGGACTCGCCGGTCACTAAAAGCCTGCTTGAAAGTGCCAATCCTGATTATGGTGACCAAACAGCAGCAGCTGCACTAAAATATTTGATAACCTTTCCACAAATCTGTCAATAGAAATGCATTTTCCCAAGAGTTCAGATTATGCAAGCTTTGCTTTAGACATTTCGAACAGCAATGATGTGTCACGAAATAACAACAGCCTTTATTAGACGATCAACAGGTCGGTTTCATTTTAGTGTATTTTATTGAGCTAAATACAGCAGCTTAGTCAAAGAAGCTTCATTTATTTATATGTTTCAGTTGAAGGTTGTTACATGTAGCCATCCAAAACATGGGGGAAAAAATAGAACAGGAAATAGACGAATGCAACCTAAAAGCTAATGTGATCATACACTCTCACTCACAATTTTAGTTTTTATTGAAATTGAAATGCATTTTTTTAATGCTCCTTTTTGTCTTGTTTGTTCCTCAATAAAAAGACAATCTGTTCTCTAAATAAACACGCCATGCTACCTCATATACATGATTCTATTTCATATATATATATGATTTAGTACTTACTTGTTTGAATAGTTTGAATTCTGGCAATCCAGTTTTCTAGTCTGACACCTGAATCTCGGCGAACGAGAGGTTACGAGAGCAGAGTCCATTATGACGTAATAATGTATTCACTCCTCCAGCCGGATGTAACCACGCGCCGCTTTGTTTATACAATAAATACCTGGGATGTGGAGACTTCCGGGATTGATGACACGCGGTGACAAACCTTAATGCTTGACTAATCACAGCACACTAGATGCTCTTTAAGGACTGACCAGAAGCTTCTCCTAGGACATCATCCTACTTCACAAAATGTAAAGACAAAAGTGTGTGAGCTTGAACTTTTAGTCCCCTGTTTAAATCTGAAACGCATAAATAGTTAAACTTGTTCTATGTACTTTTTAAAACCATTTCAACTTCTCCCAGATATTTATTCGTCCCATGCATTTTAGAGTGAAAAAAGTAGACATTTGTCTCCTCCTCATTTCCAGGTCAGACAGGATCGTAAATTCTCTTTTATTTAATGAGTTTGTGTTGCTGTTGTGTTTCAGATTGTGATCACTGGGCGATTTTCGGCTGTTCATTTCCATCTGAAAATAACAATCATCATCGACCACTTTGTTT
The DNA here is from genome assembly GCF_982586985.1 of Callionymus lyra. Lineage (NCBI taxonomy): Eukaryota > Metazoa > Chordata > Actinopteri > Syngnathiformes > Callionymidae > Callionymus > Callionymus lyra. The sequence goes on from NC_141824.1 coordinate 21,349,783, forward strand.
TTAATGAAAAAATAAAAAAAAGGTTTTTGAACTAACACAATTACACATGAGTTGGGAAATAAACACCATCTGTTTCCTCCATTATATCTGCTTATTATCTTTCCCAGGGCCGACGTAAGCCACCGAAACATCTGGAACCAAGCAGCCATTTCTATACTGGAGGTTTTTTAGTAGGTTACTTTTATCAGTTTGTCCAAATGTGTATATTTTCAAAGTATGACTAAGAATACACACAAAGAAATGGATGTTGATTTAAACTACTTTCACAGAGCCAAACCTATAATAATTTTAACAAGAATAATCAAAATGGGAAAACTTTAAAGGCAGACAGAACATGGAACTTTTTTTAGTCACGAAAATAATCCAGTCACGAACAATTGGGGTTTTCTATCCATCAAAACTTTTTATGGTTGAGCCACAAATATAACGATTAATGAAGGAGGAGACAGTGATATATATATCATTTTTCGAATGGCCCCAAATGGCCCTAAGGCCTGATGTAGATGCATAAACCAATCTTGACTGTGTCAAAAAAACATTTTTAACTTTATTCTCTGGATGTTCTTGTTTTGACGTTAAGTGATTTAGAACAGTGGTCCCCAACCCGGTACCGGTCTGTGAAGCAAGTTACAAAGCCACACAGAAAGAATAACAATGTGTATTATTGGTTATTACTGGCTGAAATGTGTTTTGTTTTAACAGAAGGGATGAAGGTCCTGAGCCGGGAGAAAGGACGAGATCATCATTTGAGGAAAAGAATAAAGGTCCCGTGGTTTTGTTTTTTGTTTTGTCAGACAAGTACGATTAGGAAAGTTGAGAGAGGAGGATCAAAGAGCCTGCACAAGTGGGAGTTCCGTAGACGTCGACTGTAATATTTCAGTTAGAATAAGCAAGAAAACAAAAGTGAGCTTCAAAGATGAACAACAATCTGTTTTTACATTTCTTTCCTTACTTAGAAGTGCCAGGCATTTATTTCTTCGACTTGTCTTGTTAGTGCACCAAAGGAATTATGGTCTTCTTTTAATCGGATTGTTTATCGATCCAAGATAATTGCTATTAGTATTTTAGAGCCTCCCACGGGGAGCATCCCTTCAAATGAGCCCTGAACCTGCCACATGCCGTCTCGGCGCCTCTTCTACCCTGAGGAGGGAAATTTTCCGCGGCTGCTGATAATGAATGGTGCCATGACAACCGGCGCTATTATCTTATATCTTACCCTCGCAGTGATCCAGTTCCTCGCTACAGGTTAATGTTTCTCTTCTGTCACGGCAGTCTGGCAGATATTGTCGTGAATGTGACAGCGCTTTCCTTAACTTGACAGTGGTGACGGCTGTTTACAGGTCTTAGCGGGACAGTTGTAATATAAGATCAAATCAACAGCTGAGCCTTCAGGCATGGAGGTCCTTGAGGAGGCTCTCTGTCTTTAATACTTGGATATTGTGAGGAATATTGGACTTCAATATTCATTTCTGAGGAACTATACCATTATTAAAACCTGTATTGTACAAATGTGTTTGTGGTATCCCTTGTGTTGTCTCTGGGTCAAGGTGAACGACCTCTCTGGCTTCCAGGCATACATAGTGGTGAAGGTCGTTCACCTTGACCCAGAGACAACACAAGGGAGACCACAAACACAATTGTTTTCAGGCCTCCGGGTCAAGGTGACCCAGTGGCCACTGGGTGAAGGTCCCACTTCACTCTCCTATAAGTTGATGGATTGACCATATCTAGAAGAAACTGCTCAAAGTGGCTAACCTACTAAACGCGGACCTAGACAGAGGGTTGGTGTTGACCGCCATTATTTCTTCCACTGTCCAAAAAATGAAAACATTGCTTCTGTTTTATTGGCAACTCTAAAGTCTCTCTCTGAGTTCAAAGTCTCAAAAGCCTAAGATCTCAACGCAAACAAACCGGGCGCTGATCCTAGATCAATTTTGTTGTGGCCAACTTACAATGAGGCTCAGCAGAGTTGTGAGACTTTGGCCATGGCAAGATGCAGGATTCATTGCGACAATCAGCGGAAACAAGGCAGTCTGATGATGAGCGTCTGGGGGACAATATAACGGGTTTCAGGCACATCGGCAAGAATTTACACCGAAATAATTGGCTAGTTGTCCACTATGACTGTGAAGGAGACGTCCTCTTTGGTGTGGAATAACACAACACATGCCAAAATTGCCAAAGTAGTGAATTTTGAGTTAGCATAAAGCTGTGAGAAACAAACTTGCGCTGTAGTTTTAAATCCCCCTTTAAGGTCAACTAATGTATTGATTCAAGTGTGTCTTAACTAGATGTTGGGCTGATTGTATCATCAGTATGTGTCTGTTTATACAAAACTCTCTTTTCATTAAAATGTTTACATTAGGAAATATGCTTAAGCCACGCCCACTGAAAACACTTTGTTTTTCTGTAGATGTAATCTTATTTACCATAACCACACCCACTCTGCTGTAATTGGTCAAACATCAAGGTTTGCCATCCCCATGTGTCAATTATCCTGGAAGTCTCCCCCTCAAGGGACTCGTTGTATAAACAATGCGGGACGTGATTACAGCTGAATGGAGGAGAAGTGAAGCCATTATTACGTCATAATGGACTCCTCTCTCGTAACCTCACGTTCGCCGAGATTTCAGACGAATACAAGAACTTTATAAAGTAATAAATTCAAAATATGGTCATAATGGAAGTTGAAGTTTCACGTTTGTTGACCTTAAATCATTCCTGAGTTTCAATCTTCATGTGATCGACTGATAAACTGGCGACCTCTTTGATAGCTTCACTACCATGACCTACAACTACTATGTCAAGAACAACTGCTTCGAAGGACTTGTTGTTTGATCCTTTAATGATTCAACATGGAAATGTAAGACCTCTCTTAGGCGAGGCTGGATTAGGGGATTTCTTTCGTGACCTTCATCGTATCTACTGTTTTTCAATGTAACAAGTTCAACCAAATCAACTATCCCAGCTTCTCAGGGCAGGAGGCTCAGGACACCCTAAACACACAGCAATGAATCAATCAATTCATAATAAGCTTTATGTTTCCATATGATTGAAGTTTTAATAAGACAGACTCCCACACATTGTAAACAAACCCTCCATCTGAGCATTGTTTTATTTTGTGTGCGACTCAAAAAATGGGTCACCGGCTCATGGCTCAGTGCATCATTAGATTCTACTCCATGTTTTATGTAGAAGAAATAAAAAAGGAGAACACCGAGTTGAAGTCATTTGCGAAACACGCGGCAGATGAAATGAATAATAATCTGTCTTTGTCGGTTTGCTGAATACGCCGATTCAGTGTGTTCTTGCAAAACACTGCTGCGGAGCGAGTCCAATGATGAAGTGACGCCATGATCACAGGTGTTGCCATAATTTGATAAAAAATACACAAGTCATTATTTAGAACTGTCACTGTTCGATTACTTCTTACTTCTAGATTTCATATATTTGGAAACAACAACAACTGTAGGGATTTTATTGGGAAATGTAGGTTATTTTTTTTTGCCAATAAAGTATTAAACATCACCAACAATAATGTTGCACAGTGATTAATATAATTTTGCAAGAGTTGTTTACAGTTTTCTTCAAACTTGTATTATTGAGGCACCCTCTACTTCAGCAGCCTAAAATAACAACCTGTTCCACCTGGTTCTTCATATGAAATCCAATAAAATTATATTATTATAAAAATGATTATGGTTGTCTGCCTTGAATTTCAAAAGATGCCGTGAATATTGTACAAAATTATATTTTAAGATCATCCAATAAAGTGCAAAAGACATTACTGGTGTGTATTGTCAAGAATCTGGTGACATGATATGAGTATCATGATTCAGGGGGAAATGATACAATATATTGTGATACTGTAGTAACAAGGATATATTGTAGTATTGTCAAGTACTTGACTCTGGTGTTGCATAATTTACAGACCACATGACTCTTGACGAAGTCGAGCTTTCATTTGTTTTCAAACCAAAATATGTCCAAACATCAGCTTTAGAAGCTGCTGGAGTCGACTGTATCCTCTTGTCCTCAGTCATGACTGGGATTTCACATAACTAGATAGAGCGAGAGCTATATCGCCACATCTATATATCTCAAGACTTATTTTTGTTATAAAGAGTTATTTTGGGCCAAAATATTTATATATATATACAGTATATGTATGAAATATGTTCCTCTGGCTAAACAAGGTATGACAGCTAGTACTATGCATTTTTTCCATAAAACTAACAGCAACTAGAGTTTTCATGAAATCTCAGTAGAACAAATTAGCTCTTGTTTTATTTTAAGAATAAACAGTAATTGAATGTTTACATTCATGATATAGGTTGAGAAATTCTAGCCAAGCTAGATTTGTTTAATCCACTTACAGATGTGATGCTCAGGTAAATAAATATATATTTATTTGCTGTGCAGATTTAATGAATCCCATAGAAATACTTCTCTGTAGTTCTTTCATACCAATCCACCTATTTGTACTTTGTCAATCAATCAACAATGTCTGATTAGATTCAGCTTAAGGTCACCACTGACTCACCCTGGCAGTCGTCATTCAATTTCTTTGGTCAGCCATTAAAATGTGTACTGGCCTTTGAAATTGTATTCTGCCTGATTGTACATCATTATCTTTATCGTTATAGTAGATATTCCAGCTTTATTTTCCCAGGTCTGACACAGTTGGCTTCTTTTTTTACCCTTGTCTTCAGTCTCAGGGATGTAGCATATATGCTACAGGCTATTATCCTCATCATTACCATTACCAAGACAACAAGGTTAATGAAATCAATGCCGCACATTCGAACAAAAAGAAAAGGTAATTGTTACTTTAATTAGGTTTCAGTATAATTTTCTGGATCACTGAGCTTCTATCTCGGCCATGCTGTGAGTCAATGCATGCTGGATGGTCACAAAGACCGCACGGCAAATGTGAAAACCCGGCGGGCGCTTCTGTCTTCGGCTTCCCCGTAGAGGAACATGGACCTCGCATTTTTTCGGATCTCGTTCCTGTGAATTTGGAGGTTTATATTGACACAAACAGAAGTCTTTTCAAAGCAGCGGAACACAATCACGTAGTGTTTCCCGGGCCGGGCAAGATCCCAGCGACGCCTCCCCCTTCTCCGCCCCAAACAAAACCACCAGTGCCACTCCAAGCTGGGCCTCCGCCAGACTGGGAGTGAATTAGGAGGTCCAAACCAGTCGACTATCTTCCTTTGATGTTCAGCACTGAACTCTCTCTGTTAGCCAAGTGGCGGCGAGATAGTCACTCAAAACATCAGCGCTGAGATGACTGTACGAGCCAAAAGCACATTTGTAACACTCATTATTTTTAACTTGGCCAGAATGGAGGGCTCATTAATACAACATCAAAGTCGTTCTCTTGCTCTCAGGTTCTGAAAAGAGGAACTTTTTTGTATTGCTAAACCCTGGATATCATCCATTCAACCATTCTTGCAGAGACAGCAGCCCAAACAAAGGGTTAGGGTTAGGGTTAGGTTTCGTGTAAGGGTCAGGGTTAGGGTTAGGGTTAGGGTTAGGGTAAGGGTTAGGGTTAGGGTTAGGGTTAGAGTTAGGGTTAGGGTTAGGGTTAGGATTAGGATTAGGGTAAGGGTAAGGGTAAGGGTATGGGTCAGGGTTAGGGTTAGGGTTAGGGTTAGGGTTAGTAGGGTACTTAGGCTTAAGTAGGGTATGTGCTTACTTTCAGTCGCTCTTGGATTAGGGTTGTCACCATACTAACGTTTTCAAGTCAATACCCAGGAAAATATTGATACTTGACGCCATTTTCCATTTAAGGTGACACTGTGGCCATTTGTTAGCGGCAACAGCATCAGATTCACGCTTGCATGTTGGTCAAGAAAACCCTGTCTCAGGAAAGTAACAGCAATATATATGTAATATATAATGTTGGGGAAAATTCACCAATATTAGTGTCTGCAGACAGTGAATTTTTAAACCATGCAGTAAATAATTTTTTTTTTAATTGCTGTGAGGTCTGTACATGACCTACGGTGTTTCTGCAGCCAGCCTCAAGTGGACACTAAATGAACTGCGGCTATTTGCAATTCGACATATGCTTCACTTTCTAATAGCCTAAGTTTACCCTTGTGTTCCAGCTGTCAATCTCTATCCAACCCTCACTCAAGAACAAAACCCCAAGATAAGAAAAGACCTGTCGCTGAACGTTCACAATTACTGGCTCAGGAATTCTAGTGATCTAGTTTAACACACTAATTTTAAGTATAAATGCCAGTAATTGAGCTCCAGGTCTATGGCAGTGGTTCCTATAGAGGTCTGTGCGCCCCCTAGAGGTGGCATCCCACCATGACAACTATGGGAAAACAGTTTCGGGGGGGAAAGAAAAATTAGAAAACACCAAGAAATTGAAAAAAAGTCCCTACATTTAGCCAAAAACTGCTTCTATTGTTTATAAAATATCACTCAGTCCAATTCATCGTACCTTTAACCAGTCTTTTATTTATCTTTTTTATTAACCAGCGCTGGAATTATCCCAGCTGCTCAGGGTTAGACGTAAGAGACACCCCTGCCAATCCCTTTCATTAGAAACATATTGTTCTCTGCAACAATGTGATTTTGAGTCCAGCCACATTTCCAACTCTTTAGCTCATGAAAGAGATTAGCATCGGTTGTTTTAGGGCTTGAAAGGGGTCGATTAGGGGATCGTCCATTATTATCAAACCCCGGTGAGAAGAGTAAAAACCCGCCACCATCTGATCCCGGCTCCTGCCAAAGTCGGAGCAATGTTAATTGAAGCGAGCCTCGTACCATATGGGAGAGATTATGATGTGGTCATGAAGAGAACGATCAAGATTAGGTGGCCTCAGAGAGTGATAGATGATTTAGGGAGATTAATAATATGGAGCACAGATTAGGGGTGGCGGGGGGGGCACCAATAAGAGTCAACTCCACAAGTTTGATCATTCAGCGTCTTTGAAGTGGAAGGACTTAAGAAGAATATTCAGAACGTCCCTTGGCGTCGGGAGGGAGAGAATACCCCGAGGCCTTCAATTTGCTTTTGAGTGATGCAATCTCTTCGCTGGTGAGAGGAACAGTGGAATAGCGATGGCGGAGCAACACGATGTCATTGTGTTGTTTCCACTTGCATCATGGGTGGAAGGGGAATTGAACCAAGTGAAGGGTCTTTTTGTAATTATTGAAGCGGAGCATTGGAAGAAGAAAGGAAGAGCCAACTTTAAAGGGTTCGATTGTTGTTTTAAACATGCGTTATCTCGAGGCTTCAGGAGCTACAAGTAGCATAGAGGCTACTTGAGATCAGAACAATGTGGGATTCTTTCATCAACACCGTAAACATAAACATAATGATGGTCAAACATCTAGTAACGGGTCAAGAGAGCTACCTTGTCCAGTGACCTTTTACAGAGGTTTAAACCTACTGTTTGTTATAGTGATGTTCTGATGAAGCTTCATGAACCAGTGTCATTCTAGAGTCCACTAGATGGCGGTCACTGCACTATTTTCCTTCACATCATTTTTAAACTGTATTAGTGTGTTAAGTGTTGCTGCACTTGTTGCTACCTAGTGGGGAAATTGTATTTTATTAGGGAAAAAATCTCTACTCTTTTGAGAATTGAGCAACTCGATTAACATTTCACCAGTACCTGTTGTGTTTTATGTTGGTTATTTTTTGTAAAACCAGAGTAAATGTTTAACAAACAAACGTATTTTAAAACTGTGCATTAATCCCAATCACATTGAAGGATTTATTTATTTAATGTCGCTGCAAGTACATATATTTTATAAAAAATCTTAAATCTGGCATTTTTATTTATTAAAAAAAAAATTATATATATAAATAAAACAGAAAATCAATTAGACAGTGTTTAATCACTTTTCACACATTTTTCTTAACGATGCAAATTAATCTCATTGATTTGTTTATTCAATATCATCATATTTTATAGAAGAACTCAAATAAAAGAAACCAAAATTAAGTCGTAACTGCTTTCATTTGTTTTTACCAAAATATGTCCAAACATGAGCTTTAAAGCTTGTCGAATTGACTGTATCCTCTCATCCTCAGTCATTGCTAGGAGAGTATTTCATTGTTCCCTCAGTTGCGGAGGGCGTAACGGTAATTGCAATTATAAGAAAATAAAAAAATAAATCGAATTATTTCATTTTTCATACACTTATTTTAACTATGAACCATAACTATGGTGACACAATAAAATATAATTTGCCAGCCAAACATCACAAAGATATATCTATATATTTTTCATTTATTTTTAATTAAAAAAATAATAAAGTGATCTCGGATAATGATTCAGTATCGTGGAAAAGAATATTTACATTTTCGATCAACCCTAAAAATTCGTTTTTGTTCATGGGTCATTGGTGTAAATATAACTCCAGGATTCTGTCCATTTATTTTTCTTAAACTCGCCCTGAGTCAGTTCGTGGTGACCTTTGGTCAAGAGGTCCAGACTTTAGTGAAACACCAGGGTGTTCTCAGGTCAATTGAGAGACAGAATTTGTCCAGTGTGTTCCGGCTCTGGTGGGAACTGAGCCTCAGTCAATGGACGTCTCTTTGGTCACCCCAGGATTAACATACACTTCTATATTGTGGTTTTAACATGTCATGTTTCTTGATTTCTGTTTTTGTCGTGAGAAAGCTGCAAAATATATTTGATTCTTCTAAATATCAACTTTTCTGCTGTGAAGTGACAAAAGGACTTAAGACCAAAACAAGGTTCAGGGATGAGTGTCAAATTAAAAATTGGGACATTTTTTAAATGTAAAACTCACCAATTCTCAGGACTTGTGTGGAACTGAGCCAAAACTCTGGCATAAAGTAGAGCAGCGAGAATAACAGTCCCTTCCTCTTGGCCATGGTCCTCCCTCCAGAGTCAAATGTAACATTTATCAGTTTTCCTGCCGCCGGCTATTCATGCTGACAACTTGCCAGTCCTGGTATCCACGACAAAAACAAAGTGGCTGCAGACCGTCATCCTTCTCTCACTCATGATGGGGTAGAAAACAAAAAGAAAAGACAACAAAACTCCACAGGCGTCAGATGAACTCCTTTCTTGTATCCATCACGTGTCCTTGAGCTTTCGCTCTCCCAGGTTCATTTTTCACACATTTTTCTTTTTTTTCCCGGTGCTCACTTGAATTAGAAGATGCAACTGAGGAGAGACTGCTCGCTGTGCTCCTGCTGTGAAGCCGAAGAGGCGGAGCAACAGAAATCCTGCTGCGGGTTTCAAAATAAAAGACATTGATATTGCTCTTAACTGGAGTGACAAGAAGTCAAGGTTAGTTAAAAATGGAGGTAATTTTTGTGGCAACCCCTGAATTAAGATACAAGAGGAAGTGAAATCATGACTGAATTTTTTTATGGTTGAAAAAAACACATTTCTTGCTTTTTTTTGTATTTCAATATTTTGTGAGCGTTCGAGACAGAGAATCATCAGGTTTGTCAGCTTAAATCAGGTCCAAAAAATATGTATTTTAGTGAATCACTCAACGGAGAGCATCTTAAGATGTTTTCATTTGTTCAGGCTTTTCCTTGATTTCCTGGAACTCCTGTTATGTTATCAGTTTTATCTTGACCTTTAAAGTATATACTTTATTGAATATTGTTTTGATTGTTTAAGCGCTTTGTGACCCTGGTCTGGAAAAGCGCTATACAAATAAAAATTACTTACTTACTTACTTACACTGAAAATGTATTTTAAATCTAATTAAGAATAAAATCTTAATGGTAAAGTTATTTGGGATTTGTGAGGTAATATTGTAGCTTAGATAGCAGATATAAACATTAGTCATCGGATATCACTTCTTTTATGTCATTTTATTTTATATTGCATTCGTTTTTCTTTATTTTTGTCACTTTATTATAAATTACAAATATTTTTAACCCCTCTATAAAGTACTCTTTATTTTCAACTTTTTTTTAAACATATTATGGCAGTTTTCTACAACCTCTATATGTGCTAAATTTTGAAGCTTTATCTCAAATCTGTAGGACTCAATGGGTACTCGGGGCTGCTTTATTTTGAAACGACTCCCGTTTCCTGTCCGTCCCCCCGCCGCCGCCTTGACCCTCTCCCGGCGTCGCTCCCGTGCAGCCGCTCAATTGAGGACACAGTCGAGCTGCTGATCCGCAAACATGGATACGTCCTGAAGATTAACTTCAAATCTGGCAACATTCGACCTCGACAACATCTTTGCTTTGGTACACCGAGGAATGATTAAATCTTTGCTGCAGCCCTGATGGAAAACGCAAATCTAATCTTCAAACCGGTCCATGACGGTCTCTGGAAGATTAACTACCTCAAACTGTCTCATGGTCAGAAATAAATGAATTGTGCTCATATTTACCCAGTTTTCTGATGAATGGAGCTGTTAGGCTGGAGGCGGGAAAGGTCACGGCGGAGAGAGACGCGGCGTCTGTGATTAAGTCTGGTTCTTTCAGGTGGTCATAATGTTTCGGCGCTTTTTGATGATGATTTCGAGTGTCTTACGAGATCTTCTTTAAATCCTACAAACATGCGGTCTCTTAGAAGACGATGAAGTAGCAACCTTTCCAGGGTGTCCCCCGCGCTCAACCCCGTGTAGCTGGGACTATATTGAATAATATGAATAAATACTTATCAATGGATTCAACACTTTTAGTGTTAATCAGCAACATGAAGCGACATTTAAATATAAATTCTAATTTTTCACCCCATTATTATAATTTATTTAATTCCTAAAATATTTCAGTTATAACAAAACAAAGACATTTCTCATGATTCATTTCAAATAAGTTGAGGTCACATTTGATGATTAATAAAGTAAAAGGATCATATTCTGTAACGCTATACTCTCACTGGGAGATCTGGCGGCCTCTAGTGGCGTGTAAATGTATCGTATCAGTAACTTTATACAGCGTGTTGTCGATTCAATACGTGTTCTTTAATCTTTATTTACTCATTTTCTACAAATGTTGTTTTTTGTAAAGTCCAAAGCATATGGAGGCTTGTTTATAAGTGAAATAAGTTTGTGATCCGGAGAGTGGAGGCAAGAGTGTTGGTCCAATGACTCTCTAATCCCGTGTATCTTTGGAAACATGACGCCTGGGAAATATTTAAACTGCAAACAAACACTGACTAAACCGGTAGCACTAACCTAGAAATAGAAACTAGTCTTTGTTACTCACTTTATCATCATAAAAATACATGATTGTTTAAGCGCTTTGTGACCCTGGTCTGGAAAAGCGCTATACAAATAAAAATTACTTACTTACTTACTTACAATGCTTTTAATTAACACAATTATAAAACGTTTTCACTGAGATATAACACGTGTTAATGTTTATTACCTTTATGCCTTATATTGCGTATTTAATATACCATCAAATTACCTTTATTTAAATGTATTATTTACAGAGGTATTGTTAATTAATAAAGAAGATAATTCCACATTCCTTATTAGAACCAAATATTCTGAATATTCTTAATTTATAGTTAAAAGTATTTGGCGTTGTCTTTTGGTATCTATACCGTTAATATAAATATAAATATATCAATGACACTGACAAATTCATAGATTTATTAGACACGTGATGATAATTAGTACTTTATTTGCTGTTTTACAGACAATAACATGAGAAAAATTATATTATATTATATAATTAAACATTTATGCTAATTTTGATACATATATTTACATGTTTATAAAACGGCGAATGTATTCTCATACTCACATTTTCATTTTGTATTTTATTGATAAGTTAATATAGTCCTTAATAAGGAGCTTGTGATTGAAATGTTATTCCTAACCATTTGAATTTCAAGATTTAGCTTCTCATTCAAGTTATTTGTAAACTCAAAAGTTTAAAATAATATATACAACTGATCCAGAAGTACAAGGATATTTTCCTTCCCAGCGTATCAATCCTCAGATGTAGACGCCTCCACTGCTCACACTGAACGACTCCGGCTCCACTCTCGATTCTTTGTATCCAATGAAAACGGGAGTTTGTGGCACCGGGTAGAAGCTGGACTGGTAGGACGCGGAAGGAACGCCGACGGTGTAAATGGGCGAGTACGGGGTCGTGGTCTGGCTCATGTACAGAGAGTTTCCAGGAGTGTACATCGGGTTACTCCTCAGCGACGACTGGTGAGACAAACCTTGATACAAGAGGGAGGCGTTCTCCGGCATCGTAGGGTGGTAGACCATCGGGGTGTTGATCATGGCTCTGTTGTTCCGCACGAGCTGAGGGACGTTGGGGATCTGTTGTGGAACCGGGGCGTTGTTTAGTGGCCGCGGTGCTGTCTGGAGGCTGGAGAGAGTGGAGATGGGTTGGTAGTTGGCGAAGGCCTGTCGGCCCGGTATGGGCTTGTAGCTGAGCAGATTGGCCGGGTGGTAGACGTCGAAAGACCCCTTTTCTTTGGGTCGCCGACGGCACACGAACAGCAAGGCCGAGCAGAACAGAAAAGCCCCCGTGACCCACCCGATGTAGAGGGCCTCCCCCAGCTCTCTCCTCTGGGCGTCGATCAGCAAGGGGTTGTAGAAGTCCCTGATGATGACGTGTCCGGTCCACGACACGGGAATGAAGACGCAGATACAGGCGAGGAACTGCATCACGCCGGCGACCATCAGCATCATGGTCTTCGCCCACCTGTTCCCACGGAAACAGGAAATGCATCGCAGTCCAGTGAGTCCGACGGCGAGTCCGATCCCCGAGAGAGCCAGCGAGCAGCACATGAGACCCCGGGCGGCCTGCAGCTCGGACGGAAGGTAGAGCAGCGAGTCGTAGACCTTGCACTGCATCCTGATGTTGGCCTGTCTGTAGCAGTTCATCCACAGACCCTCCCAGCGAGTCTCCATCACGATGATGTTCTCCCCGATGAAGGCCGTCACCTTCCACATCGGCATTCCCGTAGCAGCCGCGGCTCCTATCAGGCCGACCAGGCCGACGAGCAGAGCCGCGATCTCCGAGGCTCCTTGAATCATCCTGACAAGCCTGGCTTTGATCAGAGAGTTTTCAGTGCATTTTTTTAAGAAACGTTCCTCAGGAGGTGTTTCGCCGTCGTCTGAGCCGTTTGTTTACGGCGAGAGGTGTTTGTTGTGGGAATGTTGCTGTCGTGGCCCCTGGTTGGTTCGTTCGGATGAGGGTTCTGCAGAGCTCGGCTTGTTTAGTGTTTATGGTTTCTCCAGTCATGATGGTTTGTCGTCACGTTCATCAACACTAGAGACTGCAAGCTAGTTCTTAACTTTCCTGCAGTACCCCAGAAGACCAGCGGAGGGAGGGAATGCATTCCTTTTTTGAACAATGGAGTTGATGTCGAACCTTTCTTTGTTTTTATATTTATAAGGACTTTATCCTTTGCACCATTTATACTCAAAACTGACTTCCAATTATTATTTGAGTGAGTACACAAAATATTCATATTTTTCGGAGTGGTCCTAACCATTGTAGGCATTTGTAAATGGGCCACGTAGAAATAAAAAAAGAATGTATCTAAATTGTTGTATTTATTAATACTGTACGGAATGTTTTTGAAAACTATCTATAGTAATATAAGCATTGACATGTCATGACGCTTGCTTCGGTAAAATGTATAAAAAAAACAATACGTCAAGTATATAATTGAATATTGTTTTGATTGTTTAAGCGCTTTGTGACCCTGGTCTGGAAAAGCTCAATATAAATAAAAATGACTTACTTACTTACTTACGTCTGTTTACCGGCAAAAATAAATGAATAAAATAAATAAATAATAAAATGAAAAACTGGTTTGAACAATCTTGTTGCTAAGTAGCCAGCCGGGAGCACCTGCTGATTCAGCGTAATTTTTCATGGCATATTTCTTTTACATTTTCCTTTTTTTTTCCTCGTTCACACTATATTTTGTGTCTATTTTTCCCATTTTTTTAATGTATTTCCTAAATTATTTCGGTTTAATTCCTCATGATTCATTTCAATTTACTTTACAGTAAAGTAAAAAAAAGAGCATATTCTGTAAAGTTATACCTTCACAGTGAGATCTGGCGGCCTCTAGTGGATTGTAAAGGCATAGTAACAGTAACCTTGTACACGCCTTTTTTATTGTCTATTTTTTATTGGTTATCGCTTAATTAAAAGATACATTCAAAAAATATTCTTTTACATATTCTTTTCTTCACACAATGTACTTTACAATTCATTTTAGGATGTATCTTAAATAGTTTTTTTTACTACATATTTACAAGATAATGAAAAACAGATTTTTATAAAAGGAAACACAATAATTGATAAACCAAACAATATCATGCAATACTCGTGACATCAGGATACAAGCAGGTTAACTCTCGTGCTCTCTTTTATTGACTCACTCCGTTTGTTTAACTCATCCTCTTGTTTGTGTCGACTGTAACTTTTACGGCTCAACTCACCATTTCAATCACATTATTTGAGGTTTTTCTCAATATTTTTCCGGAACGTTGAAGAACAGCCGACGGTGGTTTACTGGTCGATTTAAAATCCAAAGTGACTTGCAAATTTCGGGGGGGGTCATGTGATCCGACCCTCGGCGGCCATGTTGTCCAGACAAACACGATTCAGGTCACACCTTCAAAACATCCCTCCGTCTCATGTTTGCTCAGCAGGTATCGATGTCGAACCAGAGGCCGTTTCAACCAGTTTAATATCAGTAAACAAAAAAAACAACATCTTAACAAGTTGTGGATACAAACATTATGTAAAAAAAACAAGGTATTAATATATTTTTAAAAAGACAAAAGGCATTAACAGTCATTTACAGGCTCTTATAAACCTGGATTTAAGTATAAAACAGTTCTTCTCGGTGAAAGTTCAGAGATAAGCGACGCCGCTGCGCACGGAGGGGTACCTGGAGGGGTACCCGGAGTGGTACCCGGAGTGGTAGCTGCCGTTGGTCGAGGGGTACCTCGACAGAACCGGTTGAGGCTGAGGAAGCATCACCAGCTGTTGAGGCTGCAGCTGTTGGGGGGGCTGCGGGGTGTACACGGTGTAGTCCGAGTTCCGCTGGTAGACGTACCTCTGGGGGCTCTTCTCCTCCTCCGACGGGATGTTGCAGCAGATGAACAAACACCCGCCGATGAAGAGGAAGGCGGCCGCCACCCAGCCGATGTAGAGCGCCTCGCCGAGCTCCCGCCGCTGGGCGTCGATCAGCAGCGGGTTGTAGAAGTCCCTGATGATGACGTGGCCGGTCCAGGACACGGGGATGAGGACGCAGATGCAGGCCATCAGGACCATGGCGCCGGCCATGATCAGGACCAGCCTCTTGGCCCGGTCGTTGTTCTGGATGCAGGACGTGCACTGGAGCCCCACCAGGCTGAAGAGCATGCCCAGACCCCCCAGAGCCAGGGCGCAGCACATGAGTCCTCGGGCGGCCTGGAGGTCCGGGGGCAGAGCCAGCAGGGAGTCGTAGACCTTGCACTGCATCCTGATGTCGGCCTGTCGGTAGCAGTTCATCCACAGGCCCTCGTAGCGCGTCTCGAAGACGATGATGTTCTCCCCGATGAAGGCCGTCACCCTCCACATGGGCATCCCGGTGCTCGCCGCCGTCATCACCAGACCGATGAGCGTCACGATGAGAGCCACCAGCTCCAGCGCCGAGTTGGCCATCCTTGGGACTCCCTGGGACTCCTAGAAGACCTGTCGAAGAGCAGTTATCATGGAAGGAAGCCGTTCATCTCTGGCGCTCACGTCCCGGTGGAGGAGGAGGAGCAGCCCATGTTCACCTGTGCGGCCTCCTCCCTGTGTGCAAAGCAGGAGGGGTGGGAAGTGAGACCGGTTGCCAGGAGACAGATCCCCTCAGGCCTGTTTTTTTCATTCATTGTTCACCTTCATCAGGAGCTGCCGTGGGCTTCCATTTTGTTTGCTTGAGAGTCTCGTTTCACTAGCTTGGCGGTTACAGATCAGCAGAGACGCTAACATACGTGGTTTGTTGTTGGGTATACATTGAAAAATGTTCTATACTTACCTCTATGTGTGTCGTTCTGATCTTGAATTAAAGGGATAGTTCACCTAAAATTCAAGTATTCAATAGTAATCTGTTTCTTTTTTAGAGTTATAGACAAAAATGTTTGTTCATTTTAATGTAGCGACTGGAGCTCAGTCCTCTTCATCTTCGTCCACAAACACACATTTACAAATATACAAATAACTCCATTATATCCCTTTAAGTGTAGTTTCCATACTGATTTACATTACTTTGGATTAGGCGATTTGAACAACATAGGAAGTTTGTGTGAACAACATCGCGATTAGATTGATAGAAAACATACAATACATTTTAACATTTTAATTAACACATGTTTTCTTTCATAAGTGATGTGAGTTTGTTGCCCAATAGTGTATATTGAGGTATTAACAAAGTATCAACAAAATATTTCTTAGAAATCTTTAAGAAGCCAATATGAAATACTGTATATACTAGTGTAGTAAAATGGTAGACATGTTGTTCACAGGGAACCAAAGTTCTGTGTTCATCTGTGTGGTAAATTCAGAGTGTTTTTTTTAAATATCAATAGGAAATCATGTCAATCATTACCGAAAAAACTTGTGAGAAAATGAATGTTGGTGACAATCAGTGTTGTGGTTAATGAGGTAAAACGATAAAAAAAATTAAAAAAAATATTTAAAAAAATGTCTTAAAATGCTTAAAAAGGAAATTTGAAAAATACTTTGCTAATAGATATATAAACTATAGGTAAAATTTGCATCAATTGGTGCGTTATATTCAGAGTCAGAGTTATTAAACTATTGATATATCAAATATTACGTAGAAAATATTTCTGAAAAATATACAAATTGAATATTTGAATCTTAATGATTGTGGACGTGTTTTTTATAAACAACATACATTTAGTATTCATCGGTGTTGTGGGTTAAGGAGTTATAAAAAGTATCGATACATATTGCATTAATATACAGTATATTTTTAAATACTTAAAAGTTACAAAATAACTAAAAATAAAGGTGTCATAGATTTGATGACCATTAGTTTTTCATTACGATATCTTGAACATATGTTATTTATCCAGATAACCAGACAACATTTTTTGATGTAACACAATTTTTAGTCGTATATATATCTCTAATTTATGGTACAATAAAATGGTTTATATTTCATTATTTTTGCATTCAATAACCCGTGTTATTGGGTATTGAAGTGGTATCTTCAATAAATACACATTTTATAGTAAAACCTAAAATGAAAGAGTCTCGTAAATTGACAACTGATATTGCAACTATTTCTTGACTAGAAATACTTTACATCTGAAAACATTTAGGATTATAACATAAACCCCAAACTTGAAATGTTCTTTTTTTTTAACTCTTTGAATGTTTTATTTTCACATTAATATAAGATACTAAACTAAAAGTCTTTTTGTTTATTTGGTTGTTTGTTTTTAGCTCTATTTGTCTCAAACCGTCTTGTTATATTAAATTATTTGGCCCTCAAGGTACATGGCTAATATTTAATAACAGGGTGATTGTAAAATGTGTAAATATATATATATATTTATACATAGATTTCTTAGAGTTCCTTTTACAGTCGTAATGTTTTTTTTTATAGTCTGGACTTTTCAGGATTGAATCAAATGCTACGATTTCATGAAAAACATTTAGACAATTGTCATAATAATTGTGTGTAATTCATCAGCAGAAGTAGGTTTTCGAGAAAAACAAGTGTGCGACACTCAGTGTTGGGTTACAGGTCTGGTCGCTCAGGAAGTAGATGCTACGCCGTCGTCATTGAAATGGAGCCTCGGGGCGACTTCTTCACCGCACGGGTTTGACCGGTTCTGGCGCCATGAAAACATTCTTATTTGCTTTGAGGCAAACAGTTTCAGTCGGAAGATTAAACAGATAAGAAACTTTTCTGGTTTGACCGCAACTCGTAAGTTCTGTGTCGTTAGAGAAATAAATGTAAACAATAACTTTATATCCTTTTTGTCCCTTTATTGACAATCAATGTCGGCCAAACTCTTCTGACCATGAAAATATGTACAAATACACTTCAACAATCAACAGTTGACATTTGTTTTAAGTTGAAAAAAGACTAGTGCATATTAAAAGAGCATTAAGGCAGACTTACATCATAATAAAATGTAATTTTTTTACACTGAATCTTTAAAAAAAAACTCCGTAAAAGGGTTAAATAAAATGTTACGTGTTGAAATAACGCTGATGACTCAAGTGTGTCATATCTGGCGAATCAGGAGGATTTAAAGTCTTAAAAAGTGGTCCTGACTGGGTTAGTACTGGGTCGGAGTGTAGGCCACGGATCCTGGGGGGGGCATGGAGTAGGAAGGCTGGTAGGTGTAGGCCGGCTGAGCGCTGTAGGGCTGGTAGGTGTACGCCGGCTGGTACATGGGCATCCCGTTGGGCTGGTACATGATCTCCTCGGCGTCCTGGGTGCGGGGGGCGTGGCGGCACAGCAGGATGACCCCGGCCGTGAACAGGAACGCCGAGGTCACCCAGCCGATGTAGAGCGCCTCGCCCAGCTCCCGCCGCTGGGCGTCGATCAGCAACGGGTTGTAGAAGTCCCTGATGATGACGTGTCCGGTCCAGGACACCGGGATGAGGCACGTGACGCAGCCCATCAGGAAGAGGCAGCCGCCCGCCACCAGCACCACGTGCTTGGTCCGGGCCCGGTGGTCCACCACCCGGGTGCACTTCATCCCCACGGCGGAGACGATGAGGGCGAAGCAGGACAGGGCGACGGAGGCGCACATGAGACCCCGGGCGGCCTGGAGGTCCGGCGGCAGGAACAGCAGCGAGTCGTAGACCTTGCACTGCATCCTGATGTTGGCCTGCCGGTAGCAGTTCATCCACAGACCCTCCCAGCGGGTCTCCATGACGATGATGTTCTCCTCGATGAAGGCCGTCACCTTCCACATGGGCAGGCCGGTCACGGCCGACACGCCAATCAGCCCGATGAACCCGACCACGAGAGCCACTACCTCGCAGCAGATGGCGTCGCGGCGATCCTTCTTCTCTAACCTCTTTTTCTCCTCGTACACCGAGTCCGTGTATTCGTCGCCATATTGCGGCGCCTGCTTCTCGTCGTAGTACGATCCCACGTAGGACTGGGGCGGCTTGTAGCCGCTGTAGCCGCTGTACGCTGTGTATGCTGCCATGGTGGCCGACCCCCGAATGGATGAGCCCGAGTCCTTGAGCTGTGTTCTCTCACAGCCTCCGACGAAAAATGAGAAGAAAAACAAGTCGAGGAACTTATACACCCTCCGAGAAAATGGGAGCGATGCAATGCCACCTTACTGGTTAAGCTGCTTCAAAGACGCTCACGCGGAAACCGAAAAAACTGATTCTCATGCTAATGCGGCGTCAAAACAGAGACTCTTCGCATCGAACCATCGATGTATGTAAATCACCCCGAGACCTGGAGTTAGGGTACATCAACAAAATACACGTTAGATTTTGAGTCAAGACTAGTTTGACCTTTAGTCATGAACATGTTTGACTGACTCCGTTTAATGTGACTAAAACAGGAATTCTAATTCTACTGTCTAAATCATTTCATTGTTGCTTCTGGGTCAAGGTGACCCGGTGACCCGGAAACAAATGTCTTTGAGGTATCAAATGCGTGTGTCTTGGTCAGGGTGACCCAATTGCCTGAAAAAAACGTGTTTAAGGTATCCCTTTCACCTTAACCCAGACACAACACAAGGGTTAAAAATATATTTATTATTTTTGCTTCTGAAAAGTTAATTAATTGTATTATATATTGTTATTATTATTATTTCCCAGCCTGTTGTAACAACTAGTGGCCCACACATAGGATGATTAAAAAATATATGTATATAATTCATCAACAAAATCATGAAATAAGTGAAGAATTTGGAGAAAAATTAAAAACAAAATAAAATCAATGGTTAGGAAAAACACACTGATCTACTTGGCTTTTAAAGATATCAGGCTTAAGTAGAGTTAGAAGTGTTTAAGGGTCATAGTGTAACCATAATTATATATTTTCAATAAATGTATAGATGTTAAGAATGCAACCGATACGATGAACAGTAGGGCAGTGAGTTAGGTCAACACAATAAACACTTAAAGATACATTAGCTGAGTTTGTATCAGAGGTGAATTCTAGTGGAGAAGGGTCTTTCAGTTGTTTTTTCATCCCATCTTGGATCCAAATGTGATCATAGTTTGATGTTTTGTGGGTTTTAATGTGGTTTCACTGCGAATCTTTACCATTTTTTGACGTATTTCAGAAAGATAAGTTCTATCTTAAATATATAGTCAAAGACAAATAAATGATATTGCACTTGCTCTGCCTGCACAAATTAAATGTGACAATAAATGGAGGGCTGCAGACTATCATCTGACAGGCTGCATATGGACCATAAGTTTGATGCCCATGTATATATGACTATTAAAGACTTATATTGTACTTTTTTTAAACGAAATTGTAATCATTGTTTCGTTCATTTTCTCTTTTTTTTCATTTTGACCAAAGTACTAGGTAGATATTAGGGCTGTAGTTATTCAATACAATATATTCAGCACACAATACCATTGGATATGATATATTCCGCTCAGGATACCATACAATACGATATGTTCCGAGAACGATTTTAGGGGTCACTGAATTTTAGTGGCTCCAAAAATGCTAAAAGATGCCCAAATATCAGCTTTAAAAGAAAATAGAACAGCTGTATTCTATCCTGTCATCCTGCTGATTTTATAACAGAAGCACAACAAATATTTGATAGGAAAAATTCAAAAGCCATGTAATTTACTTTAAAATATTTCATTGTTCATTTAACACATTGACTTTCAGGTGATGTTTGCGTTTGCAGTGGAATGCAAAACCGCTAAAAAATAACCTTGACCTTTGACCTCAGTACCAAAAACGACCACTGTGATTTTTACAATGTTTTTTTAATAGGTAGGTAAAAATACAGACAAATATATTGATTTAAGGTATATACAAATATAAACATATTATTATTATTGATGATTTTTAATTCTGGATATTTTCATACAAACATCAAATCAGACTGATTTTCCTCCAGGTACTCCAGTTTCCTCCCACATCCTGGCAACATACAGATCACATCTCACCCTGGGTAGCTGGGACAGGAGTGAGTAGAGAGTCTTGCGCAAGAGTCAGACATAAACCTGGACTTTGTGTGAACCCGAAGTCGTCTTCTCACTGTCCACCTTCTGAAAGTCCCTGGTGGTCAGCAGGTACGAGTCCGGCTCGTCCTCGCCCTCCAGGGCCCGGCGTCTGCGGAAGCACAGCAGGAGGATGACCCCCGTGAGCAGGAGGACCCCCGCGGTGCCCCAGCCGATGAAGAGCGACTCCCCCAGCTCTCGCTTCTGACCGTCGTGGACGGCCGGATTGTAGAAGTCCCGGATGACGGTGTGGGCGACCCAGCAGACGGGGAACAGCGTGGTCACGGCGCACAGCAGGAACAGACTCCCTCCCAACGCCAGCGTGATGTTCTTGCACCGGATGTTGTCGGAGCAGGATTTGCTTCTCTGGGTACCACAGGCGGTGACGGCCAGGGCGGCGACCGCCAGCACGATGGAGACGCACATGAGCGCCCGGGAGGCCTGCAGCTCGGGAGGAAGGATCAGCAGCGAGTCGTAGACTTTGCACTGCATCCTTATGTCAGCGTGTCGGATGCAGTTCATCCACAATCCTTCCCAGAACTCCTCCATCACGATCAGGTTGGCGCCGATGAAGGCCGACACCCGCCACATGGGCAGGGCGGTGATGAGCACGGTGCCGAACAGGCCCAGGAAGCCCAGGACCAGAGCCGCGATCTCTGCTTTCGCCTTCATGGCTGGAGATCCAAGTGAGATCTCCCTTCAGCCGGGACGATCCGATCGCTAGTCTGTGTGCTAGAAATGTCATCATTCTGGTTTGGACAGATTGATAACTTTGACTTCATTTTTCTAAGACGAGTTTCGTCATCAATCAGCAGGACATCAGTGTTTACACGAGAGCCTGAGTTATTTTTGAGCACTCAAAGATCATAGTATCACTCTGTAGCTCATGCTTTTCTCCTTATCACTTTGAATTTTAGGTTTTACTTCTGTCCATTTTTTTTATAATGATTTCAAGAAGAAAAATCTTAAAATGTATTAGTCATGACTTTTGATTTCAAAGTCAGGACTATTCTATTTAGGCCATCCCATTATTTGAACAAATATGATTTTCTCTCTTGACTCTTGACTTTTATCTCATTATATTCTTTACATTTTATTTTATTTTTTATTTCATAATGTTTGAGTCTTGACTTTTATGTCATTATATTCTTTTACATTTTATTTTATTTATTTTTTTCATAATATTTTACTCTTGACTTTCATCTCATTATATATTTTTTTTAAAAATCATTTCATAATGTTTGACTCTTGACTTTAACCTCATTATATTATTTTAGATTTTATTGTATTTTTTTATTTCATAATGTTTTACTCTAAACTTTTATCTCATTATATTCTTTTACATTTTTTTTTTTCATAATGTTTTACTCTTGACTTTTATCTCATTATATTCTTTTACATTTTTTTATTTCATAAAGTTTGACTCTTGACTTTTATATCATATTATTTTACATTTTATTTATTTATTTCATAATGTTTGACTCTTGACTTCTATCTCATATTATTTTACATTTTATTTTATTTATTTATTTCATAATGTTTGACTCTTTACTTTTATCTCATTATATTCTTTTACATTTTCTTTTCTTTTTTTTCATAATGTTTGACTATTTACTTTTATCTCATTATATTCTTTTACATTTTATTTAATTTCTTTTTTCATAATCTTTTACCCTCGACTTTCATCTCATTATATTCTTTTACATTTTTTATTTTTTTATTTCATAATGTTTGACTCTTGACTTTTATCTCATTATATTCTTTTACATTTTTTATTTTTTTATTTCATAATGTTTGACTCTTGACTTTTATCTCATTATATTCTTTTACATTTTATTTTATTGATTTATTTAATCATTTTTTACTCTTGACTTTTACCTCATATTATTTAACATTTTATTTTATTTATTTATTTCATAATGTTTGACTCTTGACTTTTATCTCATTATATTCTTTTAGATTTGATTTTATTTATTTTTTTCATAATGTTTTACCCTTGATTTTCATCTCATTATATTCTTTCACATTTTTTGATTTATTTATTTCAAAATGTTTGACTTTTACCTCATTATATTATTATACATTTTATTTTATTTATTTATTTCATAATGTTTGACTCTTGACTTTTATCTCATTATATTCTTTTACATTTTATTTTATTTCTTTTTTTCATTATGTTTTACCCTTGATTTTCATCTCATTATATTGTTTTAAATTTTTTGATTTATTTATTTCAAAATGTTTGACTTTTACCTCATTATATTATTTTACGTTTTATTTTATTTATTTATTTCGTAATGTTTGACTCTTGACTTTTACCTCATTATATTATTTACATTTTATTTTATTTATTTATTTCATAATGTTTGACTCTGACTTTAACCTCATATTATTTTACATTTTATTTTATTTATTTATTTTTATAATCTTTGACTCTTGACTTTTATCTCAATAACTTATTTTACTTATTTTTTTAATCTTTCAGAATGTTTGACTTTTACCTCATGATATTTCTGAATAACACTTACTTTTTCCTTTGTTTATTTAATCCAACAATTTTCTTTTAAACGTCTTTTTACAAACTACTATTTATCTCGTCATTTCCTTCTTAAATTACGAGTTTGTCATCATTACTTATCTTTTATAATTCAGTTTCTGACTTTTTTCTTAAAGTTAAAATATGATTCATTATATTATTTAAACTAATAAACAAATTCCCAATTTTAACTCAAAGTTGTCGCTAGTTGAATGAAAACAGTCTATTTCTAATCTCCAGAGAAGAATGTGTTCAGTTCTAACCGTCGGTCAGTGAGTTGAAGGTAAACAGGAGGAAGTTCATGTAAGAGGAACAGAAACTGAGGATCTTGTCAAACTAGTTCTTCAGCTGATACTCGTCACATCCTTTGAATGTAAACACGCGCGAGGACTTTAAAGTCAGATCAGATGAGAGATCAAGGTGTGTGTCTGTCGATCAAATATCTTTAAGGATGAATGTTAAAAAGTATGTTTAGGATGAATATTAATGTCTAAGGGTTCAAGTCTCTCAGTGAAAAACTGGAAACTAAACATGGTTTTAAAAAACTTTGTTTTGAACTCTTAACAGTCCAGGCTGTGCTGACATGTCTGACCAGATGGTGGCACTAGAGGGCAAACCAAAATGATGATTTACTATAATCAAATGTTTGTATTATATGTTTATGTTTTTAAAAAAAATCGTTATTTTTGAAATATTAAAAAACTTCAACGTTACTTTTCCCTCGTAGAAGTGGTTTGAGCATTTAGAATTTAACAGATTATATTTTTAGATGGTATTTCCTTCCTTTTATTAATAGGATTTTGAGATAATATTTAGACCAATATTCTAAATAGTTTTCGTCCTTATGCACAATTTGACAATTCACATTTAAACAAAAAATATAAAATAAAATGACTACAAATGGATATACACGTTCAAAACGAAACCTTGAGCATACCTTTTACAATATACAAATAAAAGAGAATTAATCATTTATTTAAAAAAAACATCTATGAAATAAAGTTTTAAATACTATATATTCCAATCCCGTTTTTCGATTATTTCGAATTGTTATATTAACATATATATTGACTCTTAAGTAACAACTGTTGTTTCAAGTCCATTTTTATCACTTAATGTTGAAGCAAGAAAATACATAAAGTTTCTCGGATAAAGTCAGCTGTGTTTTCCCAAATGTTTTTGGAGACATTATGCTAACCTCCATGTTTAGGATGGTGGGAGTACCTGGAGGAAACCAACACAGGTACTGGAGCATACCTCTGCCAAGGAGATCCTTTTACAAAAGGCTGTAAAAGACAATATACAATGAAAAAGTTATGGTTGTGGATGGGGCCTAATGATACAGCAACACATGATACATTTATATATTTTAAAGGCCACTAGATGGCGCTCTCGGTTCCAGGTTTTATTGAATTAGTAGATCAGAGCCAAAGATGATAAACCAGAGTGCCATCTAGTGGTCTTTCAAGGATGAGACACTGTATCATGAGACCTCATCAACCATCACTGCAATGAATGAAAGTTCAACATATCAAGATCAAACTAAAACTGGTCAGAGAACGTCGAGTAGAACATGTTCCTGATTATCAAGGTCGTAGCAAACATGTCAAATAACTAGCAAAGTAGCACAAACGTTTTATTTTATTGATTTGATGTTAAACTCTTCTTTGAGGGATGACAAAAAGCAACAGTTGTGTTCAGGAAATGTGCTCATGCATGTGCAAAGTTGTGTGGTTTTGGTGCACACAAACGTGCACCTACGCAAGTTTCCTGAACACAACAAACATTTGGGTTGACGTATAAAAAAAAAAAAAATGAAAAGTCCTTAGCCGTCGCCCTTAGATCTCGAAAATTATGAATGTTCTTGGTCTTTGAAAAAAAAAATATATATATATATATATATAATATAAAATGGTAGAACAAACTCTTGTGATCTAGAAACGTAAAAAATATTTTTTCAAAGACCAACAACATTCATCATTTTCGAGATCTAAGGTATACTGTATATATATATATATATATATATATATATATATATATATATATACACAGTATACCTTAGATAATATATATATATATATATATATATATATACACACACACACACAATCACGCGACCTCCTCGGCAGCGGTAATAATTTGTAATCTTAGAATCGTATATTAATGGAATAAAAAACTTACGTATAAATATATAATTTTGAAATAAAATACCATCATTATTATGAATATATTCTGTAGTTTCTCATATTCAAATGTAGTACGTGCTAATGCTAATTTTAGCTGAAATTGCTACAGTTTACAATACAAAGGTCAGATTAAAGCGTAACTAACCATCGTCTTCTTTTCAACGGGTTCCATAGGTGGCGCTATCAGTAGAAAAATATATTAAAGCTCTAAATATGGGAAGACAGTTTCAAAAACCTTTGAACTGAAGATTCTTAACTTGTTAGAGGTTTTGTGTAATTACAACCTGTAATAAGACGTAGTAACACTTTTACTATTATTATAAACAAACACAAGGCCATCTATAGACACACAACGTATATAATCAAATCTAAAAGAGCATTTTTCCATGACAAGTGTTTTATTAAACCATCGAGACAGTTTTTACATGAAAAATTAATCTTTGTAATCCATAAAAAAACAGCAGCATTTTTTTGTCAACATCTTTTCAACAACTGAGGTTCAATAACTGAGGTTCAATAACCGAGGGGGGAAACCGAGCGGATTTTATTTGACCAGGCGAACACAGTCGACGTCAGTAGAATCACATGACAGCGGTTAAATTAAAACGTTTGCGTTGGACGTCCTAACAAAAATAGAGCGATAATTCTATACAAACACTGAAGACAAAAGCGGTTTCACGGGAAATAAAACCATCAAAACAGCAAAAATTCAAGTAAAACAGGATCAAGTTAATTTAAAGACAATCGCTTCCCTAAAAAAAGTCCACTTAAAACGACAAGATGGCTGTGAAACGTAAAACCATAAGAAAAAAGAAAGAGTTTATATGAAATGTACAGCTGATCGTAAATGATACGGAGTTCTCAGTCACGAAACCTCAAAACATCTTTTGGCGAAGGCAGGATTCTCTGCTCACATGTGCAAACCCATCAAATGATTCCATGATTGTACCGTCAAGTTCATAGCAGCAGCGTCCCGGATGAAGATCCTCCCAAATCCTGTATTGCGTCCTAGACCTGAACCCCAGAGCTCCACGAATGTATGGAAGGATCGACCCCAGAGGCTCGTCTACGTGCCGGGGTCCGGGGAACACCCCGAGGACGCCCTCCGAACCCAGACCTGGCTCTGATTCTCCAGGTCGTCCTCGAAGGACGCCGACTGTGTCAAGTCCTCCGGCGTCTCGCAAGAGGCGGGAGACTTCAGGCTCTCCTCCGTCTCCTCGCCCTCCAGGGACAAGGCCCTGAAGGGTCGCTCCAGTTCTCCGGGGGCTCTGGAGTCGTCGTCCTCGTCGCTCAGGATGTCCGTCTCCTTCACCTCCTCCCGGTCCTCGTACTCCTCCAGGTCGAACTGCTCCTCCACCCAGCGGTCCGTGTCTCCGGAGACTTCCGAAGACTGCCTCGGGTAGGATCGCTTCGGGTCAGAGTCCGTGTCGGGAGGCGAGACCGGATCCGGTTCTCCGTCGAAAACGATGTCTGTGTCGATGGTGAAGCGGTTGCGTACGAGCTTTCTCCGGCCGAGGGTCCGTGTCGGAGCAGATGCTGTCAACAGAAATATAAACATGAATGTTGATCCTCAAAATCAACCAGAAAAAATATAAAAGAAGTCAAAGAATATTTTGTTTTATGGCTCATTAAAGTTTGTGTAAAATAAAATAATTCGATTTTTTTTTATTAACAATTAACAGGTAAATAGTCACAGCATTTGTTCATTTGTATGTTGCAATTCAACCTCTGGACACTAGATGGCAGCAGTAATTACGTCCTTGTAGCTAAAGAACAATGGAATCCCTCAATATCACAGTGATGACTGAGGACGAGAGGATACGGATGACTCAGCTTTTAAAGCTGAACATATTTTGGTTTTAAAACAAATGAAAGCAGTTACGACTTTGTCAAGAGTCTTGTGTTCTGTACATTCTGCAACACCAGAGTCAAGTACTCGACAATACTACAAATATATCCAGTTTACTACAGTATCACAATCTAGTAGATCGTATCATTTCCGCTGAAAACTCAACAGATTTACATTTTAAAAAACTTTTTTTTCGATTCACAATAATATTAATTGTGTTGCAATTTAAGTTCTGGCCATTAGATGGCCACAGTAATTACGTGCTCCCCAGCTTAAGGAACAATAAAATCCTGCGAGATCCTGGCGATGACTGAGGACGAGAGGATACAGTCGAATCCAGTAACAATTACGGTGTTAAATTAAAATAATTAAAACATTATATACAGAATTAACATTCAAAAATTCACAGTATTTGTTCATTTTTGTGTTGCAATTTAACTTCTGGACACAAGATTGCAGAAATCACTATGACTGAGCATTGCGACGACTGAGGACGAGAGGATACAGTGGACTCCAGCAGCTTTAAAAGCGGATGTTTGGACGCAATTTTGTTTTCAAAAGCGCTAGTTTTGCAGGGAAACTACAGGTTTATTGTTCCACTCCGGGTTACGAACCAGCTCTGTTGATGGTGGGTCGAGCCCCCTTCAGGGCGCACAGTCTCTTCCCTCCGAAGGGCACGTACTGCTGGTTCAGAGGTAAACTCTCGGTCTTCAGGAGCTGCCGTCGGTGCTTCTCTCGCAGGATGGAGTGAACCGTCTTCAGAAAGTCCTTCCTGCTCTCCGGCGTGCTGTTGGAAGAGACGTCATCAGTCAGCGTTCAAGACACCGTCGGCTTCAATGCTCACCTGCAGCACAGCTGGAACGACCTCTCCGGGCGACCTTCAGACTCCGACTTCGTGTGGACGATCTCGCACACGGCCGAGCTTTCTCCGTCTGAGGAGGAAACATGGATCATTATTTTT
Source organism: Callionymus lyra (assembly GCF_982586985.1). Taxonomy (NCBI): domain Eukaryota; kingdom Metazoa; phylum Chordata; class Actinopteri; order Syngnathiformes; family Callionymidae; genus Callionymus; species Callionymus lyra. The sequence continues at coordinate 21,378,460 of NC_141824.1, forward strand.
GGGAGCTTCGTTGAGAACGATCCTTAAAGGAAGACCACGGACCGGCGTTGGCCAGAGATCGGACTTGAAGAGCGTTGGTCGGGATCATGTGACGATATCTGAACGGATCCTTGTCCTCGGAGGAGATCGACATCCGATGCGAACCGACCTGTTCCAAACCAGAGTCCGACATGAGTTTTTCAAATAAATCCTGACAAAAAGACTTCCCTCACTCACTCTCTTTTTCAGTTTGGCTCCATCTTTGCAGACGAACACCACGGCGGTCTTGAACACTGCAGCAGAGAATCAAACGTTAAGATCTCGAGTGGTTTGGTGTCGTTTCATTTCATCTGCCTCGTACCAAACGCTGCAATCTGAGGCTCCTTCTTCCATTTCCCCAACGACGCAGGAGGGTTGAGCCAAGTGACGCTGGTGTGGAGGAGCAAGTCGCCCATGGACAGATCAGCGACCTGGAGAAAAACTTTAATTATCAGCCTGCAGTGAGAGAAGGTCTCTTTGCTTGAACTAGTTACAACTGTAACGTTTGAAATCTCGTGATCTGATGTTCGCCATGTTGTACTTCTGAAGGGAAGGAAGTGTCGTGATGCTCTACTTACTTCAAATAGGCTGCTGGGAAAACTTAAACATCAACGTTAAAACATGACCAATGGTTTATGTGTTTAGAATTTAAAAAAATCAATTTTTCTTATTTACAATTAACATTCAAATATTGACATTGTTTGGTCATGTTACTGTTGCAATTTAACTTTCGGCCACTAGATGGCTTTACATCCTTTGCAGCCAAATGAACAATGAAATCTCTCAAGATCATGACGATGACTGAGGACGAGAGGATGCAGTCGACTCCAGCAGCTTTTTTGTTTGGACATATTTTGGTTTCAAAACAAATGAAATCAGTTACGACTTCATCAAGAGTCATGTGGTCTGTAAATTCTGCAACACAAGAGTCAAGTACTTGACAATACTACAAATATATCCTCGTTACTACAGTATCACTTAATATATGTTCTCACTTATTGTAAAACATGAATGACAAGGAATGATTTCAAGATTAAGGATGAAATATGGGTCAGACTGGTCATCTAACCTTTTAACTTAAATTGGTCAGAACAGTGTTTTGAAAAAGTAATGGTGCCCCTAGTGTCGGGATATCGTAATTGCACTGTGGGATATTCTCCATTAAACTGTTGCCAATTGTCTGCCTGTAAATCTTTTTTGTTGCAAAACAAGACTGTAGTTTCTGTTTTTAAGTTGTAAAGTTCTTCAGTCATTTTCTTAAAACACTTCCTTTGACACGCTGCTGTAAAGCTGTTTGGTCACATGACACTCAGACTCAATGTCCAGGCAAAGTTAAGTAGAAGATCATCATTAAAATAAAAGCAAAAATTCTACAACACAAGCCATGAAAGTTCAAAATGAATTGTGATGGAAACACAACACAGAAATCTGTTGCGGTGGCATTACAGAATATAAAAATTAAATAATATTGATGGAATAAAAAGAGATTAATTAAATAAAATACTTTAAATATAAAGATAAATAATGAACAATTAATTAAATAAAAACATATTTATATTTCACATACATATGAATGTAATATTTCCTGTCAAGTGGAAAAAAAAAAATGTTTGTATGATTGATATGTAATAGATGCGTATGAAAACTCAACAGATTTACATTAACCCTTGTGCTATCTGTGGGTCAAGGTGAACGACCTCCCTGGTGGGTCAGATGCAACACAAGGGATACCACAAACACATTGGTTTTAGGGCCTCGGGGTCACCTTGAGTTAAAAAAAAAACTCTTGTAAACTCTTTAACTTGTTTCTACTGCAGATAATAGAAAAATAATAATAAAAAAAAAGTTCTACTCAAACGATTGGATTCTATGAAGCACTATAAGATGTAGGTAGTTCAGCGGGTCAAACCTCTTTCTTCTCTCCGCTCTGTTCAGTGATGAGAAGGTCGAACACGACTCCAAACTCCTCGTGGATCTTCTGCATCTCGTTGATGTGGCTGGCTACCTTGTTCATGGCCTTCATGGCAACTGTGGGAGAAAATGTTGGAGATAAGACGGGCGTTCTCCGTCATGCGACCACTGGCCTGCAGGGGGCGCACCGTCGAGGTGGTAGTGCTCTTCGCTCTCCGGATCGGTCAGGGAGTAGAGCTCCCTCAGCAGCAGGGGATACTTCAGCACCCGCTGGATGGGTTTGATCAGGTACGACTCCAGCGTGGACGAATGCTGCTGCTTGGGATTGCGCTCGTCGAGGAAGGCTTTGAAATCTGCGTCGGTTTTTGCTGAAAAACAAAAACAACTTTGGAATCAGAGGGTTCTTGCTCAGGGGCTCGGGAGGTCCTGGAAAACTCACCCTTCACGAGGACCTTGGGGACTTTGGTGTGGCTGGCGCAGAACGCACTGTAGATCTTGAAGCGATCGGCGTAATACAGGAAGGATCCGCCCAGAGAGAAGAGGATTTTCTGTGGAGAAAGTTGTTTTTTTTACATCGGAAGAAAATCGGAACCGGATAAAAAAAAAGGTGTTGAAATGCTGCCGAGATCCTTCAAATGATGCTCAAGAGAGGATATGTGTGTGTGATTCTTGTGTGGGCTGCAAAGTGAGTGTGATGAGGTGCTGAATCACAACAGAGCCGTGGCCTTGAGAGCGGTGTTAAGTTGGTGTAGGTTGTGTTGTGTGGGCGGCGAGGAGACGATTTGTACACACGGATGCCGCACAGAAGTCGAGTCTGTGGCAGATATCCATCGACTCCACACGCTGTAAATACCTTGAACTGGTCCACTCGCTCCAGCTTCTCCAAGTCTGGCACCAGGCGCGTCCCGTCTTCGAGGGTCTTGAGGAACTCCACCTGGAAGTCCACCATTTCTGGCAAGTTCCCAAACAGGACATCGAGCTGTGCACGGACACATTGACATCATCTTTTCAATCACCCTTGATACTGATACAGTCAAAGTCAACATTACATACTGACTTTTATAAGGGGCCGTCAAGCAATAAAAACAAAAAAAAAAAACGAACAAAATAAAAAATATGGGAAAAATAAAAAAATTCTTAAGCTTTGGTGATAATCTAATTTTATATTATTAAATTTGAATATGAATAATATTTAATATTATATAATTTATATAATAATATTCTGAATAAAAGAAGTAAATTCAATTTATTCAATTCTTTTTTAATGAAAAATGAAGATATTTCATTTAATATAAACTCCATATTAAAATGTGATATAAAAGCTTTTTATTTTTATTAAAAAAAATTAAAAACATTCCAATAAAAACAACAGGGAGAAAAAAAAAGAGATTAAAAGACCTTTATAGTTTATACCAGTTTTATAGTATTTATTATTTAAAAATAATTAAAAAAAACTTACAGATACGATAACAGATTAATAATATTAAACAAAAGGGAAAAAGGGGTCCTAAAAAATCGTTAGCCATCATTGTCAGAAACATTAGTTCTTGTCATCATCAGGGCTAAATAAATACAGTCAAAGGGCAAATATCTACCAACTTATGAAGTGCATTTTAATTTTGCTAGAAGACTTTTTGATCTAAATAGTCGGACCTTTGAGCTCATTTAAATTCAAAAATGTAGATATTCCTTGAAAAAAAGGGGGTAAAGAACACTAGCGTGATTTTACAGCTGTAACATTAAAACAAAACTTAGGGAAATGTATATAATTGCATTCATTTAACCCTTAACATCTCTGGGTCAAGGTGACCCGGAGGCCAGAAACAAATGTGTTTGATGGAACTCTTGTGTTGCCTCTGGGTAAAGGTGAACAAACACATTTGTTTTTGGGGGCTCCCGGGTCACCTTGACCCAGAGATGACAAGGGTTAAGGTTGGAACAGCGGCCTGAAGAAAATCTTACCTCATCTTGGGTGAGGAAGGTCTCCTTCTGCAGGGGGGTCAGATATCTCCCGATCAGACAGTTCAGGTCCTGAAAGAGGAGGTTTCGTTACAGTTTGAAAAGAACCACAAATCCATGGAAACTGAAAGTAGGCCTTGGTATTCCCTGGAAACTATAAATTAAATTATTCGGATTATTATTTTATATTAACATCTGTATGGTTTTGGACAGCGGGAGGAATACCCAGAGGAATCCACCCCCAAAAAACTACCCAGCTTTACTTCAATCTGACACCTGCATGAAGCTGCTACCGAACCCATGACCTCCTGCTGTGAGGCAGAAGCACACATCGTTAGATGGACCATAAAAGACGTCCTGGTTCTGATGGTTTCAGCTGTTGGTAATTGGGACAAATGGCCGAAAGTCTCCGACCGTGGCCTTTAGAGCTCGATCCGTCTTGTGACAATCGAGTTAGTTGCGATGGGTTCGCATGGGGGTCCAGTAATGAGCTCTAATATTTTAGCCCCCGCTCTGCATGTCTGACGCTAACCCACTTTGTCCGACGGCGCCGGAGACGAGCCAATATCTCGTGGCAAGGGCACAGCTGCGTCCCGTGCACCCCTCCCGGGACACAGCAGATAAATATGGATCGCGGGCGGACGAGGCGGAACTTAAACACAGATTGATGCAGGGGGGGGGGGGGGAGAACAAAAACACCATCTGGCCCTTCGGGATGAAGGAGAGACACTGACTTTGACATAGGTGCGCTCCGTCTCCACCAGCTCGCAGATGACTTTGCGCAGCTTGTCGGCGTCGGAGAGCTGGCGGAGGGCGGCGGGAGGCGGGCAGGGCGAGTCCGGGCTCGGGGACGAGGACACGCACTCGGCGGGGTTCATGTCGTGGAGGCTGCGGCAGAAGGCGGCGACCTGCTCGGTGCTCTGAAACACAAAGAGAGGGAGAGAGAGTTGAAGCGCTGATTCAGTTCATCTCTGATTCATCTCATACAATCAGGGCCCGTATCAGTGCTCTTACAGTAAAAAAAAGAAAAAAAAAGGTTGCCGTGGAGACCGGCCCTGATGTGGATCATCACTTCATGCATGAGAATAAAAAAAAAAAGCCCACTCAGGACCAGCCCACATGACAAAAATGAAAGCCACAATGATTTTGATAAAAGAAAAATGACACTCAAAAACGATCCACTAACAACTGAAACAGATGTTAACATTTACAGATCCAGACTTTACGGGACGGAAACACAACCTGCACAATTCTTGTTATCGAGGCTCATCAAGGTCACAGTGACCCCATGGATGATGGTGAACTAAACCCAGAAGGCAAATATCTTTATGTCATTCTCTCGATGACATCGTAAGATTCTTCTCCTTTGGGCGAAGACTGAAACAGGTTCTTGTGTCTGGACTTGTAGAAGAACTTCAAGAAGGTCCCAAAAACATTCCATCTCCACCTCCAAGGGACTCATTTTTTAAACAAAGCGGGGCGTTATTACAGCTACCTGGAGGAGGGGTGAAGAAATTATTACATTATAATGGACTCCACTCTTGTAACCTCTTGTTCGCTGAGATTTCAGACGGGGGAGAACTTTATAAAGTAATATGTTCAAAACATGGACATGATGAGAGACTTACTGCATCTTCAGCCTCTAGAGGACTGGAAAATCAGTGTAGATTTAGTGGTTTAAGTTACACGTTTCAAGTTTCTTTTTATGTATGTTGACCTACATGTTTTATTGTACATCTTGCATATTCTGTATATTTCTTTGTTTATGTTTATTGTATTTTTCCTCCCCCCTGATGCTGCTTTAACTAAAGTTTCCCCTTGTGGGACTAATAAAGGAAAACTAAACTCATCTACATCCACTATATGGCATTTAAGTGTTGTCCTTTTGATGCCAGAAACCAGGTCAAGATACCTCAAGGAGCCTCTGTAAGGTTCTGGCTTTGAAGTTTTCAAATTCTGAAAGCATCAAGAGGGACCTAAGGGAGCACCAGGGGGTTTTAAGGTAAAGGCCAAGACTTTTGAGAAAGTTGACTGGCTGGGAAAACCGATATGGCAGAAAATATCTCAATGAAAATTAAAATAAATGTGTGTCAAAGAGTGTTTGTGTTCTTCTCCTGAACATGCAGACAGAAAGCAGACTTGGAGGAAAACGTGTTTTTAATTTGCTAAAGATTTCCTCTTTCAAAAGACGCCTGCATCAAACCAGGATTATGGCGAGACATCAGAGAGATACATGCTAATGTGAGGAGCGTCAAACTGAAAAGTGTCACATTAGTAGAAGAGATTTTATAGGTCAGGAAAAGACAATTTTGCCCGCCACACTTTCAGGCTCCCCGGAGGGAGGCGTCTATAAAGCCGGAGCAAGAAGATGCGTCAACACGTCCAGACATACTGCAGAGCCATAGAATATATTTATAGGCTTGTGTTTAACTGCGAAAATAGGCCACAGTGGTTCTTTTAAGGCTTGACAAAAAAAAAAAAAAAGTCTTGTTGGGTTTCCATATAAGAGGTGGTTTGGCTTTATAAGCTTCTACATGAACTTGTTAAAGATGTATTTATTTCTAATGTTTTTAATTAAAAAAATAAAGAGCCATTATTTTTTATTTTATTTTATTTTTTTAAATCGTGTTTTAAAATTAAATTTATATTAAATTAAATGTATAAAACTTATTTTATGGCATAATGTGTTTAATATATTTTTAAATATATATTTTTAAATATATATATATTTTAGAATCTTTAAATAAAATGCATATTAGAATTTAATAATATACAAACAGATTTTATTTATTCTTTTTTCTCTTGTTCTTTTATTTTGCTTGACGGTCCCTTATATCAGTGGCTCCTGAGGAAATGCATTTGTCCAAATTTGTCTAAAAGAACATAAATACACACACTTATGTCTTTTAGGGAAATAAATGAAACCTTAATATTTATGATTTAATGATGTATTTTAAGAGGTTTCTAACAGGCACCCCTTCAAAATGTTACACTCATTGAAAGTTACCATCATAATTGATTTATTAATCTTACCCTTTATAGTGCATGTCAAATATAAAACTCATTTATATAAAATCATTTGACATTGATTTCAGCTACGATTCTTCACTGTCGTAGCACAACAGACTCTGTGGAGGAGGATCTCTAGTCTTCTGTGCACCTTATATAAGTCGTAAATCGAATGTTTCTTCAGGGCCACGTAAAATTACTTCAGGTTTTCTACACTCTTTCTTGAGCTCATAGTTTTATTGTGTTCTTCAGCTGATTTAACACCAAAAAAAAACACAGACACAAATTATGGGAATGTAGAACTATCAGAGCTTTTTCATCACCATTGTCCTGCAGTCAGACACATTCATAGCAGCACAGATGGTTCTATTCCTCTCAACAATGAACACAAATCATCAGCAGCTCCAGGATCAGCAAATGGACTTGATGCGTGTGTGTGTGTGTGTGTGATCTTCTATCAGCATTGCTGGGTTTTTATTAAAGGTATTCCACCATTAAAATAGATAAAAATGCTGTTTTCCTAAGCCCCATTACTTTAATAATATAAATCACATTTTATTCGGTTAATTTTGGGGTTTGATTTTAATCTTTTTTTAAACACATTTGACATTTTAGAAGAAAACCCATACTCAATTATTTTATACAAATAATCCATAGTTAAATAATTCATCTGTATATTTAAGATTTTATGTTTGACTTATTAAAAAAGCGCATCATTTGTTCATGTACTTTCAACTAATTTATGCATTTTCAATTGCTATTGTTTATTGATAAAGTCATCCAATAATTACATTCCTATTACAGTTGCCATCAATACACACTTTCATAAATCTCATTTATTTAAGTAATTTCATATTTTATTTCCTGCATGTTTAGATTAATGTCATCCCATAAAGATGTTCAAATTGTAAACGTTGATTAGAGTTTTTTCCCATTAGCTTTGATTCGCATCATTTAGTCTCGAGCGGTAAAAAAAGAAAAGAAAATGAACTCATGGAGAGTCAATTATCAACAGCGTCCAGACTTCATGTGAATCTTCTCGAAACTCCTGCAGCAGATTCACGAGTCTGTCACCCACTCGTTTGTTCTCGCTCATTAAGTCAAACCAGATCAAGCTCTTGCTCCGCGATAAACGTTCCTGTCATGGCCGGCGCCGCCGCCACCCTCGAGCCTCATTATCACCCGGCAGCTCGGGGCACCACGGACACGACGTGAGAAGACAAACATCAAGAGAGAGATGGGTTTTTTTGGGGGGGTTCAAATAAGAACAGAAGGTCACGTTTAGTTCAAGATTCCACAACATCAACAAAGACGCAACAGATGGCGCCAAACGAGGATTACAGGAGACTTTTTCTTAAATTTTATTTTTGATTCGTTCCTGCATCGCCAAAGTTTAACAAAGAAAGCAAGAGTTTTTGGAACTTAATTGGTAAAATTATCCTTAGAATTAAACTGACTATAACTTAACTGGACAGTTTGGAACAATGCAAACTTGTACGATTCAACACAAAAACACAACCATTTCTTGCCAAAAAAATGTTTTTGGACAAAGTTTTCTGGGTTCATTTGGTGCGTTTAGATTAGTCCCGTTTTTTCCACCCATCTGACAGTAGTTTCACATTGTACTATTTGCAAGAATAAAGAGATTTAATTTTCTACTACAACCACTATAAACACCCATTATAGCTAAACATTAGGTGGTCATAATGTTACACAATAACACCATCCAGATCTGTATCAGAGCTCATAAAAAGAGCTGAGCCAAAAGACAAGAGTCGTTTCAGAGTCAAAGCAGGCGGAGCAGCAGCGTCGAACCCCGGGACAGATTGTTGGGGCGACTCTGCGACACCAGCAGTGACTCACCTGCTTCCTGTTTGTCTGTCGCTCGCACACAAACGCGGAGCAGCAGCGAAAAAGCAGGTAAAAACCTCACCAGATGCAGCACGTCGTAGATGGAGTCGGTCGAGCGCTTGCTGTGTTTACTCCACTTGAGAAGAGCCATGACCCACACGAGACTTTAGGAAGGTTCAGTTCCAACGCATCTCAGCGGATCAACAGAAGGTGCAGCGAGATGAAGGATGAAGCTGCTCAGCCTCCTCCTCCTCGTCGTCGTCCTCCTCCTCCTCCTCTCCGCCCACTCACAGCCTCCCAACTCCTGATTTTCACAGTCTGCTGTACTTCTGTCTGTTCTCCCTCTCGTCCCCGCGAGTGTGACGGTCTGGTCGACTGCAGCAGGAGCGGAACCGACTCCAGATTGTGTTGTGTTTTTGTTACGAGGTGCTCAGGGAGGGAGTCGTGGAGGCAGGAGGAGGTGAAGAGGACGAGCCACGAGTTTTAACTTCCTTTACTGATCAGTACTGCAGTCGCTCTGGACCGAAAACATGTTTTTTAGTTTTTATTAGATGTCATTATGTTATCATATTAGTTGATTTTTTTACCTTTATCAAACCATGAATGAATAAATCTTTGAATTTATGATTCATTTCTTGAAATAAATAACAAATGTAAATTATAATATACATGTGTTTTTTATAAGGCATTTATAAGGTAAAACATTGAGGGCAAAAAAAACATAGATTACAAAATACAATATATTAAATGTATGTAGTTGTAACATTTTTTTAAAGAATTTAAATATATACTGTAGTTCCATCTTTAAAGTTTCCTGGTGGTGATAATAAAGTTTATAAATAATGGCGATGTAAGGATTATTAGATACACATTTTCTTAACTTAAAAAAAAGAAGATATATATATAGTCATTTGAACACATTTTTATCTGAAAAATATTACAATATATAAAGAAAAACAACTTTTGTGTTCTCAATAAACCTACAAAGAATGTAAATGAATAAATAAAAAGTAAATAAAAGTGAATTTATGTACCAAAAAAATTAATTGTAAATTAAAATTGTATAAATTAAACAATGACTACTTTTATTCCCTATTCATACACACAATAAGAAATTTAATTTTAAGTCAATTATGCAAGTATTTCGTTGTAATATTGCCAAGAAGTTCATTTTATTTTAACTCCTTTTTTTTTTTCTTAATCCTGACATGACAAACAACATCAATCTTCCGTTCCTGGCTCCGGCACACAGAGTTTTCCAGAATGTTTGTACCCGAGGGCCTCGTCGGAGTGATTCATGTTTCAACCCTAAGTTATGTAAGAAAATCAAACAGCCTTTGAGAGCGAGAACCAGGGATTTGCACTCACAACTGTCAGTGTTGCGTCACATATCCGAGTCCCACTCAGAAATCTACATATTTTAGAATCTCTTATTACACATCAGCAGTCAGTTTAATTGGTACGAGTGACACCGACACTCACTCAACGCACATTTAAACAATCATTCATGTGTTTGTGAAGCAGCTCATGAAAGGATAAACGCTGATCAAACTCTTGAAAGTTGACTTTTCATGCAAGAACAGGACATCATGACATAACCGGTGCGAGTCTGCTCTCGTGGAACATGCTGCTCGGCGCGATTCTCCCTCTCAGACGCAACATTTGGTTCCATGGAGAGTGAGATCTCAGAAGTTGGCGGAGCTGCAGGAGACCAGCAGGAGGAGCATTCTGCATCCCAGACCTGTGGTCAGTCTTCCGCTCAACAACTTGTTTTTTCCAATGATTTAAACCCTTTTTACAACTATAATCCTGTGCAGGTGCTCATGGTTTATCGTTTAGTTTGTGGCTGAGACGTTAATGTTGAATAAAGGACAAATATAGTGTTTAACTGTGTTTTGACAGTCTAAAACAAGAGGCTTCATTACATGGTAACAACTCTAAACAGACCTGAGTGATCAAACTACAATGACAGATATTGACTATTTATATATTTAAAATTAAAAAATATTTATTGCAGATGTTTTTAGCTGCTGTGGTAGAACAAAACACATTCATGGACTTAAACTTAACAAAAATGTCTTTATGATTGTTTAAAGTAGTGTTAGGTCGATGATGCTTCATGATACAGCATCAACTGTATCATGATACAGGTTCTTCATTTTGCAAGACCACTAGATGGCACTGTCTGAAGAAGTAGATCAGAGCCAACAATTCTAAAGCAATAAAACCTGGCATTATTTTCAAAATGGGAGTGCCATTTGGTGGTCTTTCAAAATGTATCGTAATGCATCATGATACAGTTGATGCAGTATCATTATAAACTTATTGACAAGTCAGTGTGCAGGTGCTTCTAGCTGCTGTGGTCGACCTTGAAACATTCCTGAACTAAAACTAAACTAATATTTATTTATAAAGGTTTTAAGTAGTGATGGTTTGATGAGGCTTCATGATACATCATACAAGTGTTTCATGCAACAGTGGCTTCACTTTCAACAGGCACTAGAGGGCACTTTCTTAACATAATGCCAGTTTTCATTGAATAAGTACGTAAAATAATATTAAGAAGCAAACTGGGAGTGCCCTCTAGTGGCCTTTAAAATGTATCACAATACAGTTGATGCTGCATCATGATGCCTCATTATGTATCATCTCTAAAAACACTTACCACACAAATAGTCTTGATGTTTGACCAATCACAGCAAAGTGGAAGTGGTTACGGTAAACAAGATAACATCTCCAGAAAAACGAAAGTGGGCGGGACTTAAGCACATCTTGTAATGCAAGTGTTTCAATGAAAAGAGAGTTTTGTTCAAAGAGAAAGTTACTTTTAGAATCAATAAACACTCTACATGTCACTCCAAACTAGTTTTTCCAACACAGATCCCTCTTTGTCCGACACCCTCTCAGTGAACTCATCGCTCTGGCCAAACCTTTTGTCATGCCGTAAATCATGGTACCCATTTCTTTTCTTGATAATGATAATGAACCTTTAAGCAGTCGGCCATTTTTGAGGCACGTGTAGACGGCGACAGAATTATAAATAAAGGTTTGGACAAAGCAACCATCGGAACACACCTGTCGCTCAGCAGTTTGATCTCTAAAGAAGCTTAAAAAGCGTATGATTTTAATCACATTGAGGGAGAATCAAAATAAATGTAAAGTTATGCCTTCAATTGCAGAAATATATTGGAGTAGAACAACCTCCTGCTGCTCTTTTCTAGTGATTCATTTCCAGTAAGCAGTTCCAAAGAGCCTCGAGTGTTTCTTTAAGACACTGACAAACCAAAACCAGCTTTTTTTTTGAGGACAAACCACAATCTTCAAAAATCGAACTCATCATCACAGCAGAGCTAGAGAAGCGAGCACAGCAGACTGTGGAGGAAGAGCTCGACTCTCAGATGGTTGCCAAGTACAGGAAGTGGGCCTGAGGCGAGAGAGAGATGGAAAAATAGATGTTTACCTTTCGACTCTCGAACTCCGAGTCGTCATCGAGACTGTCTCCCGAGCTCTCCAGCAACAATCCCACGCCGTCGTCCAGGATCTCCTCTGCGAAAGAACGTGTCCGTTAGCGTGTTGATTTGGATTCTTAGGTCAGCTCAAGTTGCATGGTTCTCCGCTGACCTTGACTCTGAGAGAAGATGTCGGTGTAGAGGTCGTCGGCGGCGCCGGAGCGTCGCGGCGGCAGGTAGCAGAGCTGACGGCGCTCCACGGAGGGAAGCGTGTTGACGGTCAGAGCCAGCGACGACTGCGAGAACGCCGCTTTCATGTCCGAGAAGTTGAGGCCGTGAGAGTCTTTGCCGTCCAGCTGCAGGATCTCGTCGCCGGCGTTCAGACCTGCAGAGAAAGAACTCATCGTCAGCAAGACCTTCAGGGAGGAAAGGTTTAATGTGGAATCGATGGTTTACAAAAACATTTGTTTAACAGTAAATATATCATCTCTAAATATTATTTACATTGAAAAGTATAATTGAAAAGTCTCAATTGATTTTATCAGTATTTATTTAATGCTTTTTATTTTTTAATTGTCACATATTTAACCCTTATATAAGTCATGCTCATATGATTATATATAAATCTTTAGATGTTTTTTAAAATTTATTACATCTCAAGGCTATCTTTTACTTCATTATTTAATCGGCTTTAGCTTATTTTAAAATTTAAGTTAAACATATTTCATATTTTAACATTTTAATTAATAATTATCTTACTTAACCATTTTATTTTCATTCAGATTTATCTTGTTTTCATTGTAATTTGAATTTGAATGTTGTGTTTACAAAAACATTTGTTTACCGCTAAATATATAAAGCTAAAGTACGAATTAAAAAATGTTTGTTAATGTAAAACCTTGTGTAAAAACGCGGTGTTGTTTTGAAATACTTTTCGAATGTTTTAAACCATTTTATTACTAGAATAATGTGCAGGTTGTTGTTTTTTTTGTTGCTTCTATTCAGATTTTTTTTTTTTTGGCCGCTTTCCTAAAATAAATAACATTTTAAATATCCGTTTTTCCAACATCAGTGCGAATAATTTACTGTGTTTTAACAGTTTAATGAATAAAAAAAAGATGTGGTAGGAAATTAAATCAGACCTGAATTTATCTCTAATCTAATTATACATTTGACTTTTACTTGATTATGTTTTAACCTTGAATTATATACATATTTTAATGTTTCAAAATGTTTTATTAACTTTCTTTTCCATTTTATTTTATTTCTCATGCATCTTTTTTTCATTTTGTGCACATTTAACACACATTTCGGTTGTAGATCAAACTATATTTAAATGGGTAGTTTGCATTTGTATTTGTTATGTTTTAAAACCACTTTAAGATCATTTTAATCTTTTATATAATATATTTAGATCTTTAACTCCAGTACATTTACATTTTGTGTCAATAATTTGTTCAAATTGAGAGAAATCTGAGTCTATTTAAAAACTGTTGGACGAGGTTTAAATGGTGGATCATTTAAGAAGCGTCTGTCACAGCCTCCGAGTTGTCAAACTGAAGATCCTAATTAGGAGATGAGAGATCTTTCTCTCTCAGACCTGCCAGAGGTGACAGCAGTGGGTTGAAAATACACCTCCGCTTTTGTTCAGACGGTGACCTTGAGATCCGCCGCGAATATTGTTCGTGTTTGAACTGCGTTGGCGGAAGATCAGTTTCCACAGACTTGCAAAGCGACTCATGGAAATGAAGGCTAACGAACCTTTGGCGAAGGCTAATCCGCCCGCCCTCACGTCGGTGATGTACAGCTGCTGCACGCCGTCCTCCTCCACCACGGAGATGGAGAAACCTGGAGGAGGAGAAGGAAGACTTGTTAGGTCGAACACGAGGGAAAGAGCGACGAGGTAGTCTCACCGTAGCCGATCATGCAGGACTCGTCGCGGTCAAACTGGATGACTTTTGTGATTTTGGAGCAGAGTTCGATTTCCTTGTAGAGCTGCAACAACAGATGCACTGGTTTAGTTTCATCATTTGACTTTTAAAACCGACATTTATTACACATTATTCCTTTGTAATAATCAAAAGATAAATCAAATTATTATTGATTATTAATGAATAATTATCTGACTTCACCATTTTATTTTATTTCTAATTTATCTTGTTTTCACTTAATACTTTTTTTTTATGTTATGTTTACAAAAACTTCACCATTGAATACAAAAGATAAAACATGAAATACACCAATTCCTTTTTTTAGTTTTTAGTCTCAATTCATATGTTAATTTATTCAATTTATTTTTGGATTCTAAAATATGGTTTAATTATTTATTTACAAGTCCTGATAGGATTACTTTTTTATTTTTTTATTTATTGAAGATTCATTATTTTAGTTGACTTTCAGCTACTTATAACTCTTTAACCGACGTTTATTACACAATATTTATTTAATTCAACTTATCTTTTGATTATTACAAATGTTGCCATGTGGGTTTAAGGTTTACTTTTCTTCTCTCAGACATTCCTTCACCATAATTTTTTGTTTAATAAAATTTCTCACTAACCTCATCTGTTAATCACGTAAGTATTTATTTAACATTTTCTATGACTGACTCATATTAAAAGTAGTATACAACTTTATGAATAACAGTTAAATATAGTTGGTCATTGCATAACCAGTATAAATAAATGCGTTTCCTTCCTAAACTATTTAAATATTATAAACTATTATTGCATTTTATTGCTTTAATTTGCATTACTGAATGTCTTTTTTAATGACTTAAATAAATATTTATATTTGACTAATTGCAAGTACTACATTTATAATGATAAATTCACACCATTAATCATAATCAATTTAACCCCAAAAACCTTCTATTGCTATTTTATTGTCCCATAGTATTGATTTAAAGGTCTGGCTGGTGTCATGTACCAGGTCGCACACGTCCTCCTCAGGCTTTGGGATGTAGAATTGCACTTGGTTTTCGATCAGGAACTTGAGCCGGAGACAGTGTTTGGTGGAGTCGAGCTGATGAGCCTGCGGGACAAAAGACGGGTCGGAAATAAAGACACAAAGAGAGAATCCGGATTCATATTTGTAAAGTTTGAAAGACGAGTCGAGGTCTCGGGAGGGAAACCCGAACTCTCCTCGGGGCGAGTGTGTACCTTGCATATGGTCTCCAGCACACCCAGGGCAGAGTCGCCCGGTTGGATGATGGTCAGAACCGGCTGGTCGTTCGGCAAACACACCCAGGACGGCGTGAGGTGTTCGGGGACCCACATGTCGCTCTCGGTGCTGCCGCGTGGAAGACTTTTGACCAGACCCTGCTCACTTTTCTGTTGGAGGGAGACACCAAAACAATTCAGCACGTTTGTTGAAGTAAAACACGGGTTTAGCCTTTTAAAGTTATTTAATTAAGGTAATAAACTTGCTTCAATTATTTCTTTACAAACTGGAATTCTTATTAAACTGAAAAAGTAGAAGTATTTTCACCAACAGTATAAGTGATAAAGACTAATATTTAAAAGTTTATTTGTATACATATGTTTAAAAAAAACAACATTATTAATGTTTATTTCTTCATCATTAAATTGGATTTTTATAGCTTTTATAAACAATAAAAATGGACATTTGAATTTTACACTTTTACATTTGTGTTTTTTTACGACCAATTTATTCCATTTCTTTAATTTTATTATTAAATTATTTTGGTTTTTCTGTTGAATACATTATTCTCCAATTAAGGGTTTTTGAATATAAAAAATATCTTATTTTAATTTTTTTAAACTATTATCAAATAATTTTACTCATAATTTAACATGAATAATAAGACACTAGTGTTTGTACTTTTTCCAATAATTTGACCTCAATGACAAATAATTACATTATTCACAATTATGTTGTTCTTAAAAAACATGTTTAATGTTTTAATTGTTAAAACTAATAATTGTTTTAATTGAAAACTGTTTAAATGTATTATTTTTTTAGTCCAGTAGGTGTCGCCGTTTAGCAAACATCAATGAAGGCGTAACTTAAAAAAATGTAGACACATTTATTCTACAACTTTAACTTCATCTAATACCCGCTTCCTGTCAACATCATCATCAGTTTTCCTACCGTGTGCTCCTTCCCAGATTCCAGATAGACGTCGTCCCCCGAGTTCTTCGCCAGCTCATCTCCGTCTGCGAAGACCTGGAGAGAAACCAAGAGTTTACTCTGGATGTTTGGGGTTGCCTAGCGACAGACTTGGACTCGAGCGTAAATAAAAGGCAGACCTGGTTGATGCTGGGATGAGCTTTTGTCTTCTTCTTGGAGGTGGTGTCCAGACCCCACAGGGACGAGAAGCGGCTCTTGCGTTTGCTGCAGGACCGGGACATGGCCTGAGTCCGCCGCCTCACGCCGGTCTCTGTGCGGGCGGCCACCTGTGGAGAGGTTCAGAGGTCACATGACCGCGGTGATCACAGGGGCATCAGGAGAATATTGAGAACTGAAGATAAAGCTCTTTTATGTCCATAATTCATCATGACGACATGGTTTTTATTACATTTCTGGTGCTAGTGGGAAAATAAGGATGAAACTGGACCTAAAAAAGGAAGTTATTCTTTAGTTTTGTGATTCTATAGATATAAAACACTTTATTATTTGCGCTCCAGATTTGGATTTCTGCTTTTCTGCGAGGCATTTATGACCCACATTCCTTCACTGTAAGCTTTTGTAGCATGAACATAGATTTCATAATTAGATTCTACTTAACTCAGGACGAATACTTGTATTATACGCCCAGAAATTGACACACACACATTATAATGATAAAAACATGACTTTGACACGATCCACCATATCTAACGGATATATTTTCTTGAAAAATGTGCAAGTAGCATCATAAAAAATAACTTTAAATTAAAATATTAGATAACTTAAGTAAAAAGACTAAATTAATTCATATATTGCGGCTATAAATCATCTTTATTTTTATAATTGTATGTATTTGTTCTTCTTCTAAACTAATTAAATCTTATAAATCCAAAATTTAATTAAAAATTAATTAAATTCTTTCATTTTTTCAATTGACATTTGAACATTTATGACAAAAGATGAGAATTATGCCTCTATAAATCACAATCAAGACAAAGCTGAAAATGCATGTTAAAAAACATGATAAAAATAGCTCTTTTAATGTAAATTTAAGAATCACAATCCCAACACAATCATGTTTTCATGCTGCATGTGTCGGGTCAGATAAAGGAAGAACGGTCCGACACCTACCAGAGCGTGGAAGGAGGAGACGGAGAAAATGCCGAGCCGGCCCATGGCCAGCTTGGTGGGCCGCGACGCGAAGGCCAGCAGACGTTTGGGGTTGGGCAGCTCTCCTCCCTGCAGGCTGGCCAGGTAGCATCGGTACCGGAACAGGTCCATGTGAAACTGCTCCAGGTTCTGCTCCCACAGGAAGATCTGCGGACGACAAACATCCAGGAGCGGGTCAGACCGCGAGCGAGTGTTCACTGGGGCAGTGGAGCAGGAAACCTGCCATTATCCACAGTTCGGTTCACGGCCGCGGTTGCAGGTTCGGCGTCTTTGCCGGGTCGCCCGGAGACGAGCCGGAGACAATACTACGCATTCCTCTGGCAGATCGGAGCGCTCGGAGCGAACCCAGATCCATTCACTCGTGCACAATGTGAAAGTTGACACTGCCAAACAGAACCGAGCCCAGACCCGAGGCCCAAACAAAGAGCACTTGATCGGCCCTCGCCGCAAACAAACCTTTTTAAAGAGCTGCTCTTTTAACCCGGGCTCATCGGTGAACGATACTTTTCCCGGGTCAGAACCCTCATATCATAACTCTCCTCAAGTACCACCTGCTTCATGCGTTCACATGTCATCTGAGACGTGTCACATGCGTCGTCTGCATCGAATCTTGTCACTTAATCCCACGTCTCTGGTTCATATTGGACGGTAAACAACAGCCACACGCTGATAAACAAACTCACCACTAGGGATGTGAACATTTATTTCAATTAATTAACGTGAATATTGCATTTTTTTTGCCACGAAACTGTATGGATATCTTTTTTTTTTTTTAAATAAACGACTTTGTTTTGGGCTTTTAAACCACATCTTATCCTTATATTTTCATGAAATTATATTATTTATAATTTAAACGCACTGAATTTGATCTTTTTTTTGTCAATTAAAATTCTAGCCACTAGATGGCAGCAGTCAGTATTTACGTTCTTCACGCAACTAAGGAACAGTGAAAATTGGGCGTTGACTGAGGACGAGAGGATACAGTTGAATCCTGCAGCTTCTAAAGCAGAAGTTTGGAAATATTTTGGTTTCAAAATAAATGAAAGTAGTTACGACTTCGTCAAGAGTCATGTATTCTGTCAATTCAGAGTCAAGTACTCGACAATATTACAACTATATCCTTGTTCCTACAGTGTCACAACATACTGTGTCATTACTCCTGTACTATGTTACTTGTCGTATCACCACAGCATCGTCCACTGTAGCAGAAGTTGTAAGTAAGTAATTTTTATTTGTATAGCGCTTTTCTAGACCAGGGTCACAAAGCGCTTAAACAATCCAAACAATATTCATTAAAGTATATACTTTAAAGATCAAGATAAAACTGAGAACACAAAAGGAGTTCCAGAAAATCAAGGAAAAGCCTGAACAAATAAAAACGTCTTTATCTCAAAGTTGGTTAAAAGCATCCAACGTGAACCCGTGACCGGGTCAAAGGTCCTCACAGACTGACCTGGTCCAGGATGGTCTTCCTCTTCTTGGTGTCGCTGACGCTCTTGAGCTGCATGTCGCCCATCTTCTTCATCTTCTCATCCATGTCGATCTTCTGCTCCAGCTTCTTCATCTCGGCCCGCAGCAGCCGCACCGTGTCCTCCCGGTGGTGCTGCCGGGCCACTGCGGTCGCGCACGCCGAGTGGATGGCCGTGATCCAGTTCTCCAGCTCCGTCTGGCTGCAGGTCTGCGCCCCGGGGTCATAGGGTCACAAAAAGTCGCCTCGGGAACCGGCCGAAGAGGCGGGAAACGAGGAGATGAACTCACCTGGAACAAGAACGCGTCGCCCAGAGAGTTGCTGAGGCAGAAGACGAAGTCCTTCTTGGGGTGTTCGGGCACGGCCTGCAGGATGCTGTTCTCCACCCAGATGGCGTGTTTGGGAATGCTGTTGTTGTCGATCCCGGACCGCTCGTCTGTCTCGTAGAAGTACAAGGTGCACCCTGGGGAGACCGAGCAAACGGCAGCAGTGTCAAGAGCCAATTAATAAACTGAGCGATTCCATTCTGCTCCCTGGTGGCCACTTGAGAGAAGTGCATCACAATTTCATGATCTTGAAAGACATAATATACGTATACTTAAAATATAAACCTGGGAAATAAAATACATTTAAAAAAAAAAAAGAAAAAGAAAGTTCAGGTGGATTACGGGCCTTATAAACTAAATAAATCATCTTTAACTAATATCTATTAAATATGGTATAATTTAAGATTCAATTGTAAAGTGGCATGAAAGAAGTATGAATGAAAAAAGAGAGATTAATAAAACACAATAATTAAAAATGATACATTACCATAAAATGGCATATAAATAAATAATATAAAATGTATCAGATTTAATCGAAACAATAATAAAAAGTATTAAATAATCAAATAACAAATGTAGTTACATGGTTTAAATGTTATCAAAATAAGATGTATTTTAAATAGTTCAAATAAAAAAAACACAATAACCATAGCAGGAATTAAACTAAAAGTAAAGCGCATCAACGACAACACTGCCATAAAGTTAGCTTTCCATCATCCCAGCGTTGAGGCTTCATGATACAGTTTGAAAATTATGCCAGGATTTGTTGAATTAGCAGATCAGAGCCCAAGATTAGAATGCAAAGAGTGCCACCTAGTGGTCTATTGAAATGAATACACTGTATCATAATAGAGTTGATGATGCATCATCACTACTGAGCAGGATAGTTTAAATACATGCCTTATTTTTGCCAAAATAAACAGGACTACCCTATAAATCCTTTGAGGTCAAAAGTTTTATCAAGCAGTTCTCAAACCTTTCAGCGACACCCAGTAGCTCTTCCACTTGCGCCTCGTCGCCGACTCCACCTTCTTGCTCTTCTTGTGCACGAGGAAGTTTTTGACGGCGAGCCTACCGGCCTTACGCACCATCCCCTGGGCGACGCTGAGCAGCTGGTCCGACTGGTAGGCGGAGCTCATGGTGCTCTGCTCGTCGCTCACCGCCGACCCGGCCTCCTCCAGGCTCTCCGTCTGGCAGGAGCTCATCTCCAGCTCTTGGCGGAAGTTCTCGTAGACGCCCTGGACGCACTCTGCGGCGGCGCCGGCGCCGCTGCTGCCGCTGTCGCTCCCGGCGAACAGCCCGCGGCCCACCGTGGAGCACATGGAGAAGGAGGCGGACATGGTCTTGTAGCGCCGGGCGTGGTGGTCCACGTCCGCCGTGACGCCGTCGATGCCGCTGTCCTCATACTCGCTGCCCTCGGCCGTGACGTCCTGCGTCGAAGAAGAAGAAGACATGTTAGCGGGCATGGTGGCCACCGTGAGAGCGTCCAGCTTCTAGAGTCCACTGTCCGGCTCCCTGCGGCACCACGGGGTCTGCTCGCTCCTGCCCACATGGCCAAAGGCTCCTGGGAGATAAAGGGGGCAACACCAAAGTTGGTATCTCAATCTGGTCACGTGACCCAATCATGCGCTCCAAAGCTCCATTCGGCAGGCCAGGACAGTGCCCACAGTGACAACACCGTGCACGTTTGTTACGCTCAGGCCTCTCTGCTCATTAGAATAACAAAAGCTGTAGGCATTTCAAACAGGCGCTGACTTTGCCCTCCCGCCCCTCCATCTCCACGCCGGAGAAAAACAACAGTCTCATCAGCAAATGGCTTCACTCCCCGGACACTTCCTTCACCTCATCTGTTGAAGAAGCAAATTATCTGGGAGGAGGAAGAGGAGAGAGAGAGAGGATGCACGAGGGAGTTTTGTGGGAGCAGGAGGAGGGAGGAGGTGGTCATATTCCTAATGGTACGTCCTGCATTAAGATTCTGCACCAGGTTCCTGCTCACGCGGAGGCATGACACAGCTTTGGCAGAACTCAACATTTAAAAGGCGTCCATTAAAAAGCGGGAGGATGACAAAAGAGGACTCCCGGGGAGTCACGGAAGCGTCACGCTTGAGGATCTTTCCCTGAAAATGCTGAATTTGAGATTCTGTCTCTTCTGTTGGACACGCACGGCGCCGTCATAGAAGCCGTTTGTGAGGCCGAGTGACTTTAATGTTCAGCATTTACAAGCTTCTCTTCCATATATATATATAAACATATAAACTAGAAAAGCACGTAGGGAAGACATGCTTCTGCCAAGGACCTCATTTTACATGGCATTAAAAAAACGGATATGATCAAATCAGTAACACAACTTCCATGACTTAAAAAGAAGAAAAATGGTTGGCTCCAGGATTTTATGTTCCTTCTACTAGTCCACAACCAAGTTAGCTTAGTAGCATTTTCAATGTTTTCACAAGCTCATTTTGCAACCGTAAAGCATGTCGGTGTAATGATAAATCCCGCATTACCTAAAAGTTAGAACCTCTTTTTATGTTTTGCTTCAGGGCATTTCTTGAACCCTCGAAGGGTCGAAAACAAATGTGTTTGTGCTGTGCCTTGTGTTCTCTCTCAGTCAAGCTGAATAACCTCCACCTTCTATGCATTTATAGAAGCCGACCTCCATGGCTGGGTCATCTCGAGCCAGAGACAACACAAGGGATACCACAAACGCATTTGTTTTTCAGGAACTCGGGTCACTTTGACTCTAAGACAAGAACAGTGCATGTAGCCTGACTGAAGCTTCAATATCGAAAAATGCACTATTCCCATTTAGTAAAAGAAAAAAATGGAAATAACTTAATTTCTGGGTGGTTGTTTTGTTTTGAAACTGATGGGATTAACAATTAATTAAAAATAATGATAGCTAAAAAACTAAATCAAAGATCTACCATATATTACAGGTTTTACTCAAAGTTTAAAAAGACTAGCAAATGCCTGTCAAGTTAACCATCTGTTATGGTTAATAAAACTCTTTGAAGTCGATAGGCCGACGCTCTAGACCCACCCAAGGACGTACCTGTATGGTCTGAGCCCGTCTCCCCTGCATGCTGGCACACATCGGCGCCTGATGGTTGCCGACGCCTTCCGACAGGCAGTGAGACCGTCGGCAGGGAAGCGTGTAGGCCCCGTAAGAAGTCGGGTCTTCCTCTGAAGGCGAGAGCATTTTGTCGTCTTCTCCTTCTCGGATCACTCGGTTCGCCACCAGCCACTTGGTGTAGCGTCCGTGCTGTGGCCTCCGCGGGAGACACTTCTGGCTGTACAGCTCGTCCAAGGAGTTGGCCCGGTCCGTTGAGTCCGTCGGGCTCGACTGCAGGTCGATGTCGTTCGCCGGGTCGATGATCTCCTCCGTGCTGGTCAGGTGATCCTGGCTCAGGTCCGACATGGAGAATTCCAGGCTGTCGTCTCGCCACATGTCCGCGGACTTGGACCGCTTCTTCTTAAAGCTTCCGGGGTCCTTGGAGAGATCCCGGGATTTCTGGAGGTACGTCACCTCGTCGGCGTAAATGTCCGCCTGGTCCTGGACCTCCTCCGCCGTCGGACCGGGTAGGGTGATGCGCATGGAGGTCATGTGCGCCGAAGGGCTGGCCGGGTCCGTGTGGAACGACATGGGCTGCAGGTTCATGGCCACGCGATCCACCCAAATGGGGCTTCCAAAGTCGGGAAGGATGTTGGTCTCGTTGAACGGTTCAAGTCCATTGTCGGCGAGCGACTGGGGGATGCTGGGGGTGCTGCTGGAGCGGGTGCTCGTCTCGGAGTTCCGGTGCTCTATTTTTCCCGACGGGGAATGTCTGGAGTGTCGGGGTTGCTTGTTGGAGATACGAAGAGACCGCGACATGTGCTTCCGCGACAAATGGCCCCGCTCGGTACCAAAGAGGGCATGGTCGCCGATCTGGCTCTCGACATTTCCCATGATTCACAGGCTGAAAAAAGAAGGTTTGATGAATAAAAAAAATACTAAAGCAATTTTACTCAAACACGGTTGACGTGTGCCTACCTGTGGGGGGGTGAAGATTCTTTAGACATTTTGTAGATCGCCAATAACCAGGCAAGGTGCTCCATCAACTGTCATCCTAAAAAGAGAAACGGTACGGAGTGTAAACGTCAACTTCTTCAACACTTAATGACAAAAACTGTCAAGCGAGTTTTCAGAATTCCTTCCGTGTAACTACTTTGGTGAACTTGGCAGACGAGTGAGATTTCGACTGCAAATATTAGGAAGAGAGTGCACGCGTGGAAAGAAAGGAGCAGTGGAGCAAATCAAACACATTTATTTTGGGCTTCTTCTTGAGCTCTTGGTGAAGGGAAAGTGGGTTCAGCCTGATAAAGATTAGCATCAATCTGACAGAGCCAGCGATCCATTCGGCTTGTTTTAGCACGACTGGGCGAAGCGGAGCGTGAACAATGACGACGTGAGCGGACCAGATTCTGTCATGAGAAGGAAACCGAACCAAAGCCGCACACGCGAACCTCCTAAAAAAAAGGAACACTAAGCAACCCATGATCTCTTCCTTACTTTTGTTTTGAAGCCCTCAAACTATCCGTCCTTGGCTTCAATTGAAAAGTTAGATGAGAAGACTTCACTCACACGGATGCCTCAGCCTCTTGTTGTGTACATCTTGAGAAGCCGATTTTTGGTATGCAAAATGTAAGCATGTATGCAGAAATCAAAACCGGGATTGGGGATTTAGCTCGACCACTCTTGTATAGCAACCCTAAAACAATTTACATTTCATAAACATTCCAAGGATCTTAATGGCCAAATATGTAGTTTATAAAAATACGATGTCTGGCTACTCATATGGTGCTTCCCATTAATCTCATTCCTCAAGGTCAATAGTCAAAAGTTAATGAATTGGGATCAAGTGTAAGATCAGTAGATTCATCTTTCAGGACCTCCCTTGATAGAAAATGTTTAAATAGATAATTGGTAGATAGTTTTAGATCAACTATAATGTGATAATTGTATTTTTTGCACTTTGGCAATGTCCCACATGTATAAGTTTTCAAAAGAAAATAAAACCAGAAACCGACTCAAGAGAATTTATCTTTCTATTCATTTCAAAAAGTCTCAGTCCTTCATATGAAAACATGGTCTCTGACTGACTCAGACTCTCCGGGCAGTTCCGTCCAGACAAGGTTACTCAGTGAAGACCATCGTTAACACAATACATTATAGAAATGGACTGTAAATATGAAAAATAATTATAAAATAAAATATTTTTGCTTTACCGCTGTAGCTTTTAGAGGTAGAAGTCAAACAAATCATAAGATAGACAACTACTAAAATAATTGAGCATCGAAATTGTATCATTTCTGAGATTTAGCAACCCTAAAACAATATTGAATAAACACAGGTTTTAAAAGCATTTCAAAAAAATCACTGTAGCTAAAATATCAGAAATAATTGCTTTAAGGTGGATATTTCACTTGACTTGTCGTCACTAAATCTAAAAATCCAGAGTGTGGCTGTGACGGTAGATTCTGTGGATGTGTGCACTCAAACATTTGCGTTGCCTTTCATTAAGTAAACCACGAAAACAGCACTCAAGCTTGAGTGCCACTCTCCTGCTCCCAATGTTTCGAGACGTTCCGAACATTCCCTCTATTCTAGCGATAGATGGACGGCTGAAAAAACAGAAACAAGGAAAGTAGAAACTGTTGTGTGCACTCAAGCACCCTGGAGCCGAGAAGAAGACATTTGGACTTAAGCTGCCTCCGGGCCACAAACTTTCCTGTCTAAAAGGCTCTTGAGCGTAGATGGGAGCATCACCAGATGGGGCTGGAGATTAACCGAACCGGCCGCAGCCGCTAATGTGTGCTCCCATGCTTTCAGGGAGGTGGGGTACAGTGATTCTGTGTGTGTCGCTCACCCCACAGGCGAGTGAGAGTCCAACCCTCTGCTGCATCAGGCACTCACGCTTGTGGGGAAAGGGGGGGGTCATTACGTAAACTGGTGCTGACCCGATTTTCTACCTCGTGTCTTTCCCCGTCTACAATCTGCTCACTCATCACTGCGACACCCTTCTTCTTTCCGTTCCGTCGTTTCAATGTCAGACGTTTGTTTGCAGAGCACAGAGGCGACTCCAACGTGTCAACAACTACACATGTTACACAAGATCATCTCAAAATATCCTGACGCGGTTTTTTTTAAGCAACACCAAGGGAAGCCTCAGTTTCCATCCCCCTTAAAATGCAGGTTCACCAAGTTTATTTTTAATTTCTCAGCTGAATAATTGTGAGCAAGTTTTTGTCCCTCAATGACTGGCATTCAACATTACTGTGAGTTTCCTATCGTTAAAGTGGTTAAAATATTAAGGGGAAAAAGACAAAATACACTAAATAATCCAACATAATTTCCCTTTTTTTTCAACCAATTTTCCATATTTACAATAAAATCCTGATGTTACTGTTGGACACCGACTTGAAAACCTAGGAAAGAGGGTTTTTAGCTGCTTTGGCAGGACTTGAAGGAGTTCCCGTTCAGCATCGAAAAACATGGCTCTCTTCATCTCACTACCTCTCAGTGAACTCATCACTACAACATGTACGTTATGAGAGTTTTTACAGACTCATTTTCTTCATTTAGAAACACTGACCACTCTGCAATTCTGTACAACACAGGTGAATCTGGTCTATGTTGAGATTGGTAGATACCGTAATGACAGTTATACGAGTGCAATGTTTCTAAGCTTTCAGATGGCATTTAAAATAATTCACGTCGGTGGTCACAGATTCTGAATGAAGCGCTTTAACCCTTTTGTTGACTACTCTCAATAGCCATCCATCTGTCAACTGCATCGTTCTTTCGGAGGTCTCCCAACATACACTTCAAGAACAAGTGTCAATCACAGTGGAGCGACTGGAAGGATGAAGACGAGAGGAGACGGAAAAGAACACTCAGCCTGGATGACGACAAGCAGAGACGGATGCGGCGACACATCCACAGAAATGATGTCACAGGTCGTGCCGACAAAGGTGTACAAACATGTAGACTCCAAGTCGGATGCTTGAGGCTGTATGTACAGCGACATAAATGTATATATAAGGAAGGACGCTTGGGGACATGGACACGTATGCACAAGGAGACGCAGGAGAACACAACCATGCACACATCAAGTCAGACTTTCCCAGACCGATCTGTTTTTAACAAAACGATGGCGAGTAAAGCGACTTAAATCTAATCCCAGATCCTGAAAACAAAGAGTCTGGCATCAACACTTAATCTTCAAGAAATCAGCTAATTCTATGGGATTAACCAGATTACATCTCGGCATAGGGGCCCTGCCCGACCCCCGCCATCAATAAATCCACTTTGCCGTCCTCGGACTCGTGTTTTACTGCAACAAACTTCTGAGAAGAACTCATGAATTAATAAGCAACTTTCACCTTTGAGGAGATAACAGCCGCGTTTGCCCTCAGGGCTTTTTTTTAAGAGCCGAGCGCCGAGAATAGAGGAAGTTATGAAACATTCATGGGAGAATGAAGCCGCTTCTTTAGATCTCAAAGACTATTTATGACACTGGGATGTTCACGAGGTGTAATAGCAGCAGAAAAAATAAAACGTTCAACCAGGAAATAAACAGACTTCAGTTTTTAAACCAAGATTTTCCAAAACTTCAGCCAGTTTCCTGTCCTAAAGGGTTCTGATGGGACAAATCGTTTTCCCATTTGTGAACTGAAAACTGGTTAAATGATGGAAATAGATGGAGTTAATAAAGATCCTGTTAAAAATAAACAAGAGAAACACTATTCAAATGCTTATAAATGCTCTGAAAATTGTCCTGTGCCACATCTAAATAACTGCTGAGCCAACACTCGTGCTGTAATCAACCACAACGCACAACCACTTGGTGGAGCCAAAGTTTTTACAATTTATCTTGGTACCAACCAGTTGCTGAGGGAAAGACAGATTTCAAACAAACAAACAACCGTCGGCTCTTCTGCATCTTGTGGTCAGCATAAAATAACATGTTCGCAGTTTGACCCACAGACCTGGAGTTTGGCCAATTCATATTGACTTTGTCTAAAACTACCAAAAAAAAAAAAAGCGTACGTTTTCCTTGAATGTTTCTCTCACTTCTGTACAAGGAGTAGAAGTAAAAAAAAAACAAAAAAAACATTATTTAGTTCTGCAGCACTTGAAATACTTCCCGGTCTTTGGAAACATCTTCTGGAAATCAAGAGGTGAAAACACTCCTCACAAATCAGGATAAATCTCCAAAGTCTCCATGTTTAATCCTAGTGAGAATTCTTGTAAATTACTCAAAACCATTGATAAAAATGCAGGTACGTTGTCGTGTGACAAAAGAGAGGCCTCTCCCTAGTTAACCACTCTCTTGGTCGACCCTACAAGAAGTTTATATCCGTACATTTCTGTGGGAAAAGTTACAAAACCTCAACCACTGACACGTTTCTAGTCGCACTCCAGCACGGTGGGAACCAGGAGATCGCACGACAGGTAGATTTACAATCCTTTTGTTATGAAAGGGCAGTTTAGAGCCGAGAGTGTGTTACACAAATATTTGGGCCTGTCCCAACACAAGACCTTCACCTGCACCTTAAACCCCCTCCTACTTCCCTCAATGCTCTAGATGTCAAGTGTCAGAAATATTTGCCCGGCGGCCAAAATCTGACAGATACATCAAACACTTGATGCTACAAGTTCTTTCAAAAATAATTACTGTTTTGACAGTGTGGGCAAAATAATTAAACCAGGTTTGCATCAACACAATAAAAATGATGATGATTGAGAGACATATCTTCGTGAGAGTCGTCGATTTATTTTCCTTGTTTAATCTCTTCAGATCAATGGTGTCTTATTTGTTTGTGCAAGGGACCAAATAGTAAAGTAGTAAAGTCATGATGACCTCAAGTGTTAAAATATATATATATTGTTCGTTTGATAACTGGCATTTTTTTGCTTTTCACGGTAAATTAAATTAACTGGTGGGTCTTCTCTTGCCCCCGATTATTGTCCTTTAAAATGTGTTTCAATAACCTTTTTTTTTTCTTTGTGACCCAAGACAACCTTCCTTTCACCCTAAATTCTACTTTAAACCATTACTTTTTCACATGAAGATTAAGTATAAACCTTTTTCTGATGCATTTTTGATGCTAGAGTTCGTACTTACAAATTAATTTAAAATAATATTTCCTACTTAATGTTAACATTTCTTTCTCACATGATACCAAAAACTGCAAAACTCAATTCAGAGCTTGCTTGGACCACGATGTAAAGAAGTAAATGTCGTCGAACTAAAGTAGTCAAACACTCGAGGCAGTTCTGAAACCTTAGTCTTAATATTGTGACACAGTTACTGCGACAAACACATCACCTGATCAGCCTGGAATGGTGAAAGGAAGAGAGAAAAATGTAGGGAACAACTGGTGACAAGCTGCAACACAACAGGCCTGTAATCTGAACAGGTAATAACACAGGAGGATGCTGGGAAAAGGGGGTCCTCTGCTGACAGACGCCGCTCAGGAGTCGCATGTTTCTGCACGAATGTAGGAAGCAAACGATCATTTTGCTCTTCAGCGTGTTTACGGATCCGATGCGTTGCCGGGGATTCGGAGAAGGACGTCGTCAGTTGTTGAAAAGTGTCAACATCCGCAGAGGAGCAGTGTTTAGTCATTAAAGAGGGAAGGGGGCGCTGTGACGCAAGTGTGTTGGTAAACAAAGTTCAGAGGTAAAAAGAGGCGTTGAAAAGATGAAAGGTGGGCTTTTCTTCACACTTTTCAAAAAATGAGATGATGCGAGTCAAGACGGGTCTTCTTGCCTCGGGCAGCAGAAGGAAGCCATACGTAACTCTGGCATGGGAACATCTGAAAATCCTAAATGAATCCCTGCTAAACCTAAAAAAATATATTCAGCCTTCTGGCTCAGCTTTTTCTACACACCCGTCAATCCTCTAATGTGGTCAAAAAACTTTCCTTAAACGTTTCTCTCACTAACGTGTGTCATGTTGATTCGAGCTGAACGTTTCAGCTCCTGAGAGCCTGGCTTGAACCCTAATCTACATTATTGAGGCGCAGACTTTGGTTCGTGTCTGCAACTGAGGCGAGGATTATTTAAAGTGACAGGTGCCGTGTCTGCCCTTGAATTAGACTTTTCACTTATTATTTGCTTTCGTCTGGAGTTTTCTTCTACCGGGTAAAAAAAAGAACTTGAAGATTTTTCTTTTTTAATTAAAAAGGAGGTCTTTGTTAATAAACAAGCAGCAGCTGGTTTTGTTTGAGGGTCTCGGGGTCAGAGTGTCACAGGGGTCAACGCTAGTGTCTGCTTTAGTCGCACACAAGTTTCTTCTGCCACAGTCATTTACACGTTTTTACGAGTTTTTGTCTTGCGTTTGACTTGAGTGAAGTTCCAAGTTGTTTTAGCATCTGATGATTAAATGTTAATTTTGTGGTCTATGACATTGTGTAGCTACTTGTGTGGAAGTTTGTGTCTTCAGGAAGGGGATGTTTAATATAGACACATTTTTACCAAACAAAACACAAGACAAATGTTTTCCCAAACATAAGCAACATCCCTTTAAACATTTGACAAAAAATACTCACCTTTTATTAGTACATTCTTCGTCATATAGTTTATAAAATTACATCTTTGTTTTGGCTCATATTAAAAAATATATATTGTTTAAAAATATATTACAGTATTGTAAGTAATTCTTATTTGTATAGCGCTTTTCTAGACCAGGGTCACAAAGCGCTTAAACAATCAAAACAATATTCAATAAAGAAAATCAAGGAAAAGCCTGAACAAATAGAAACGTCTTAAGATGTTTCTTAAAGGAGTGAGTAGATCCATCAAGCGCAAAGAGAGAGGAATTGTGTGTTTTTTTTAATGATAATTAAAGTGTCTTCGTAGAGTTATTCAGATATATTTTGTCTTTCCAGAATATCTTTATAGATGGTTTTAAAACATTGGCAAACATTTTATAAAAAGAACAGATGAATTAAAGTTATTTCTATAAACTATTTAAAAAAATAAAACCTAGTGTAAAATTAAATGATAAAAACATGATTTAATAAAATAATTCTAAATACCAACATATGAGTACTTATTAAAAGTATAATACATATAACTAAATAAAAATAAAAGCTCCAATAAAGAACAAGTTAACAGTTCCATGCATTAAAGGAGAATTCGTGAAAAGAGTCCGTTTCTCTGCAGCCGTTTGTTCAGAGTCACACTTGAGGTGTTAACTGACCACTTCCTGCATCGGCTCTTTAGCTCCTCATTGACAAACTTTGAAGTTTTTAACAGTTGATAATTACTGCGTCACACACGGACACACACACTGACACAGACACACACACACTTCACAGGGGACAAAAGGCGGGGTGACAATGGGGGGAGGGACTCAAGAAAGAATCTAAAAGTGTCGAAAAACAAATACGAGATAGCAAATTATATTGTTAATATCATGACGTTTATAATTTGCTTCTTAATGTAGAAAACCTTAAAAAATAACATTAAAATTAGGTTGTATTTTCAAATGATCATATTTATATTCATTCGTCTTCTAACCTTTACCTCCACGTTGTAAAAAAAAGGTTAACAGCACCGTTAAAAGATGGACTACACCCGCAAATCTAATCAACTTCTCTGCGTCTTCCCCCGTCAGGCTGGGACATTCTGCGTGATTACATTTCCAATCTCTGCCACCCCCCCCCCCTTGGTATCCGAAGAAGATTTGATTTTAATTGGTTTGTTAGGAACAAAAGGGCGCTGTGACAAAACAACGTCCGAGGATTCTCAGCGTGACCTTCTCCACGCCTGTAACTGTCAGTGGCGGTGAAAAGGTCTCCGGGGCGACGCCTGGCATCAGTCTGCCTTCACGCCAGCCACCATTTTTTTTGTTTTCCCCTCACAAGAGGTGCAAGTGTGTTTTGACGCTTTTATTGTTCTGATTTAGACCCAATATAACACAGACCAACTAAATACAAGATTTAAGGCGCTTTGGTTCCAATTGTTTATATTAAAAATAATAATAATCTGGAATAAAATTGCAAAGATATACATTTTTAAATAGTAACTTGGAACTGTGGAAGAATTTTAGCCATCTCAAACATTAGCATTAGGGATTACTCTATGTGCCATATATTTTATAAAACTTACACTACAATAGTTCAAGATTCTTTAACAAGACACTTATACTAATATTAATGGCGAGAAGTGCTACAGATGTCAGGGTTTAACTTATTTTGTGAAGCATTTCTGTGAGCAGCATGAG
This sequence comes from Callionymus lyra, assembly GCF_982586985.1. Classification (NCBI taxonomy): domain Eukaryota; kingdom Metazoa; phylum Chordata; class Actinopteri; order Syngnathiformes; family Callionymidae; genus Callionymus; species Callionymus lyra. Next base: position 21,410,027 of record NC_141824.1, read on the forward strand.
CAACTAGCATCTACTGTGTTGTGCATACATCTTTAGTAAACATGTTTTAACTTCAGGAACTTTAACGCTAAAAAATACTACTTGCGTTCACGCATGTTATGTTAGGACATTTTTATTTTTGCAGTTTTCCTTAATTTTCTGGAACTCTTGTGTCGTTTTCGGTGTTATCTTGACCTTTCTAGTTTGTATTTTATTGAGTATTGTTTAAGCGCTTTGTGACCCTGGTCTGGAAAAGCGCTCTACAAATATAAATTACTTACATTCATTATTTACTGTTGTGATAGGATGCTAAAGAGGAATTAGCACATTAGAGTATCCTTATACGTAAACCCTACAAAAAAAAAAAAACATGGTAGCACTGAAGTATCTTATTCGCTCAATGAAATCCAAAAAAATCTACTTCCTACTCCTGTAGGACTCACTCAGGTGTGTGGGACTCAAATACCCCACCTGGGACAACACGTCTCAAAATTACTTACACCATATCGGCTTATTTTTACAAGAAATATCTGAAACGCATCACTAACTTTTACGCGAATCATTATAACTCGCCTTGACCTGTAGGATTCACCAAGTACATGTATCGAAAAGTTATTAGTCATTAAGAAATACGTTATTTGGAAGTAACTTGTATATACTCTTACAAACACAATGTGTCCTCATCTTGCACTTGTAGGACTCAGACGGGCGAAACAAAAGTAGGCATTCATACATTCTTACGAGTTGAATTTGTAGTGTTATTATAAAATAATCAGCTCTTTCATTTCCGACCAAAACATCCCTGAATAGAGAAACAACCCCGAGACGACCGGGATGAATTCACCCAAAAATCCATGTCATGAGCCTGGACGCTGGAATAAAAGACTGTACTTGTCTTAGCGGCTCGTCTTCTTCCACCGAGGTGACCGTTCACTTCCAGGTCAGCGAGTGGCGACAAGCGTCCCTCGCATTCCCCAGAGGTTCAATAAAGTTTTGAACCCCGGAAGAGCATCAGAAACATCAGGACCAACAATGAATCCTACAAAAGTTAAAAAGGACTGGTTTTGAAAAACAGTTTGCCTTTGAAAACTCATCCTGGAATTAACTTTCCCGAGCACAAGTGGATTCGCGGCGGCGTGCTCCCGGGGCGTCTGTCGTTTACACGCTCCAGGGAGAAGCAACGTTTTTCCTTCGCACCGAGCATGTGCAGAAGCGACGCCGCCCCCTAGAGCTTTACCTCCACCATAAACACCCGCGGGTTTTCTTCTCGCTGTGCAGCGGAGCGGAGACGATTCCTGACACACATGACTACACAAAGCCGGCTACAAAAAATGTGTCGACTCGCCTGCAGTGCTCCTGATGACAGTTTACAGTGCGAGGAATCTCTTCCAAAATACCCGATGAGTTGAGTCTTATTGTGACCGTGTGGCAGCTTCACTTCGCTGCTGATAAACTGTCGGGCTGGAGAGAGACGAGGCCTCCAGCGTGGAGACGCTTTCAAAAGGTATAAATAAAACAGCTTCTTTAACTTCTGTGTGTTGGCCGTCTTAGCTGTACATGTATATACAGTATAGACACACATACACGCCACAATTAGCATTCAAGCTTAATAAGAAAGTGCATCTATGCAAGCTACATTAGCACCAGTTACAATAACGCATAATACACTAACTTTTTAGGTAGGGGGTTTAAAAGTCTGTGAGGGAGGTTCAAACTGGAGAAACTAGCATGGGCTGTTCGGCGAGAACAGGTTTTCATTTAGCATAGCATTATTGTTGGACAATTTGCTTAAGAAGCTTAGTTAGTTTAGCTAATGCTAAAGACAACAAATGCCCTTTAAGTTTGTATGTATTCAAGATACACAGGCTGGAATATCCTCAGAAACGCTGTGCATTTTAGCTTCAAATTAAGTCCTAGGGCTGGTTTAAAATAAGAATAATGTAAACTTTAGTATTTATAAACCCGAATACATTAAATGAAGTCAAACCCAACTTTCGAGACTCACAAGTATCAAATGTTGAATTCGTCCTCTCTAAGATGCAGTAAGTCCCTCATCATGACTCTGTCCTGAAGTTATTACTTTAAATAACACAATACTTTTCCCCGTGTCTGAAATCTCAGCGAACGAGAGGTTACGAGATGCCATTATTATGCAAGAATGGGCTTTACTCCTCAAGCCAGCTGTAATCACGCCCCATTTTGTTTCTAAAGCGAGCCCCCTGGAAATGGAGACCGGGATTGATGATGCGCAGTGACAAACCTTGACGTTTGACCAATTGCAGCAGAGTGGGTGTGCTTATGGTAGATAACATTTCATCTTTAGAAAAGTGTTTTCAGTGGGCGGGGCTTAAGATCATTTTCCAATGTAAATATTTAAACGAGACCAAAACATTAGTTGCCGTTTAATTGTAATGTTATACTCGCAACAATGTTGCAAACAATTTGGTTCTTGGTTTTGGCTCAAATGTTGTCGCTAGCATAAACATTATTATTATTAGAACTTCTATCCAAAAAGTGTAGATGACAAAAAGACAAAACTATTCAATAGTGGCATAAAAAAACCTTCCGATAGTAAGTTGGATTGATATTAGGTGCGGTGGTGCTAGCTAACCGAGCTAGCATTTCTCAACTGCTCCAACTACTGCGTTTTGATAATAGCGTTGTTAGCTTGTGATGACCCTTTTGTTCTTCAAGTAAACAGAACCGAGGCAGGATTTGCACTCATCACAATGGACTTTAGAGTAGGTTCTTGTCCGAGGGGCAGAGGATCTCTCTTCCCTCATCTGCACGACCGTCATGCGGAAATCTGCTTTATATAGACGTTGAACTTTTGCAATAAGCCAAGTATCCGAGCAGGCACCTGATCCCAGATCAACTCCACAATGTCACCTTTGTTCGTCTCACACTGAGGTTTCTATTTGCGCGAGCTTATGACATAAAACCATGAAAACCGATCAACTATTCCACCCCGGGAGAATGATTTTGGCGTTCCTTTTTTTTTTTTCCGGGCAGCAGCGATTGGTCGCCCTGCAGGCGTCATAACGGAGGTATTGTGAAGATTTATGAGCAGCGCCGCTGCTGCTTGACCTCCTGTCCTGCTAAGCCTCCAACAGTCAATACATTTCCATAACTATGACACCAGATGACCATTTCTCCCCAGAGTGACGCAACAAAAACCACACAGCTGGGATTCGAAATGAACTCCCTGTAAAGTCCTGCACCCCCCCCTCGCCCCCGGCCCCCCTCCCTTGAAGGAGTCACTCTGGGGATTCTCCTTGACTTTGACCAACATTTGCAATTCAAACCATCAGCATCACAAAAACCAGCAGCGACACACACCTTTGTCATTACAACGACGGGCACATGCTGGAGTGTTTGCGTCCGACTGTGAAAGAGAACAGGGCTATTGTTGTGGTTCGCCGGCTGAAGGTGCTACAGGTAGAAACACGAGTTTGGGAAACCCCACCCTAAACACAGGGCCCCCCGAAAAAGACCCCAGGACATGGAAACACTAGCCTCTAATCACACGTTTGAGACGTTTCTCCTTCACATTCTCTGAATTCAAACAGTTAAATCAACTCTATAAGATAGTTTTGAGGATATTAAAATGGTGCATTCACTGACATTTTGCAAGGGTTTTAATCTAACGTAACAAAGAATAAATATATACTTTCATTTAACCATTAGATGTTTACTCAAATTGTGTTTAAATTTAAGGTGATTCTTTAATCTAATGGAATCAAATGCCAGTAAATTCTGAATAAAAGAGGTTGATATCACTATTATTTAACAACATACAAGCCTAAAATATAGACTTCTTTACCTTTTTTTCGTATCAGTTTCTAATGTTGAAGCTTCAATACAAGATGGACGTATGTGTTAAAGTTTTTTGATGAAGATGAAGACAACTGAGCTCCAGTCGCTACATTAAAATGAACAAACACATTTGTCTATAAATATAAAAAGGAACAGATTACTCTGAAAAGAATCCCAACCCTTAGTCGACATGAGGGCGAGTAGAAAATGAGCGAAATTTGAAGTATGGGTGAAATATCACTTTAAGATCATCATCTTCCTGCTTCTAGGATCACACATAGTGATGTGTTCACTGACCCCTGGAGTTTCAACCACAAATTGGAGGGGCCCTGGGCTAAAACTTGCTTTTCCTGATACTGTGAATGCAGCACTCATTGCATGTTTAACAACTTTCAAGTGAAGTTGTTTAGCTTCAGGTCGAGGCCCTTGAAACCATAAACTGGAATAAATAAGCGTGAAAGTAAAGCATTTCAAATATTTGTGTTTGTTCACATCTACACAAAGTCAGTTTAAAGTTTACAGCAATTTACTTTAGCGTCTTAAATATGATCGATAAAATCGATAAAAATAAAATCGATAAAAGACATGCAGGCAAATTGAAAAAAAACACACTTAAACTTCTCAGGAGTTCTGACTCATCTCGACTGGAAAGTCTGCAGGGGGGCCCCGAGCCCCTCGGTCAGGAGGTCCCTGATGAGCCATTTGTTTCCTATCGAAGGACAATAACTTACAGTTCTCCTGGAGCGTCAGAGGCTGCTGCAGAATATTCCAGTCCAGAGCATCACCGGCAGGATTTTAAGCTCCACGGTGTTGATACTCCGGCTGCTGCACGTCCAGACCGTGACTCCTCTCTGCCGGGATGAGTGGGAGAAGTGAAGGAGGGAGGAGGAGTGACTGTTTGTAAATCCTCCACCACCTCCTCCCTCCCCCTTCTTCTTCTTCTGCTGCTGCTGACTATTTCACACCCCCCCCCCTAAACTCCTGGCAGCAGGAATGTGTTCCCCTCCCTCCACTTTAATTGCTCCTCCACTCAGGAGCATCACGCTCACGATGGAGGGAGGGATGGACGGAGGGAGGGGTCCGATGTCGCGGCATCTAAATGCAACCGGGCGGCTGTTGTCATGGCACCGGGGTGGTCGCGGGGCAGGGAGGGCGATCCGGGAGGTGATGGAAGGGAGCGGCGGCGGAAGAGGGAAGAGGAAGGACGACCCGAGGCGACGTTCACACGACCGTCATTCGAGCGGAGCAACATGTCGAGGCCTCGTCTGCTGAACTTAGAAGAGCTTGTAATGACTTCATCTGGTCTGAAGAACTGGTTTAGGAAAAGTTGGGAATGAGCAACTGTATTCAAGAATTACCATGGATGACATCCAAACTATTAAAAATATATTCTTTTATGTTTAAGCCTTTGAAAAACATTCACACTCTACCTTTTAAACCATCTCTGTAATAATGTCTCTGAGGACTGATAGCAGATGCAGGATCTCAGAGTCATTGTCAGGCTTGAAGCAAAAAACTCTGTCGACTATAACTAGATACTGTAGCTCACACTGTGAGAGTGTTGCTGTAAAAAGACAAAATTATGTTTTAGTGTAATTTCAGTATTAAAAAAAAGGGCATTTTAGTTAATGATTTTTTAGTCTAATCTTAGTCATCCAGAATTGATATTGGAGTATGATTTTAGTAAAATGCATATAATGTATACATTTATAAACAAAAATGTATATTTCACTTTATTGATTTTAGTAAACAAAAAACAATATTTTAGGAAAGAAAATGTGATATTTTAGGAAAGAAAATGTGATATTTTAGTAAAGAAAAACACATATTTTAGTTTTGGTAAAAACAAAAAAATTACACTGTGTATTGTGTGTGTGTGTAGTAAAAGTAGACGGATTTAGATTCAGTTTTAGTAATGAATTAAAAAAACAACCAAAAAAAAGATAGTTCAATCTATTTTTGTTAAACAAAAATTATATTTCAGTAAATAAATGTTGACATTTTAGTCGATCAATTTATATTACAATCGAATTTTAGCAAGAATATTATTTCAGTCAGATTTTAGTAGAGATTTTTTTCTTTCATTAAAGAAAATTTGACATTTAAGTAAAAACAAATTTATATTTTAGTTAAATAAAAAAAGGTGATATTTTATTCTAGTAAACCAACTTTGTTATTGTTGATTAAATTGTGTGTGTGTGTATATATATATATATATATATATATATTTTTTTTTTTTTTTTCTTGTGTTTGTTTTGTGTAATACAACTAGACTAAAATATATTTTAGTCAACAAAACAAAATTCAATCTAGTCTATCAGAAAAACATTTTAGTAAAAAAAAGAAAAAACATTTTAGTCTATTATTAGTAAAATAAACAAACAGATATTTCAGTCTATATTTACTAAACAAAAATTATATTTCAGTAAATTAATATTGACATTATATTCTTGTTTGAGTCAACCACAATTTATATTACAATCGAATTTTAGTAAACATTACATGTCAACATGTAAATTTCAGTCTGATTTTAATAAAGAATTATTTTAATTTAATTAAAGAAAATGTTATATTTATGTAAAGACAAATGTTTTTTAGTTTGGGTTAAAAAAAAAGAAGTAAAAACAATAAGTGATATTTTATTCTAGTTTTAGTAAACAAAACAATTAACATTCAATTGTAAATTTATAAAACAAAAATTGATATTGAAGTCAGAAAATTAATCAAATTTTCATTTTCTAAAATATAATCAAATTTTCTTTATTTAAAAAATACATATTTTATCTAACCTAGCATGTCGAGTGAACCGATTTAGCAAAGCTGAAATCACATCCAGAATTATTATGCCATCGTTACCCTTTAGATATCAAATGTAATATCGAGATGAGTGACTCGTCGATTCCCTTCACCAGCCAATCAGCATCCTGGATACTGACCCGCCAGCACACACTACTGAACATGACTTTTATTATTATTATTATTCTACCAAACTCTTGAAAGCATCTTTTGCCAAGCAGGGGAAGCTAAGTAAGAGACAACAGGGAGCAGAGTCTCCGTCAGGGTCCAGCTGAGAAGGATTACTGGTGACAGATTAGACTTCTTACGTCTAGACACCGAGATGAGTAATGGTGAAATAAAGATGGCTCTGCACCGTGGTCAGCGCCACTTCCTCTCGCCTCCACTTCATGTCCTGCCAAGGCCGGGACCCCGATATTAAACCTCCGAGGCTACATGGTAAACACGAGCATGTGTAGCAGCAGGAACACATGCAATAACAACCCACTTCAGGTCCAAACCCCCCCCGGGGCTCGGTTCTGATGCTTCTAATCTGTTCGGACTCTCTCAGGGAAGACGTCATCCCGGCTCTTCCCCTCTGCTCGTCACACAATTTGTTGGGAACGGATCCAACCACAACAAGAGTGCTGGAAGAAGATGAAAGTGTGGAAAATAAAGTCGGTGCAGTCAGCACTTTTACCCAATGATCCAGGATTTAAATGGATTCACTAGAACCATCCTTTAAAAGTTCCTTACTCTTCGTGCTCAGAGTACAAATTATACTTTCTTTCCTCACAACAGCATAGTTGGATAGATAGAGATATAACTAGTGATTCTCTGGGAAAATTACTTTGGTATATGGTCTGATGAAGCTTCATGAAGCAGTGTCATGTTGTTTGGAGGTCAGTTGGTGGCGCCATCATCATTCAAAACAGTTGCTCAAAACAAAAAGGCAAATAGTGCAAAGACCGCCATCTAGTGGTTTAAATAATTAAACTGCTTCATGAAGCTTCATCAGACCATCACTAGTCAATGCATATCCCAGCTATTCGGGGAGGGAGACAGGGGAAACCATGGACAAGTCTCTGGCCAATCAGAGAGCATCTCAGAGGGCAGACAACTGACTCAGGTTTGTTCAATACTGGACTCAAACAATACACATTACAAAGTCTTTTGAGAAATATTAACCGTTTAAACTGTAGCCATTAGGTCATTGGTTTACCAATGTCTTCACGGTCTCATCCCCAGTAGAAGTTTAATTACAAGTTACATGCTTAACAAATAAAGATGACTAAAGCTTATGAGCTAAAGTAGCATCGTTGAACACTCCAACCATGCGATACTGTGGAAGTTTCACATGGTTTCACAAGCGTAATAAACATAATACATTGGCAAACAAACGAGTTTGTGTCGTCACATGCATGTTTTCATCTAGTTTGAGTCGACAGAAATGTATATTTTAGTAAAGAAAGAGGGTTTTTTTGGGTCAAGAATAGTGTATATTTATAAATCCAATTTTAGTCAACGAAAAAGTGTAACTTTGTCTAGTTTCAGTCAATAAAAAAATTATATTTTCGCCAAATTTTAATCAAGAAATACTGATATTTGGTCAAATTTTACTCAACAAAATTGTCTTTTTGTCACATATTTGTACTGCAACTCAACCAACCACGAATAGAGTAGATTTAAAGTTTATTTAAGCGGATCCATTTTAGAGAACCTTCGGTTGAACCTATTTAAGAAGAAAGTTTAAATAAAATTGATATAGTCAAGTAAAGTAAAAATACCATCAAAGCTTCGACTCTTGGACTCAAACGAGTCTTGCATGAAAAAAAACATGTTAACAGAAAATGTACAGTATATTTTATTCAAGAAGGTTTTAGGTGAAGAAAAATGTACTTTTTTACTCCAATTTAGTCAATGACAGTTAGTTATAGGTCTCAATAGTTCTAGCCAATAAAATGTAAGTTTTACCAACAAATACTGATCATTTTGTCAACAAAATTATATTTTAATACATTATATACTGTGGCTGTTATAAGGGACCATCAAGCCAAAAGAAGGAAGGGTAAAAATTAAGAATGTTAGATGATGGAAAACTTTGAAGATAAATGAAAAAAGAGGACATTTGAAAATAAGCTTAGGTTTCATTTGAATGTATATCATTTTATTTCTAAAACGCATTGCATATTTCATATATTTTACCATTAAAAAAAAAAAAAAAAAAAAAAAGTGTCATATTTTATATCAATCATATAAAAGCTACGAAATTCCATAAAAGGACAAATTAAAGTTAGAAATAGGAAAAAAAAAAAAAAAGGATATTAAAACAAAGATCTTTAGGAAAATTTATTTATAAAAAACATGTGATACAAGACCTGCAACAAATAAATTGTGTAAATAAATTTTAATTTTATATACATTTTATTAAAAAATATCATATAAAAGCACCAGGAAAAGTATGAAATCAAAACCCATAAAAATTAAATTAAGGCAGAAGAGGAGGGAGAAAGATATTCAAATGATACACAAGATTTTTTTAAACATTTCTAAATGGCCAGTTTTATAGTATTATTGTGCGTTCATAGATGGCGCCCAGGTCAGTGTGACGTCACATGTTGCTGTATGGAACGTGTTGCTCGAACGTGTGCAGACGCATGAATTTTCAGTTTTCGTCAGCGTCTAAAGTCGGACTCAGCGTTATCTCCTTATTGAAAGAAGGAAAAAAAAAAAAAAGAAAAAGTGCTGCAGTGACGCAGTCCAGTCATCCATCAGTGAGATGCTGCCGAATCTCCCTGCAGGCCGGAGAAACAAGTCTTCCTCGTCACGGGCACGAGGACGCCATCACGCCCACGACTGTCTGACACTGATCCAATCAGACGTCGATGCATCGACGAGTCGCCGGAGAGGTTTGTCAGGTGAGTCGCGCCACGACACTCCCGACCGCCGCTGTCGCCGGGAAACATCAGAACCGTCGCTCAGCTCGAGGTGGAGGCAGCGTTTGTGTGCAGCAGCTGTTATTCTTCACGGAGCAAGAATGTTTCTAATGACATAATTACAGTCACACAAGCTCAGACTGGAGCGTGGAGGGATGTTTGTGAGCAAAAGGATGTTTCTCACTGTTGTTCCCATTGATTTTATTGTTCAATAAAGTTTTTTTAATTTATGATGACATCATCACAGAGACCCAACTCAAAAACAGATTTTAGCCATTCCATGTTTTGTCGTCTGTAAAACGATAAACTATTGATGTGAGAACAATCGTTTCTAAACTATTATGAGATACTTTTATTCTTATCATACCTATTCAGTCATTTTGACATGACTGTGCATCTTTTCCTAGTGGAAGTTTGAACTTTTATACAAGAAGAAACATAATTGTTTGAAACGGGTGTGAGGAAATATCATTACACCAATATATCGTGATACATATTCTTTAGCTTATACTTAGATATTAGATTTATACTTCGATTGAGTGCGTTTAAAAAAAATTTAAAATTATATTCTGACGATGGAAGCAGTAATTACAGCCTTTAAAGCTTAAGAAACCATACAATCGGGCGAGAGCCGATGACTGAGGACAAGAGGATACGGTCCTCATTTTACTTTTCTCGGTTATTTTATAGTTTATATTTTAATTCGGTTTCTAAAATAAATCTTTTCCATTTACAATTAACAAGCAAATTGATGGCGTTTGTTCATTTTTGTGTTGCAATTAAACTCCCGTCCCCTAGATGGCAGCAGTTTACAGCCTTTAAAGCTTAAGGAACAACTTAATCCTGCGAGATCAGGGCAATGACTGAGGACAAGAGGATACTGTCCTCATTTTATTTTTATCATGGTTACTTTATAGTTTATATTTTCATGAGGTTTTTAAAATAAATCTTAATTTATTGATCTAAAATGTAATATGCAAATATTGATGCCGTTCGTGTTATTTTTGGCATATATCGTGATACATATTCTTTAGCTTTTAAACCACAATTTATTTTTATGATAGTTATTTTATGATTTATACTTCGATTGAGTGCGTCTAAAAAAAAAAAAACATTGTTTTTATATTCTGACCCCAAGATGGAAGCAGTAATTACAACCTTCAATGCTTAACAAAACATACAATCGGGCAAGATCCGATGACTGAGGACAAGAGGATACTGTCCTCATTTTATTTTTCTCATAGTTATTTTATAGTTTATATTTTAATTCGGTTTCTAAAATAAATCTTATTTATTTACAATTAACAAGCAAATTGATAGTTCGTTCATTTTTGTGTAGCAATTAAACTTCCGGCCCCTAGAGGCCGCAGTTTACAGCCTTTACAGCTTAAGGAACAATTTAATCCTGTGAGATCAGGGCAATGACTGAGGACAAGAGGATACGGTCCTCATAAACCATAAAATAACTGATAAAAAAAATGATACATGTAAATAAGGTTTTTTCAAAATAGATATTTATTTATTTACAATTAAACAAGCAAATATTGACGGGTTTGTTCATTTTTGTGTCTCATTAGAATTCCGACAACTAGATGGCAGCAGATACTGCGGTCTTCACAGCTTAAGGGACAATGAAATCCTGCGAGATCCCGGCGATGACTGAGGACAAGGGGTAACTGTACTCATTTTATTTTTTATCATAGTTATTTATGGTAAGTATTTAAATAAGTTTAAAAAAAAAATACATTTACAATTAACAATCAAATATTTATTGCTTGTTTACTTTTATATTGCAATTAGAATAAGTTATTCATAGCTAAAGGAACATTGAATTCCTGCAAGATCCTGACAATGAGGACGAGAGGATACAGTCGACTCCAGCAGCTTTCAAAGCTGATGCTCAGACGTATTTTTGTTTCAAAACAAATAAAAGTAGTTACGACTTTGTCAAGAGTCACGTGGTCTGTGAATTCTGCAACACCAGAGTCAAGTACTCGATAATACTACAAATATATACTTGTTTTTACAGTATCACAATATATCGTATCATTGACTCGACTTTGAGATGCATGTTGCCAGATTTTTGTCAATACACTCCTTTATATAAATAAAAATTACTTACTTGTTGTTTAATGCATTTTATCAAGTCAACTAATAAAAACCAAAAAAAACTGGTTTAATTTCCATTTCTCTACCGTTGTCATTTGAAAAGAAAACTAAAAAAAAAAAAAAGGAATCACAAATCTGAACCAAGATTTCAATACAGTTGCAACCACGTGAGAGGAAACACAAACTCAG